>NC_052614.1:18801133-19122072 GCF_016545825.1 Eucalyptus grandis | reverse complement strand
TATAAAGGACTCCTCTTGCTCTTTTCCCCACTTTCCCAGGATCTCAGTTGAAGTTGTTGGGCTGAAATCAATCCAGACAGAAACGGCCCAAATGGCAAAGCCGGATGCTTTCGCGCCATTTCTCGGATTGGAGCGTTGTCTTCAACTCGTACCCCCATCACCATCTTCTGCAGCGACTGAAAATGGTCGAGCCGTGACCCGAGATCCCGAAGCTCCACATCACTGGCATCGTGGGATACGCCAGGGAGCCGCTTTCTCTGCTCAGAGTGAAGAAGCTCTCCCGGAAGGCCCTCTTGCCTTCGCGAGCACCCCCCTCTCCCCGCGGAGTAAGATCTTTGGAAGTAAAAACGTGACCCCAAATTTTACTGTCCTCCTTAGAGCTTTGAGTTCGGTCCTTGTCGAGAAATCGTGATGGTTTCTGAATGTGGGTTTCTTCGTTCGTAAATTAAAAACAGCATAGCCAAGACATAAGTGCCGGCAAGAGGAAAAGCGCTCGTCCTTACAGATCTGAGCATCCCAATACCCAAAGGAACATATGATCAAATGGGTAATGTGCAACTTCTTATCTCAAAACATTCTCTCAGTACCCTTGTTTGGGATAATCAGCGAGGGCTGAATCGAATCGCTTGTATATTTGTTGCTTCAGTGCCGAGATCAGGTTTGGCGTGAAAGCATTCGATTGACGTCAGTGTGGGCGTGATCGATGCGAACTACAGAGGCTTGGTTGGGGTAATCCTGTTCAACTACTTTGACATCGACTTTGAAGTGAAGGTGGGTGACAGGATCGGGCAGCTCATCATGGAGAAGATCATGACTCCTGATATTACAGAGGTCGAGGACCTGGACTTGACTCTGAAACGTGAGGGCTTGTTTGGGTCGACAGGGTGTAATGCCCAGTTTCACTTGCAACTTTTTTCTCTCTAAGTTTGTTTCCATTGGGTATTAGGTTGTGCCTAGGATGCACGCAGGTCTGGTGGGAGCATTATCTTGGTGAGAAATATTGTCGAACAATTGGTGTATAAATATTTGCTAATCGCTATGTCTTCAGCCATGCTTTTGAAGTATCTCCTTGTGCTCAGATTCTTTCTGTTTAATTGTGAAATTTGGATCCCACTTTTTGAGTTGCTAATTTTCTGGGGTGAACCTTGGGGCAAGTAATTAGCTAGTCAATTTCTGGCTTAGGTATTAGTCCTAGGTGATGGAATTGGGAAACTTGGGGATTCTCAGTGTTCTTACATAAATTTCTTGGTTTAGTATCATGATTACTGAATAAGTGCCACATTGTCGATTTAGCGGATGCACTATCTTGCAAATGAGTTTTTGGGGTTCTGACACCATTACCTATTTATGTTGACTTTATGCGAGTAATAAATTATTCAAGTTGGTGAGATTTGGAAGAATTGCTTAAATGACCTGCTTTTGGAACTTTCTAATGAATGAAGGTTGGGGTTTATATTCCCGTGGAAGTTTAATGGTGCTCATGTGTAAACAAAGAATTGGTGATAAGCGAAGTGTTAACCTTCAGACATCCTTTCAGGCAGGGTGCTTGTATTTGCTTATGAAGTGAAATTAATTAACATCAGTGAGTATTCAGTACCCAAGTAGTACAAAGTGAGTTTCCAGCAGTTAGCATTGTCACTCTCTCTCAAAAGAAGAAAAAATGGAGGGGACAGCAAACTCAATAGGTAGAGGTTGTTGAAAGATTACTTGGAAACTTAAAGGAAGCAAATAACTAAGATTAGTTATCAATAAGTATCTCTTTGATCCATGAAGTCAATGTAAGATCATGTGATGTTGCATCCTATCAAGAACAATAATTGGAAGTTCTTATTAACGAAGAACGGAAATAACTCTTTCAGCTGAGTATGAAAATAATGCACAAAGCTATGTGGATAAGCTGGACGTTGTGGTACTATCTAGTAGGCAGGTACTAGCAAAATACTTTGATGTACTTTCACAAGATGGACCCCCTCCCTTTAGAGTTGAAGTAAACATGTGAGTGAGGATTAAAAAAAGAGACCCCTAGTCTGTGATGACAGAGAAAAGACGGTACTGTTTAAGTCAAGTAGTTTTATCTTGTTTTATCATTTTTTCAGGATTTAGAGAAGTCAGGAGTCGGTGCTCCACTATGTATTTATTCTGGTTAGTAGATTTGTTTTGGGATTTGAGTTCTCTTGTATAGGGATAAATTCATTTTGTTTTAGATGGATAGGTATTTCCTTGGTGTCTTACTTATTATACCTTTTACAGAACAAAGAAACCGGCGAGAAAAGAAATTGAGATTGGGTGCCAGACGAGTGATTCAAAATACTAATTAACTAAAGATGAACAATGAGCATTTCTACATGAACCGGTTCTTACACCGCGATTTTGAATCAGAAGAGATTTGAAGAAATGGCAAATTGTACAGCATATGCCAGTGGTTTTGATATAAGTATTTGTGTCTTGAATCGACCGTGAGGGCTTCGCGATCTTGGAGTGGATTTCCGCGAGCCATGGGAAGTAAGCTTAGTCAATGCTGTGCAGGAAGGTCAGAACAAAGGCCTTAAACTGAAGAAGGAATGCCCTGTGTTGTCCCATCTCCTTTTTGCCGATGATTCACTCTTTTTTCCTATAGGCCGATGAGGATAATTGCAGATGTTTAAGAGGCCACGGTGCACGAAAGTCATATTAGCTGGGGGAGAAATGAAGTAGAGTGATCTGGCCCTGGAATAGAAGTATAGCTTTCTTCGTTAAATCTGCATACCACTTTGCAATGTAACAGAAGATGAAGCGGATGACAACAACCAAAAGTCTTCAAGCTGCTCCAGATTGGTCAGTGAGGTATTGGAAACTTGTGTTGGAACATTGTCTGCCCCAAGAGATGAGATTCTCTTGTGGAAACTCTGCTGCAATTCTGTTGCTACAGCTGATAACCTAAGAAATTTGGCCTTTTGTTGCTTGTATTTGTAAGAATCGAGGAATGATTGCTGTTTCTTTTTTTCCAAGGGAAAGTAGCAGATCATAACAAAAGTGCCCATTGGAAACATCTTCTTTGTTAGATGAATTGATTTCTGATGTAGATGATGAAAGTGTTTGAGATTTGGACTGCTTTGGTCATGCAGTGAAGTTTTGTTTCATTTCCTGCTTTTCTTTTCGTCGTTGCATGGCATATGACATTCACAAGCATCGCGAGGAAACCTTCGTTATCTTCAATAGGAAGAGGATGGGGAATGAGAACTCCAAGATCACGATTCACATCATCATTTCATCTTCCGCAACCAGCAAAAGGAAAATATGATGACCAAATTAATGACAAAAAAAAGTGACTCCGCAACTATCACGGAAAAGTGAAGAGAGCTACGGCCGCTGTCAAAATTACTGCAGAAACGCTGGTGATGCTGAGTGATGCTGCCGAGTTCCCTGGGGCAGGAGGAACTGCATCTCCCGCAGGAGATGCCGCTACCACTGAGGGAGCCGGCACTGAAGATGGTGGAGCAGCCGTGCTGGAGAGGGCAGCGGAGTGGCGGAGAGTGATGGAGTTGCTGCTTTAGGCGGAAGACTCACTGTCAAAGGTGTCGGAGTCACAAAGCCGCTCGGTGGAGAAACAGTTGAGGATGACGAAGTGGAGGTGGAGGGCGACGGAGTCGGAGTGGCAGCAGAGGACGTCGGGGTAGAGGCGGAGGGAGAAGGAGTGGCTGCCTTGGGGGGCGGGGCGACAGAGGAGGACGGTGGCGGCGGAGTGGCAGAGGGGCTGGCGGTGGTGACGTTGATGGCAACCTTTTGGCCAGACGAGCAGTGGCCGGGGACGGTGCAGAGGAAGAAATGCTGGCCGGCGGTGGTGAGGGCGATCCTTGCCGGCGGGATGGTGGAGATCGAGAGGGGGTTGGCCCCGTCGCACGAGCCGAAAGCCGTCTCCGTGACTTCGGCCACGTCCTGCGCTCCATTGTTGAAGTTGAAGACTGCATGAAGATCAGAGAATAAGCTGTTGATTAAGATTGAACAAGTTTTTGGCGGTGGAACTAAACAAAAAGAAGAGCATATGCCGTAAATACAAAGAAAATCTCACACAAAATGACCTTTTCCCACTATTAATTTTAGAGAGTGAATAGATATAATACTAAAATCAATTATTGACAACATTATTTATGTAAAATATTTAGTTATAGTTACAAATAAGCTTTATTTTTTATTATTTACTTTAGAAAAAAAAATCAATACATTGAGAGTTTTAGTACAACAGGCCCAAAAAAAGATCATTTTAAAAGGAAAACATCAAAAGAATATCCATATAAGTAATATTGACTATTTTTCGAAAGTTATGTATTTTATTTATGACATTGAAAAGAGATAGAAACTTTCGAAATTTTTTTTTTTTTCCTAATGAGCATTGGAAATTGCTTCTTCTACCTTCGAGTACTTAGCGAGTGGGATTGGCTTTTTGACGTGCCATTTGCAACCACAACAACAAAGTTGGACATTTTATGAGTCTCTTGCCATATAGGATGCTATTTAGTGTAGTACATGTTATTTAATTTTATACTAAAATGTCATTTCTGGGCCTACCTAAAATGTCTCCGACTTCAAAGGTATTGCTGCTAGCCCATGCTTGATATGCAGCAGCCCCGCTTGCGGGTATGGTCCAACCCATGACGTCTCCCACGGTGTATGTCACTGTCCCTTTTGGATGTTCGGGCGGCGGCGCAGGTGTCTGCGCGGCAGATCCCAATAGCAAAGCCATAATCGCCGTCACCGTAGCGGCCACCACAAAAGTACAACCATTCGAATGCCTTGCCATTAGCCTCTCTGTTTTTGAATTTGAACACCCTTCTTTGCTCTTAGAGCATCCAGGGCTCCAACTTGTATAGAATCGTTTCTCACTAAAAGAAGAAAAATTACAGGAGCTCGTGGAATGATCACAGTCGTGCATTGCGTTGACCCCTTGGTGGAGCCCCCACCGTTGGATATGCGACAGGTGGAACGGGTCGGGTCAGCAGAAGCTTGGTGCTACCGTAGGATGTCGATGACGTGGGGCTTTCATGCCGATTGTATTTTAGAGGGGAATTTTTTTTTAGTTTTTTAGACTTCATATATTTTGTGAAATTATATGATTTCAAAAATATTTTTAAAAACATAATTGTTTATATCATATATAAAAATGAACAAAAGAAAAATATTATCATTCAGAAAAATAGTAAGATGAATTATTATCGATTATGAAAATATTTCTCATTAATTAATTACATTATCCAATACAAGTAATCATGCTTAAATTACTCATTTCTTGTTAATTAATTATTTTAAAATAGGAGCGTTTGTAACACATTATTTTTAGTGAGATGCAATGGAATGAATCTGTCCTCGGAGCATTGACCAGCTGGGCAAATCTTTTTGACTTTTGGGAATCGATTTTGCCACGTGAAGTCCATGAGCGTCAAATTTGTATTTAAACAATACAAAAGCCTATTCCCATTGAAATAAAAGGAGAAAGCTCTAAGAAAAAATAGAAGAAATCGTAACGATGGAAGAGATAAAAGAAGCAATGAGAGCGAGGAAGAACGCTAATGTATTTTTGGGGTCAACGCCACAAAACATCGCTAGCTGTCGTGGAGTCTTGAAATCTTGTGTCGTGCCATCAACTCCAGTTGAAGACCGCTCTTAGGATTAGGCAATTTGGCTGCGAGGATGTCCATCCGAAAAAACTAATGTTAAAAAGTGAAAGGAGATCATATGTATATAAAGAGCATTTAAATCCTGTTATCAAGTGGTGTAAGACATTTTTTCACATCATTCTCATGTGTAAGCCCAATAAGAGGCTTTTTCAACGTCTCCTTTCATATGCAAGTGGGTTTAGAACCTTTAAATTGCTTAACCTCGTAGTTGGAGCATATAAATTCTATTGCCAAAAGCAATATGTGAGATTTCGACAGTGGTCATCGGATGTCAACACAATGTATCGTTCCATTATCTTTTTCTTTTTCCTAATTTCGACAAGTCTCAAGTTGAAGGTAGTTTAATCAAGGGAAAAATTTATCAAAAACTCCAAATTATACTCATTGTGACACAATTACTCTGAATTTTTTTGTAATACCAAAAATCTAAACTTGTACCTGTGTGACCTCTGTCAAGGTTCCATCAATGAGCATCATTAAACATTTGCCTACATGGACAATCGAAGACAACTAGTGTTTACATGGTGCTCACGTGGCTTAAGTGAAATAAATATGACGTTGTTTTAATCACTTGATAGAATCTTAACAAATGGTAAGTGTGTCACCAAACAAAAGTTTGGGGTTTTAATATCCCGAGAAAAATTTTAGGATAAATGTGTCACAATGGACATAGTTTGGAGTTATTGATGTCACAAAATAAAATTCAAGATTAATGTGTTATAGTGTGCATAATTTGGAGTTTTTAGTAAAAATTTAGAGCATCCAATTTTGAAGATACTTCTAGAAAACAATCAGGCTCCACCAAGGCATCCACCCCCACATCAGCTTCATGCAAATTCTCCATACTTTGAGCTATGTTCATTATAATGAAAAATTGAAACCAATTTAGAGTGCGCTTGGTCTGAAGATACTAGTGTTGCTTAGTTTGGACGCGTTGGCTCTTGTGTTGAAAATTGAAAACCACTTATCACAGCATGTCACGTTCTGTATAATTCCACGAGTTGGGCCGGTTGCCTCGTACCGAAAGTGGACTCTTATTTGATGCATTGAACGGGACGATTAGTGTGGAACTTTAGGTTATCAATTGTCAATTTGACATATATTTCCTTGCGTGGCCTCTCGCATAAAAGTTTTAACTCTTAAATTTTTATTATTATTGAAGGTTACTGAGTTATTTTAGCAAACTTGGTTACTGCCTGTTAGTTCCATTCCCTCACTCTACATTACTTTCTCATTTTTTTTCTCCAAATTTATGCAAATATCGGAAAGCAGATTTTTATTTTGCAGACACGTGTGTTGATTACTACTAGTTCAAAAATTGAAAATATTTTAACGGTCCGTCAAACTAGTCAACCATATAAGGGCCATCCAACTCGGATGATCCGGGTGAATGACATGGCGTGTGGGTCAAGATCTTTTGATAACGTTCTAATTAGAGATGTCTCTGACCAAAAAAAAAAAAAAAAAAATTAGAGATGTCGAACGGTTGGGCTGGCCCATTTTACTTGACGGGCCTGCACCGGATAAGGTCCACGTTGGGTTGGCCCAGCCCAACCGTGGTCAGACAAATGGGCCGGGCTGTGTTCCAAGCATGGTCCTCTCTTGTCTGGCAGGGCCGGCCCATTGGTCGCCACCGATAGTAATTAGAAAGAAGCATTTGTCAATTTTGCTTGAGCGACTACGTTTAGCAAAAGACTATTAGTTTCCTCGCAAGTGAAACTGCTAACCAATTCATCGTTGTTCCTCTCAGTCTCAAAGAATTCTGTGATAAGCTCAAACCATAAGTTATCTCACCCAAAAAAAAAAAAAAAATTGAAGCTATCAAGCTAATGTATGTATGTATGTATGTATGTACATGCTAAGTATTCTCTTGTTGTCTGATTTTGTTGCTGAAATCTTCATTAAAGATTAGAGCTCTCATCAATTTATTCAACGATGGATGTGCTGATTGAATGGTGTCGACGATGCTTTTATGTATCGAAAATCTTATAAATCCGCAACATCTTTGTTGACACCTAAAATTTGACTAATCATTTAGTAATTAATTGCATAAAAATTTAGGGATTAATCTTTAACCCCTAAGAAAAAATATTAAAATTGCATCTCATGTAGTCGCATTTGCATCGGTACTAAGAGGACAACAAGAAGCAGGGGCTCGCGATCGATTGCATACATAAATTCGGTGGAGTGCGGATTCGGGAGAAATCTTCAAAGAAGCAAAAGCAGCTCACAACATACTATATAATATGCCCCTATTGTGTTATTATAATATGCCCATAATACTATATAATATGTCAGCTTTGATGATGCAATGAAAATTCACCGTAGAAGGAACCTCCTCATTAATGCATGCACATCCATGCACGAAAGATTTCCTTGCTGAAGAACAAAAGGGGGAAAGCGAAGAAAGAATAAAAAAACTCCATTGTGAGGGGGGCTTCCCTTTCGGTCAGACAAGGGAGGAAAGAAGAGTGTCAGAGAGAGATAAAAAATATATTGGGAAGGGGCTCTTCCTTCGGACAAGAAGAAATAAAGTCAGGGAGGATATTAAAAAAAAGAGATGAATGGAGAGTTTGTCAGGAGAAAAGAAGATTAAAAAGGGGCAACGTTCAGCTTAAATTCTGGAAAAGTTGCGGCTACATCTTGTCACAATAATGTTGCTATCTTCAAGAGGCAATGGACTGCCTATAAATAAGACCACAAGAAGCCGCGTCCAAGGGGGGGAGGAAAAACGTACAGCAAAAAAAACACACACACAAAGTCTTCTTCTTCCTCGCTCAGCAGCTTCCTCGAACCCGGCAGCCGTCCGAGCTTCCCCTTCACCTGAGCGGCCAGCAGCTCGTCGTCCTGACCACCACGCTTCCTCCACGAGCCGCCGTCTGCAACCCTCCGCACGAGCACCGGTGCCACAGCAGCTCGCCGTGCTCTTCCTGTAACCCAGCGCCCGACGATCTCCACTTGTCCCTGCAACGCCCATCGCCAGAATTCCGAGCCCCTGTCGTAGCACCCTGCCCGCCACCAACGCCTGCTGCCGCCGACTCCCTCCTTCCGGCGAATTCCGAACACCGGTGCCGCTGTAGTTCCGGGCCTTCGCTCGCCCGCCTCCTACATCTCGAAGCCACGAGCGTCGCCCGCAAGCTGCAGTACCAGTCACTGAGTCCTGCCCGTCGCCGCGCCCGCTGTCGCACCACCGCAGCTGCTGACTTGCAGTCGCTGGAACCCCGAGCATCACCGCCACTCCCGGGACCACGAAGAGCCACACCTCCGTTCGACCTGCTGCTGATCCTCCTGCTACAACCCCCACCAAACACGACCTGCAGAAGCCCGTGAGCCTCCCTGTCACGCCTCTGTCCCTGCTGCGACCAGACGCCACAGGAGCTCACACCGCTGCTGCTCAGCCGTCGATCTTCGCCCCAGCAGCTGCGACCCGACGCCCCTGCATTCTTCGCCTTCCGCTGCTCCAGATTCGAACGCCGAGCCACCGTACGTACGTCCGCTGCCCTACCTTCGCCGGTGATCCGCTTCAGCTGACCCAGTGCCCGAGCTCCGCCAGGGACGCCCTGCAGCAGCCGAGTTTCGCCTGCCGTTCGTTCCTGCTCGCTCGTCCGACGCCTGCAGCGCACCACCTGCGACCTGCTGCTGTCGCCTGTTCGTCCGGCGCCGGTCCACCTACCACCGGTCCTCGCCGGAGTCCCGAACGCCGGAGTTGCCCCTCCGGACTGACGACCGGCTTCCCCTTGGAGACTGCAGAGAGGGAGACGTGAGAGAGAGGAGATTAAAAAAAAAAGAAAATAGAGAAGACAAGACCCCTACTGTTGATCTTCTCCAAGAGTTCTTCGCTCCTAGATTTCCACGGTTTCTGCTCCTACGCCGTTCGACCTCAGCAGCAAAACTCCGCCCAGCTGCACCACCAGTCACCGCCACTCTGCCGGCCATCCCCTGTGCGAGTACCACCCACGTGCTCGCACCGCCGTTCGCCGTCCCTACTGTGGCCGTGACGACCAGCAGCTTCCGATCCGCTTCAGCGTCCCCCATTCCTCTGTAGCTCGTCACCGCGCCGGACCCCACTCACCCGTCGTCCTGACCACCACGCTTCCTCCGCGAGCCGTGCCGATCCGCGCTGAGTCCCATCGGAGCCGAGCTCGAACCAGATCTGAAGCTCATCACCTGCACATCCTGTTGACGCCGCGAGCACCTTCCAGCTCACACCCACAGTCACGCCTCTGACCGCCCAAAATAGCATCGGAGCCGAGCTCCATCCTGCTCACCGCTCAACGCCTCAGCTCGACGCCCTGCCCCGCCTGCACTACCGTCACCTCGCCATCGTCTCCCTCCTGCTGGTGAGCTCCGAGTGTCGACGCTGCGACAACCCCCGCCGCTACCTTCCTCCTTCCGGCGAGTTCCAGACGCAACTGCCGCTGCAAGCCCGCGCCCCTGCCCGTCCTCGACACCTGCGGCAACTCCGCCATCTCTGCTCGACACCAGCAGCTGCGCCGAGCCTTCCGCAACGCCAGAAGCCGTTCTCACCGCGACTGTTGCCGGAAGTTGCTGCTGCCCGCTCCTTTGCCGTCAGTCCGTTGAGTCCACCAGCTCTCCCTCCTGAGTTGCTGCGTCCGAGCTGCTGCCACCCACTGCACCGGCAACGGCTCGCTGCTACCCCGCTTCGCTGCTGACGCCAGATCTCGTTTTCGCTCGCCGTCCGTGAAGTCCGACGCCGGGTGCCGCCGTCCTTCGCCGTCAGTCCACCAGTCATTGCCGGTTCACCTTCGCCGGAGCTGCCCCCGGATTGACGACCTGCTTCCCTTCGGAGACCTACGACAAAGCTGTGCGTGGGAAAAGAAAAAAGAAAAAAAAAAAAAAAAGGGGAACATTAGTATTTTATTTATTTTATTATTATCTTATATTTATTTTTATACAGTTTATAGTTCGTTTTTATATATTTTTTAGTGTGATTATTCATTAATGCATGATTGAAGTCCCAATGTGAAATAACCCATCAAATTAGGGATTAGGAGTCCGATTTTCGCGCCCGAAATCCGACTCATAATCTCTTGCAAAATCGACAATTCAATCTCATGCCCGAGATTCGATTCGCGATTTAATTTAAAATTGACCAACCCGATCTCATGCGCGAGATATGGTTCGTCAATTTTGAGTATCAATCTTATCCTGATTGGATTGGATATCGGGTTATTAGAATTAACTTTTGTTTTTGCAAAAAAAAAAAAAAAAAAAAAGTGTGAGATTAGAGCTAGGGTTAGCATATTTAGTTATTTCGTTTTTAAAAAAAATAAATAATAAAAAAATCCAAAAAATGCATTTAGGATATTAGTTTTTAGAATTGCACGTGTCAATCTAGAATTAGACTTTTACTTCAAATTTTTAAAACTAAAATCCCCAAAAAGAATTAATTAATTTAGGATGCTAGTTTTTAGGTTGTATGTTTAATTGTGTTTTTTTTTTTTAAAATTTCGAATTTTATATATTAAAAAAAAACAAACAAAAATCATCATGCATTTTAGAATAGAATTGCATGTCTCATTTTAAGTTTAGATCAATTTGCATCTTAGGTTAGAAATTGCTAGATTAAAATAACGTCTTAGTTTAAATTAGGATTTAGCATGACTTAATCCTAAGTTTAAATTGGAGGGAATTTTAATTTAGCTAGGTTTTTTTTTTGCATTTGTCTTAATTTCGAATATCATGAAAAATTCAAAAACTTGTCTTTAGATAAATTAGTTTCAATTTTTAGGATAAATTGCATTTTTAGGAATATAAATATCATGTGCACGTCATGTAGAATTAGGCTCATATAATTAAAAATTGCCCGTCATTATAATTAGGTCATTTTGATTTGCATATTTAATTATTGCATGTTCATTAAGAAAACAAAAAAAAAAAAATATTTTACTCATGTCATGTAGTTTAGAACACATTGTCATGCCATTCCATGCTAGATTAATAGCATGCATAGCATATTGCATGATTCTCATTAAATAAGTAAAAAAAAAAAAAAAAAAAAAAGGAAATTGCGTGTTAATTAGAAATCATATCTAGGACTGTTGATATGAATTATGATTTAACATTGCAGATGCTTTCGTTGCTATGAGGTAAGTCCTGCAATTTATTCATCGCTTTCTTGGGTGTTAAATTGGTGGTTTACGCACCCGCATGATCACCTCACATGTTAGGAAGATAAATTAAAATCAATTCAAGCTGCCTGCAAAAGCATTTTTTGAAAAAAAAAAAGAATGGTACCGAAAGGGCATTAGAGAAATCTAGTGTAATCAAGTCCCCGAACTCACAATCTCTCGGTTCGTAGGAGTGAAGTAATTCTCCCATTACTTTACTTGGGTTTCTAATCTACCCACCCAAAATAGATTAGTGGCGACTCCTAATTGAAAATCATTTGCATGTTAAGAACTTGAACCTAAGTCGCGAATTGGTATGGGCTTGGGAGAGCTCGAGTTAAGTCTAGGCTTAACAATCCATTAGCCTAACCCGTAGGTGGTGCACCTGAAATTTAGGTCGCGACAGCTTGGCGACTCCGCTGGGGACTTGAGTTAAAACTCTTAGTGGACTTAGGCCAATTTTTCTTTTCTTTTGAAAAATGTTTTTGTTTGGCAGCGAGGATTCCAGGTACGCCCCTAACATTTAAGGTGTTAAATGTTTTTGCAGGATGGGAGGTATAAGGGGAAGTGTTTGCTGACCTTTGTTTTGCAGGGAGGTGTAGGAATGTATGGTTTATTTTCATGAACGAAGCGTTGTTTGATATAAACTGTTGTGCATGCCTATGCATTTACACTACACTATTGCACACACAACCCGCCGCCGGACCTGGGCCGCATAGGATCATCTAGGATGGTATTGAGATGGATACCACTTCGACCGCATGCCCGCGGTACGAGTCGCCCATCTCAATCCCGAAGTTTCTTTTCTGGTGTCAAGAGTACCCACCTCGGTTCGCATGCCCGCAACCTAGGTCGGCTCTTTGACCAAGCCGAAGTCATGAGGACCCGACTTAGTTCGCACGCCCGCGGCTAGTCGATCATTCTTGTGGCTTCACTTTGTTAAGCCTTATAGATTAGAAATCGAGCCACTTACCATGCGCATGTCTATGTGATTGCCCCTTGTTTATTGGTAAAGTAAGTCTTCTAAATTCGCACTCTTGCAATCTACTTACTTTATTATATCATTTTGTCGGTCCATGGCATTAGGATTGTCTTGAGTCTTGATCAATATACAATGGGAATACCGGACATTCGAATTATTCTCCCTCCAAAGGAAGAGCTTAGCGCATGGTGGGACAAGTTAGACCAAGCTGGCCGTCAATTTGTAGAGTCGCACATTAGTCGACTACTTCCATTACTGCGTGTCAACATCCACGGCGGCCTCATCCAAGCACTTGCTCATTGTTGGTGCCCCGAGACTTCTACTTTCATCTTCGGCGGTAAGCATGAACTCACGCCCACCTTGGAAGAGTATAGCATTGCCATAGGGAAACCTTTGAAAGCTGAATTAATTAGTCCACCTATCGGAATAGACCCCGTTGTGGCCTTATCCGATTTTCTGAGAATTAAGGAGGACAACGTAAGAAAGGTTTTAAAAGCTCACCGCAATACATGTCATTTATCTTTTCTAAAAGAATGTTTTGAAAATGGCAATTCATTTCAAATGCGAAGGGTTTTCCTTTTAGCTTTCTTTGGGTTTATACTTTTTCCTCATTGCAAGAATGCTATTAACCCTTTGATGGCTCACTTAGTTGAACAAGTGTTGGGAGGAAAAAATTTCGTAAACACTATTATGGCTGAAACCTTTCTTTCCCTCACCCGATTTAAAGGAAGCGGTGATAAGACTTTTCATTCCTCTCCTGAGCTTTTGCAAATTTGGTTTCTTTCTCATATAAAAGGGTTTGGTGGTTTAATGACTATACATGATGTTAATAACTCTAATCACCCTATTATGAGATTTGAGAACAACCAAAAACATGCACCGGATTACCATTATTCTAGGTGGCTAGCTTTCATGAAAAAACCAACTTCCAAGGGTTTCCTATGGCATGCTAAGTGGTTCCAAGTTCGTGTGGCGAGACTTTCATGTGGAGGTGTTGGCCCAATCCCTCTCGGGATTCACCGGAGCAACGGAGTACTATCCAACTAGAGTAATCCGTCAGTATCAAGTTGTGCAAGAGCTTCCCCCGGCATTGCAAGCAGATCCACTCCGAGTCAGCTTCATTGATGGAGACCGAGGCCATGAAGATTCCATTCTCACAATTAAATCAATGTGGGATATGTGCCAGCCACGAAAACTCAAGTGGCCCGAGGAGGAGTTGAAGGGCAAAGAAATGAAGTACTATGCCTCAATTAAGTACATTCAACAACACAAAATTCCAGAGGAGTTACTTCCAAAGATACCAAAGGTGCCCTGAAGATCACCAACCGCGCGAGAATAAACGCCTCAAAAGGGTTGCTGAAAAAGCCCAAGAGGAGAATAAGCGATTGCGCCGAGTGGTGTCCCGAGTGTATATTGATCAAGCTAGATGAAGTGTTTGAGTCAATCTTGTTGTTTTCATTTCTAGATTAATGTTTAGGAAGTTGAGTCATTTACTTTCCTAGTTTGTTTGTTTAGGGCATTTTAAGCTTCTATTTCATTAATGAAGTGCTTGAATCAATCTTGCTCCTATTTTGTTAGGATTGTCAAAAACTCCATTAATGAATAAAAGTTTTAGACCATTGCCATGGACCGGTGTATTTCATATGAGATACTTATTTTTGTCCGTTTCTTCAAATTAGGTGATAACGGATCCTCCACGTTCGCCCATCATTACAAGATCAAGAGCAAAAATGGCCGACCAAATCGAAATGCGTGACCGTATGACTGCTATGGAAAATCAACTCCAGCAGTTGCTCACTTCTATGCAACTTATGACAGATCAAATGCAATCCCTCAAAGTGAATCAGACTCTTGCACCCGCTCTCCCCGAGATAGTAGTCCCAAAGCAGACGGACAAGGCCCAAATGGGTGATGACGACATGCCTGAGCTAGAGGATGACCCATTGTTCGTCACAGCCGAAAAGGCTAAGCCCGACAATGTCCCTAAGGCGGAGCAAGATGAACGCTTCGCCAAAATTGAAGAAAAACTGAAACAATTGCAAGAGTCGCGGAATTCACTCCCGTTCGACTTGTCGGTTTATGAGAAAGTCAAAATGCCGAAGAAGTTTAAGATGCCGGAGTTCGAGAAATACGATGGTACTTCCTGCCCAAAGGCTCATTTGCAGATGTACCACGTACGCATGGCCCAATACGTCAAGAACGAGCCTCTCATGATCCAATCGTTTCATGCAAGCTTGACTGGGCCCGCACTCAGCTGGTACATAATGAAGAATGTAAACCTTCTCGACACCTGGAATGAAGTGGTTGACGCTTTCCTAAAGAAGTATAAGTTCAACATGGACATTGCACCTTCCCGAGAGGATCTTGAGCGGATGGAGAAGAAGAAAAGTGAGTCATTTAAGGAGTATCTTTGTAAGGTGGCGAAACTTGGCAGCTCAAGTCACTCCTGAGCCTACAAACAAGGAGTTGATGAAGTTGTTCGTCAAGACTCTCCCGTATGAGTTCCGTAACCGGATGGCTAGCACATACGTTGAGAACTTCAACCAACTTATCCCAGTGGGTGAACAGATCGAAATGGGGCTAAGGGATGGATGGTTCAATGAACCGACTCATCAAGGCAAAAGGTTCACCATAAAGAAAGACAAAGAACCGACCACTGAAATCAATGTTGCATATGCGCAACCAACCCCTAGTAAGCCTCAGATGGTTCGTGTCCCTGGGAATCAGCAAGATGGAGGCCGAGTGCTGCACGCACTGCGGCAATTCACCAAAAGGCAATTCTCTCCTCTTCCGGCCCTCTATCTCAGTCTGCCGATACTCCAAAAAAGGGATTGATCTCCCACGAACCAAAGCGGCCCAATGCTGAAAAATTCTCCAACTATGATCCCTCCAAAAAATGTGAGTATCATATGGGAGAGGTCGGCCATTCAACTGATGAATGTTTGACTTTGAAGCACAAGATCCAAAATTTGTTGGATACTAAGGCATTTTCTTTCCGTACCACCCAACCGAATGTCAAGAAGAATCCGTTGCCGGAACATCAGGGAAACGTGAATGCAATCTTTGAGTTCAATGCTGGCAAAAAGATGAACTTGAAGGTGTCTGTCAAAGATATCTATAGCGGATTAGTTAGAGTTGGTTACTATCCGACAGATGAGAATCCTCCCTTGCCTACCATGAAGAAAAGGGTTCAAGAAATGGTTAAGGCTGGTGTGATCGTGTATGCTGACCAAGCTGGAATAGTGTCAACTATCTCCGAAGTCGTTATTGATTGGGAGAAAGAATTTGCTAAGCTAAGTGCTGAAAAGAGTGAACCAGATCCATTGATCGAGGACATGCCCCCACTTGAGGACGCCTCCGACCATGAAGGACTAATAGTGGAAGTGCCTTCAACTGATGAAGAAATAATTATTGAGATGCCCCAGCTGTATGAGTACACGGATAACAAAGCAGTTCCCTGGTCATACGAGCTAGATGTTGACCTGATTACAAGGTCTGGTCGGACCTATGCTCAAGCTAATGCCCAACCTGCAAAGCCAGTTACTGACGAAGAGGTCAAAGAATTTCTGGCTATAATCAAAGCAAGTGAGTATAACGTGGTCGACCAGTTGCGGAAATTGCCCGCTCAAATCTCTTTACTTGAACTCTTGCAAACGTCTCCTACACATCAAAAGTCTCTAATGAAGGTTCTAAGCGAAGTTCATGTACCAGAGACGATCGAGGTAAACAGGTTGGAGGAATTTGTAGGATCGATTCTTCTTAAGGATTTAATAGCCTTTTCGATGAAGAATTCCCTCTGAGGGGAGGGGACATACTAAGGCATTATATATATCCGTCAAGTGCAAGGCTTCACATGTGGCTCGAGTACTCATTGATAATGGATCTGCCTTGAATATTTGTCCATTGGCGACTCTTCACCGCCTTGAAAATAGATCCTTCAAAAATAAATGCTGCAAAGACCTCCGTCCGAGCTTTTGATGGCACAAGAAAGGAGGTGATAGGGAGACCCACCTTGATCTGCAAATAGGGCCGGTGATGTTCAACGTCCTTTTCCAGGTGATGGACATTCCTACAGCATTCAATTTCCTATTGGGTCGTCCCTGGATTCATACTGCTGGAGCTGTGCCATCAAGTCTCCACCAAAGTGTGAAATTTGTTGTCGAAGGAAAGCTAGTCATTGTTCATGGCGAGGAGGATCATCGGATCTATCATGAGACGGCTATCCCCTATGTCGAGCCAAAACGTAGGGAGGAGTCGAGCTACCAATCGTTTGAGCTCGTATCCACTATTCATGCATCTCGAGGATCGACAGCACCCATCCCCACGATGTGTCAAATGCAGTAGTTATGGTAGCAAGAGTGATGGTTGGAAATGGCTTTATTCTGGCCGTGGACTTGGTAAAAAGAACGGGGTATTAGGAATCCTATTGAAGCCCCTCGAAGGTCTCGTTCCGCCGGATTAGGGTACCATGGAAGAGGTGGAGGACACAAAGCAAGAGAAGAAAGACTCATTACTCCTGATATCCGCGAGACATTCCCGGCCCCTGCTAGAATGATGCATGATGAAGGAGGAGTGATCGCCACCCGAGGTATCGTACCCGATGGATGGAGTAGCATGGATGACCCGACAACTTCAAAGACAGAGGATCCAGATAATGGGATGGAAGGGATCACGAGCCTATTCGATGATCTCCTTATAGGTGCCATTGACGAAGAACCATCGGAGGAAATGGGTGCTGGCCCACAAGAGTAACACATTTACTTTTCCGCACTCCCCTGCGTGGGAATCTTATCGCTTTTAGGATTTGATGTTTTCTAGGGTTTGCTTATCGTATTTTGCATATCGTTTGTCAGGAATGGATGTTTTCTAGGGTTTGCTTACTAGGATTTTATTTCGCTTTGATTGTCGCATATCGTCTGGGTTTCATTTCACTTTGATTGCAGTACTTTTCAATCCAATAAATGTAATTTGGTTGATGAATATCAATTATAATTACAAGTTTTATTTTGAGGGCATGATGGGGTATACCAAACCAGCCCGTTGATGATATCCAACCGATGAAAGAAAAGAAAAATCCAAGGAGAATTCTGAGGCCTGGGCTTCATCATGCTTCCTCGTGACAAAAAGCTTTTCCAAAAATATTTTGCCAAAAAATTTTAAAATAATTTGAAAAAAAATTCAAAAAAAAAAAAAAAAATTTTGAAAAAATAGATAAGAAATCCATGCCGTTTAGCCCTGTTTGTCTTTCTGAACTATCCATTTTATGTTTCAGGAGCAGCCTTATGGCAAGCAAGGAGGAGAAAATGGTCCAATCCAATGCCATGTGTGATGACGATGATGACTTGGATGATCCAAATGGTGACTCCATTGAAGTACAACAAAGTTGGGAGCAGCATGAAAAACCCAAAGTTCTCACCTCTGAGCAGACCGTCACTATCAATCTGAGTGATGCCGAGGAGCCCAAAGAGATCAAGATTGGGGCAAATCTTCCCAAAGATGAGGCCGAGCACTGACTCAATTGCTAAAAGAATATCAAGATATCTTTGCTTGGACATACGCTGATATGCCGGGTTTAGATCCGTCGATTGTGGAACATTGTTTGCCCACTAATCCAGACGTGCATCCTAAGAAGTAGAAGCTCCGGAGGACTAAACCAGAGCTCTCGAAGAAGATAGAAGAGGAAGTAATGAAACTTCTCAAAGTGGGGTTCATTGAAGTCTCGCAATACCCTGAATGGGTGGCCAACATAGTACCGGTCATGAAGAAAGATGGTCGAGTCCGAGTGTGTGTTGATTATCGAGATTTGAACAAGGCCAGCCCAAAGGATGACTTCCCATTGCCACATATCGATGTTCTCGTGGATAGTACTGCCGGATTTGAATTATTCTCTTTCATGGATGGTTTTTCTGGCTACAACCAGATAAGAATGAAGGAGGAAGACAAAGAGAAGACAGCATTTATCACCCCGTGGGGAACCTTTCATTATAAGGTCATGCCCTTTGGACTCAAAAATGCAGGGGCAACTTACCAGCGAGCCATGGTTACGTTGTTCCATGACATGATGCATGAAGAAATTGAGGTATATGTTGATGATATGATTGCAAAAACCCGGCCTGGGAAAAGTCATGTTGAAACCCTCAAGAAGTTATTTGATCGGCTTCGTGAATTCAAACTCCGTTTAAACCCTGCCAAGTGCGTGTTCGGGGCAACATCAGGAAAATTACTTGGGTTTATGGTGAGTAGCAAAGGGATCGAAATTGACCCATCTAAAGCCAAGGCAATATGCGAATTGCAACCTCCGTCGACAGTGAAGGAGGTTCGGAGTCTCCTAGGGAGACTGAATTACATTGCACGATTCATTTCCCAACTCTCTGAGACCGCTAAGCCATTCTTCAAACTCTTGAGGAAAGACGTACGAGTTGAGTGGAATGATGAATGTCGAGAGGCATTCGATAAGCTGAAGAAATATTTGATGAATCCACTAGTTCTTGTCCCACCAATATCGGGGCATCCTTTGATTTTGTACCTCACAATCCATAGTGAGTCACTTGGCGCGATGTTAGCTCAGAAAAGTCCCGTGGATCAGAAGGAACGGGCCATTTATTACCTCAGTAAAAAGTTCACTGTCTCGGAGCTAAAATATTCTGATGCTGAAAAAACTTGTGCTGCGTTAGTATGGGTATTGCATAGACTGCGACAGTACACCTTGCATTACCAGACGTTTCTCGTGACTGAGAACGATCCCATCAAGTATTTATTTAATCAACCAGCTTTGGTGGGTAAGCTAGCCAAATGGCAGGTCTTGATTTCGGAATTCGACGTGCAGTTCATGCCACAAAAATCAGTTAAAGGCAGAGTAATTGCTGATTTATTGGCTGAGAATCCTAGAATCTTGAATGATGATGATTGTCCTTTGGATGATCGTATTTTGGCCATAAATGAAGATGCATGGTCCATGTTCTTCGATGGAGCTGTGAACTTGTCCGGTCGGCACGTGGGGGGCGTGCGATATCCCTAGACGGACAACACCACCCGAGCTGCGAAATTAATATTCCATGCACTAACAATATTGCTGAATACGAAGCTTGTATTCTCGGACTTCAGGCCGCAATTGAAATGGGAGTGGCCAAATTGAAAGTATATGGAGATTCTGCATTGATCATACTCCAGACTGTAGGTGAATGGAAGACCAGGGATGCCAAATTACTGCCGTATCATAAGTACCTCGAAGAGTTGGTGAAGGAGTTCGATGAAATCTCGTTTGACTACTTGGCTAGATCTCATAATCAGTTCGCCGATGCCTTGGCAACGTTGTCATCTATGTTGCAAGTTGCGATGGTTTAGAAGTTGAACCTTTGAAAATTGAGGTTCTAGCCAAACCTTCTTATTGTATGGTCGTAAATGAAAAGCTTGATGAGAAGCCATGGTATTGCGACATCATGAACTATATTCAAAAGCAGGAATTTCCTGAAGGGAGCACTCCAGCCGATAGAAAATACATAATGAAGATGGCCTCAAAGTTCTTTGTCAGTGGTAAGAATTTATACAAGAGATCTTATGATTCAGTTCTATTGAGGTGCGTAGATGAAGCAGAAGCTACCCAAATCATGCAAGAAGTGCATGAAGGAGTTTGTGGCCCACACATGAATGGGCACATGTTGGCCAAGAAGATTATGAGACTAGGTTACTATTGGCTTGCGCTTGAAAGTGACTGCATACAGCATGTTAGAAGTTGCCATCGTTGCCAAATTCATGGAGATAAAATAAATGTTCCTCCAACGGAGTTGCACCAGCTATCTGAGCCATGGCCTTTCTCAATGTGGGGGATCGATGTGATTGGCCCAATAAATCCCAAAGCTTCAAATGGGCACCGATTCATATTGGTGGCAATAGATTATTTTTCAAAGTGGATTGAAGCCGCATCATATGCTAATGTCACGGCCCGAAATGTGGTGAAATTTATTAGGCGTGACATAATCGCCCGTTATGGTGTCCCCGAAGCAATTGTCACTGACAATGGGACAAATCTGAATAACAAGTTCGTTGATGAGTTGTTCAGTGAGTTCAAAATCAAGCATTTGAATTCATCACCTTACCGCCCACAAATGAATGGAGCTGTTGAGGCAGCTAATAAGAACATCAAGAAGATCCTAGCTAAGACAGCCGAGAATTATCGAGATTGGCATGACAGGTTACCCTTTGCTCTAATGGCGTATCGGACATCGATCCGAACATCTACCGGGGCAACCCTTTTCTCCTTAGTTTATGGCATGGAGGCGGTCTTGCCTGTGGAAGTAGAAATCCCCTCTTTGAGAGTCTTATCCCAAGTGGAATTGTCCGAGGCAGAATGGACACAACAAAGGTTCGAGCAATTGAACCTAATTGATGAGAAAAGGTTAAAAGCTCTTTGCCATGGTAGACGTATCAACAAAGAGTAGCCAAGTCTTTCAATCGGAAGGTACGGCCAAGACACTTGAAGTGAATGATCTAGTTCTAAGAAAGGTGTTGCCGATTTTTCCGATCCTGGAGGCAAATTTGCTCCAAATTATAGCGGCCCATATATGGTGAAGAGGGTACTCCCGGAGGTGCCTTAATCCTTACGAAATGGATGGTCGTGAGTTTTCTAACCCGTTAACTCTGATGCTGTGAAGAAGTATTACCCTTGAAAGAATTTGTTGTGAATTCAAGGTACTCATTTCTTCGTTGAAATTGGGCGGGAATGGATTGAATGAGATGAGAAGTAGGCCATGTTCCATACACATATCGAATTCATTTGATTCGGTATATCAGACGTGTTGACCCAGTGTCAGTTCAATTAAATAAAAAAGGAAATGCCCTGAGGACACCACCAGCGCCTTGGCCTGGTGGCATGGGGAATGAAAGGGTCCGAGAACGACCAGGGTTCGATCCCTAGAAATGGCAACAAGTTTGCCACAAAAAAAAAAAAAAAAATTTTTTTTTTTTTACCAATCTTTTCAATCCTTTTCTTTCTTTTTGAGCTGCAAACTCTTTGTGTTCGATGAGTTCACCAAGTCTTTGTGTGACCTTTCAAAGGAGAATTTTGCGTGATAGTTTTACTGTTTAATTACCAATTCCACTGATGATTGTCACCATCGATCAAGTTAATGAATGATGTGGAATGAATTGAACATGCTAAATGAGACATGTCAGGATGATGAAGGGCAAGCCTTATCCTATACACAGTCCCTTGCTCATATACTAGTGAGATGAATGTAGGAAATTCCATGTTTCTAAGGTAAAGAGTTTTCTCGCGAAAGGTACGATGATTGAAATGATGAGAGGCGGTTTATTCTCTATCCCAAACACTACGTGATCATCCATTGTTTAAACCCTTTTGAGCCCACACACATGAATAATTTTTAAATTACCCCTGTCAAGAATCACCCCACATTAGGGCAAGCTGGAGGTAAGACGACATCATGAGGTAAGGAAATTGATAGGAATATTCTTGCTCTCACTTGCATCAATCTTCAGGTATTGCTATTACATTGAATTTATACGGTAATTTAAGTGCCTTAGGATGATGAAGAGCAGTTCTTTCTCTATCCAACACACTTTATCCATTGCGTAGCCCCTTGAGACTGTAAATTTGTTTCATTTAAACCCAATTGGTGATCATCCCCCACACCGGGGCAAGGCAAACAACAAATGTTCAAGTAGCAGAATCCGAGTGCCGACAAAAAAATGAAAACTCCTCAAGAACCCAAATGTTAAAGCATTACGTGGTTTAAAAAAAAAAAAAAAAAAAAAAAAAAAAATACAAAACAAAAATACAAAGGGGCATGAAAGAGCAGTGTGCCTAGTAAAAGCAAGGCCAATGCCCATAGAAAATGAAAGAAAAAGTCAAGATAAAGGATTATCAGTTGTAAAAGGGTGTATTCCCAATGGAGTGGTACTCAAAGAACTCAAATGCCAAGAGGAAAATCCCAATAAAAAAAGAAGACCGGTGACAATGCCAAGATGATCACCAATTCTCATCCCCCTATACACATGTTGAGCCTAATGATTCATTCATTTCTCAACCCAAGAACTTAACCTACGTTACGTCCCTTACAAAGTCTCTTCAGATTAGGGCACCGAAATTAAAGTAGGAATTCACATGCTTAAAAGCATCGCTCGAAGAAGTGTGAGCAAGGCCATTTCTATCTCATTTTGCAGGGTTCTTGACTTGTAAACCCGAAGATGATTGCGAAGTTGTTCTTTCAATAGCCTTGACTCAAAAAGTCCCTTTGTTAAGCCATTGACCAAGCCCACATTACGGTCCCTATTAAAGACCTCTCAGATTGATAAGGTCGTACTGCTTGCGAGAATACTCGAATCCTTGTCGACATGATGATGGTAGGATGGAGTGATTCCTGTGATCCCACATTAATGGTCGGGACAAAATAGCCTTCTTAATGAGAGTGAGTGAAAGTCCTTTCTAACTGAAAGTCTCTCATTTGGTATTCTTGAAAATCCATGTCATGAGTGAAAATTGTCTTAAACGATGATTCTCCCCAGTGGAAATTTGGTGGTGCAAATATGGTAAAACCATCATGCATAAATCTTGATGGAATGGATAAAAGCTTCAGTGGATTTTGGAGTGTGCTGAATTGCTTACTTCTTTGGCAAATGCATGTATTTTGCTCTAATCATGTCGACAGTAATGTTTCCTTGAAGACCCAAGAGTTCTTGACATTTATGTGGCCTTTCAGAAGCCTCGAGGTGAGAAACCTCCATGAATACTTGAAGTACATCCTCGATGTTCCAAAATTTCTGTCTACCAAGAGGTAAGTGACCCTCACGAATATCCCAGGTTTGTCCTAGGTATTCCCAAATTCTTGATATATGTCTCAAAACTCGTTGTTAATCATTTCACTCTGGATGTGAATGTTTTTCGATCTTTTTCGTTATACCTTAGTCTGGATCTAGGTATTTCGAATCTTCTTAATCCAATATTCATCTCACCTAACATTGAGTGTCTATTGGTTAAGCCCCAAAATTTTGACATCTCGATGCGGATCTCGGATGTCTCAAAACTCTTCATTAAACATTTCATTCTGAATGTGAATGTTTATGATCTTTTCGTTATACCTTAGTCTGGATCTAGGTATTTCGAATCTTCTTAATCCAATATTCATCTCACCTAACATTGAGTGTCTATTGGTTAAGCCCCAAAATTCTTGACATCTCAGTCTGGATCTGGATGTCTCAAAACTCTTCGTTAAACATTTCACTCTGGATGTGAATGTTTTTCGATCTTTTTCGTTATACCTTAGTCTGGATCTAGGTATTTCGAATCTTCTTAATCCAATATTCATCTCACCTAACATTGAGTGTCTATTGGTTAAGTCCCAAAATTCTTGACATCTCGGTTTGGATCAATATTTTTCGGATGTCTCAAAACTCTTCGTTAAACATTTCACTTTGGATGTGAATGTTTTTCGATCTTTTTCGTTATACCTTAGTCTCGGATCTAGGTATTTCGAATCTTCTTAATCCAATATTCATCTCACCTAACATTGAGTGTCTATTGGTTAAGTTCCCAAAATTCTTGACATCTCATCTCTGGATGTCTCAAAACTCTTCGTTAAACATTTCACTGGATGTGAATGTTTTCGATCTTTTCGTTATACCTTAGTCTCGGATCTAGGTATTTCGAATCTTCTTAATCCAATATTCATCTCACCTAACATTGAGTGATGTCTCTTGACAAATCGGATGTTCAAAACTCTTCGTTAAACATTTCACGTTATTTAGTCCGGATCTAGGAACCCTCTTAATCCAATATTCATCTCACCTAACATTGAGTGTCTATTGGTTAAGAAGAATAGAGAATGGTACGGGTCCTAGACACAACCAAGCAATGCCCGGGTGGGTAGAACGGTACGGGTCCTGGGAAAGCAGTCTCTTTGTAAAGTCATGTTACTATTCTAGGCGACCGTAGAATGGTACGGGTCCTGGACATGTAACACCAACTATCTCGAGTTACTCTACCCTCCTCGAAGGTAAGTTATTCCAGGTAAGTTCCTTTTATCACTGGCATTAGCATTTCCATGCATCATATAAATTGCATTTAAAAAAAAAAAAAAAAAAAAAAAAACAAAAAAAAAAAAAAAAAAAAAAAGCCAAAATATCATCCATTGCATGTGCATGGTCAAAATTTAGGTATCATATTGTCTTTGAATGCAACCTCTGCGAGCTCACCTTCAAAGAGGGGCAGCTGTTGACACCTAAATTTTGACTAATCATTTAGTAATTAATTGCATAAAAATTTAGGGATTAATCTTTAACCCCTAAGAAAAAATATTAAAATTGCATCTCATGTAGCCGCATTTGCATCGGTACTAAGAGGACAACAAGAAGCAGGGGCTCGCGATCGATTGCATACACAAAAGGTGGGAGCTTTGCGGATTCGGGAAAATCTTCAAAAAAGCAAAAGCAGCTCACAACATACCATATAATATGCCCCTATTGTGTTATTATAATATGCCCATAATACTATATAATATGTCAGCTTTGATGATGCAATGAAAATTCACCCAGAAGGAACCTCCTCATTAATGCATGCAATATGCACGAAAGATTTCAATTGTGAAGAACAAAAGGTGGAAACCAAGAAGAAAGAATTAAAAACTCCATTGAAATGGGAGGCGCTTGGAAGCTTCCTTTCGGTCAGACAAGGGGGAAAGAAGAGTGTCAGAGAGAGATAAAAAATATATTGGGAAGGGGCTCTTCCTTCGGACAACAAAAAATGAAGTCAGGGGAGGATATTAAAAAAATGAATGGAGAGTTTGTCAGAAGATTAAAAAAGGGCAACGTTCAGCTTAAATTCTGGAAAAGTTGCGGCTACATCTTGTCAATAATAATGTTGGCTATCTTCAAGAGGCAATGGACGGCCTATAAATAAGACCACAAGAAGCCGCGTCGGGGGGGAGGAGAGAAAAAGGAAAAGACACACAAAGTCTTCTTCTTCCTCGCGCAGTAGCTTCGTGGAACCCTGCAACCGTCCGAGCTTCCCCTTCACCTGAGCGACCAGCAGCTCGTCACCACGCTTCCTCCACGAGCCGCCGTCTGCAACCCTCCGCCCGAGCACCGGTGCCACAGCAGCTCGCCGTGCTCTTCCTGCAACCTAGCGCCCGACGACCTCTACTTGTCCCTGCAACGCCCATCGCCAGAGTTCCGAGCCCCTGTCGTAGCACCCTGCCCGCCACCAACGCCTGCTGCCGCCGACTCCCTCCTTCCGGCGAGTTCCGAACGCCGGTGCCGCTGTAGTTCCGGGCCTTCGCTCGCCCGCCTCCTACATCTCGAAGCCACGAGCGTTGCCCGCAAGCTGCAGTACCAGTCACTGAGTCCTGCCCGTCGCCGCGCCCGCTGTCGCACCGCCGCAGCTGCTGACTTGCAGTCGCTGGAACCCCGAGCATCACCGCCACTCCCGGGACCACGAAGAGCCACGCCTCCGTTCGACCTGCTGCTGATCCTCCTGCTGCAACCCCCACCGAACACGACCTGCAGAAGCCCGTGAGCCTCCCTGCCACGCCTCTGTCCCTGCTGCGACCCGACGCCACAGGAGCTCACACCGCTGCTGCTCAGCCGTCGATCTTCGCCCCAGCAGCTGCGACCCGACGTCCCTGCATTCTTCGCATTCCGCTGCTCCAGATTCGAACGCCGAGCCACCGTACGTACGTCCGCTGCCCTACCTTCGCCGGTGATCCGCTTCAGCTGACCCAGTGCCCGAGCTCCGCCAGGGACGCCCTGCAGCAGCCGAGTTTCGCCTGCCGTTCGTTCCTGCTCGCTCGTCCGACGCCTGCAGCGCACCACCTGCGACCTGCTGCTGTCGCCTGTTCGTCCGGCGCCGGTCCACCTACCACCGGTCCTCGCCGGAGTCCCGAACGCCGGAGTTGCCCCTCCGGACTGACGACCGGCTTCCCCTTGGAGACTGCAGAGAGGAGACGTGAGAGAGAGGAGATTAAAAAAAAAGAAAAAAGAGAAGACAAGACCCCTACTGTTGATCTTCTCCAAGAGTTCTTCGCTCCTAGATTTCCACGGTTTCTGCTCCTACGCCGTTCGACCTCAGCAGCAAAACTCCGCCCAGCTGCACCACCAGTCACCGCCACTCTGCCGGCCATCCCCTGTGCGAGTACCACCCACGTGCTCGCACCGCCGTTCGCCGTCCCTACTGTGGCCGTGACGACCAGCAGCTTCCGATCCGCTTCAGCGTCCCCCATTCCTCTGTAGCTCGTCACCGCGCCGGACCCCCACTCACCCGTCGTCCTGACCACCACGCTTCCTCCGCGAGCCGTGCCGATCCGCGCTGAGTCCCATCGGAGCCGAGCTCGAACCAGATCTGAAGCTCATCACCTGCACATCCTGTTGACGCCGCGAGCACCTTCCAGCTCACACCCACAGTCACGCCTCTGACCGCCCAAAATAGCATCGGAGCCGAGCTCCATCCTGCTCACCGCTCAACGCCTCAGCTCGACGCCCTGCCCCGCCTGCACTACCGTCACCTCGCCATCGTCTCCCTCCTGCTGGTGAGCTCCGAGTGTCGACGCTGCGACAACCCCTGCCGCTACCTTCCTCCTTCCGGCGAGTTCCAGACGCAGCTGCCGCTGCAAGCCCGCGCCCCTGCCCGTCCTCGACACCTGCGGCAACTCCGCCATCTCTGCTCGACACCAGCAGCTGCGCCCGAGCCTTCCGCAACGCCAGAAGCCGTTCTCACCGCGACTGTTGCCGGAAGTTGCTGCTGCCCGCTCCTTTGCCGTCAGTCCGTTGAGTCCACCAGCTCTCCCTCCTGAGTTGCTGCGTCCGAGCTGCTGCCACCCACTGCACCGGCAACGGCTCGCTGCTACCCCGCTTCGCTGCTGACGCCAGATCTCGTTTTCGCTCGCCGTCCGTGAAGTCCGACGCCGGGTGCCGCCCTCCTTCGCCGTCAGTCCACCAGTCATTGCCGGTTCACCTTCGCCGGAGCTGCCCCCCGGATTGACGACCTGCTTCCCTTCGGAGACCTACGACAAAGCTGTGCGTGGGAAAGCGAAAAGATAAAAAAAACAAAAGGGGAACATTAGGTAATTTATTTTTATTATTATCTTATCTTTATTTTTATACAGTTTATAGTTCGTTTTTATATATTTTTTAGTGTGTTTATTCATTAATGCATGATTGAAGTCCCAATGTGAAATAACCCATCAAATTAGGGATTAGGAGTCCGATTTTCTCGCCCGAAATCCGACTCATAATCTCTTGCAAAATCGACAATTCAATCTCATGCCCGAGATTCGATTTGCGATTTAATTTAAAATTGATCAACCCGATCTCATGCGCGAGATGTGGTTCGTCAATTTTGAATATTAATTTTATCCTGATTGGATTAGATATCGGGTTATTAGAATTAACTTTTGTTTTTGCAAAAAAAAAAAAAAAAAATTCAAAAAGTGTGAGTCAGATTAGAGCTAGGGTTAGCATATTTAGTTATTTCGTTTTTTAAAAAAATAAAAAAATCCAAAAAATGCATTTAGGATATTAGTTTTTTTAGAATTGCACGTGTCAATCTAGAATTAGACTTTTACTTCAAATTTTTAAAACAAAAATCCCCAAAAAGAATTAATTAATTTAGGATGCTAGTTTTTAGGTTGTATGTTTAATTGTGTGCTTTTTTTTTTAAAATTTCGAATTTTATGTATTAAAAAAAACAAACAAAAATCATCATGCATTTTAGAATAGAATTGCATGTCTCATTTTAAGTTTAGACCAATTTGCATCTTAGGTTAGAAATTGCTAGATTAAAATAACGTCTTAGTTTAAATTAGGATTTAGCATGACTTAATCCTAAGTTTAAATTGGAGGGAATTTTAATTTAGCTAGGTAATTTTGCATTTGTCTTAATTTCGAATATCATGAAAAATTCAAAAACTTGTCTTTAGATAAATTAGTTTCAATTTTTAGGATAAATTGCATTTTTAGGAATATAAATATCATGTGCACGTCATGTAGAATTAGGCTCATATAATTAAAAAATTGTCCTCATTACAATTAGGTCATTTTGATTTGCATATTTAATTATTGCATGTTCATTAAGAAAACAAAAAAAGAAAATATTTTACTCATGTCATGTAGTTTAGAACACATTGTCATGCCATTCCATGTTAGATTAGTAGCATGCATAACATATTGCATGATTCTCATTAAATAAGTAAAAACAAAAAAAAGGAAATTGCCTGTTAATTAGAAATCATATTTAGGTCTGTTGATGTGAATTCTGATTGAACAATGCAGATGCTTTCGTTGCTATGAGGTAAGTCCTGCAATTTATTCATCGCTTTCTTGGGTGTTAAATTGGTGGTTTGCGCATCCGCATGATCACCTCACATGTTAGGAGGATAAATTAAAATCAATTCAAGCTGCCTGCAAAATATTTTTTAAAGAAAAAAAAAGAAAAGAAAAGGTACCGAAAGGGCGTTAGAGAAATCTAGCGTAATCAAGTCCCCGAACTCACAATCTCTGGTTCGTAGGAGTGAAGTAATTCTCCCATTACTTTACTTGGGTTTCTAATCTACCCACCCAAAATAGATTAGTGGCGACACCTAATTGAAAATCATTTGCATGTTAAGAACTTGAACCTAAGTCGCGAATTGGTATGGGCTTGGGAGAGCTCGAGTTAAGTCTAGGCTTAACAATCCATTAGCCAACCCGTAGGTGGTGCACCTGAAATTTAGGTCGCGACAATCTTTTGATTGGTGAATGATAAAGTCTTCTTATTTGATGGTACTTGTCAAAATAAATTAGTAATTTCATGTCAGCAAATTTCATCATTGTATTATTGTATAGTATCTTCAGAAGTTCTAGTAAATTCGAATTTGTAGTAATACCTCCTGTCATCGTGTTCTCTTTGCATCAACAAGCCAAACGGCGACATAACTCAAGATCCAGGGCCGACTCAATCCAACTCAAGATTCTCCATACTGCTTATTGATTATTTCTATCTCACGAATGCCACTATCTTATTCCAAAGAAAGGCAATGAATTCATCCACTATGTCTTCTGCAACAGCATCTCACAATGTACCAACATTTCCAACTCTATCTAAGAGGAGCTAACACAATAAGCCCATGAGAATGGACACAAGAAGGACTAGACGTGCAATACCGAGAGACGAGCCAGCACTTGGCGGAGATGTGGTCGCGCCAGTGGTGGGGGATGGCGGCGGTGGAGATCCCGGCAGGCTGGAGGTTGGGCCGCTCGGAGGCTCCGTGACGGTGATGGCCAGCTTTTGACCCTGGGAACAGTGGCCTGCGGTGGTGCAGAGGAAGTAATAGTCGCCGGCGGTATCCAGGGAGTAATTAGCCGGAGAAGTGGACAGGACTGTGAATGGGGAGTCGGTGTTGCAGGCGTCATAGTCTTCCTTGGTCACGTCCCCAACGTCGTTGTTGCTCGAGTCGAAATCGAACACTGCCCCAAAAAAAGGGAAAAAAAAAAATGAAGGATCGTGAGCATCAAAGAGTGAAAGCTTATCGATCATGGTCAACGCAAGTACCCCAAATCAGGGGCAGAGATGGATTGGTCTGATCACATTCAAACCTGTCATTTCTTGACATGTTGACCAGATCTGTGCTCAAACGTCGTATGACTTTCTGATGAGAGATCTACTTACAAAACAAGCTCAAAAGGTGCACAAACTGAAATTGTCATAGTTCTGGATCTTCTTCTTCAACATAAATTTAGATATCATGCATACTTTGCACTCGTAAATGTATGAATTTGAAAGATTAATGTCGGGCGAGAACCGATTTCTGACTCACCTAGAACGTCGCCGACCTCGAACGTGTGTTGGCTCGCCCAGTCGGAATACGCGCCGGCGCTAGAAGGGATCTTCCATCCCTCAGAACCTCCCACTGTGTAATTCGTCGCCTCGGCGCACGATAAAAGCGTGACCACGACCCCGAGCAGACAGGCTGTGATTTTCGCGTCGGCCATTTTCAGCTTGGCTCGTGTTGCAATTTGAAGCCCAGGTCGCCCCCCAAAAAAAGACTGTAGCTCCTTGTTTTGTCAAGGGGGTGATTTGAATCCTGAGATCATACAGGTAACAGGCTGCATTGTGCTGGACAGGTAGTGAGGCACATGAATTGATTGGCTTTGACTGATTATCTTATTTTCCGCGCAGTCGGAGATGGAGCTTGGGATTTGAAATATAAAGTCAAATATGCACGCACTCACATTAGAATTTTGACGCAGTTAAATTATTATTATTTTCAGTGATTTTGAATGGATAGCATCCTCTCTCTCTCTCTCTCTCTCTCTCTCTCTCTCTCAATATTTTTCATGAGTGGCTTGAGCCCAATTGGGTTGGGGCCAAAAAGACATGGAAAGCCCACAATGGCCCAAACATATTCAAGGAATTAAAAATATCTTTGAAACAGTTAGAATAAAAAAAGAGTTTAGATGGATTTAAATATTCACGTTCAAATTTAAAAGACCTAAGTCACTAAGAAGCTGAACATACAAGTCAAAAGAAAACTTGCTGAAGGCAACAAATACCGGAGGGACTGGATTCGGAAAAGTGGCTAAGAGTAAGAATAGAGTGGATAAGCTCAACTGTCTTTAATTTTTCGATTTATATCACAAAAAAAAAAAATTATACAAATTGTGACACAAAGTATTCTGAATCTTTTCATATCATCAAAAACCCTCAACTTCCCATTGTGATACAATTATATCTTCTTCTTTTTTCGTATGACGTCATTTTCCATGCTACTCAGCAACGTAATGCGAGTAAGAGAGCTCTTTCCTTTCCATGTAACAAATGCTTCCTTGTCTCTCTTATGCTGTGCAGTGTTTCCTTGTTCAGGTTCTACCATGGTTAGGTTAAGTCTAGTGCATCTTGCTCTTCCAACACATATTGGATTTTCATGTGCCAGATTTCATAGTTGTCATCATTGAGTTTTTCACCTTTATTCAGCTCAGCAACTATGCTCTTTGTGGCTGAAGCCATTGATCTGAACATATCAGACATATATGCACGAATAATTAATGCATATCATTTATACATCCATTTTGCATAGACCCATCATATTAATGAACAATTTCAAGTAAGGTTTCAGAATAAAAATGTCACTTTGTTTCCAATCATCCTCAAAATCCTAACTTAAAAATATCATTAATATAATTGTCTTATGCAAAATAAATTTTATGAAGCTACAAAAAACTTCTATGAATTATCCACAATAGTCAACAATAATAGAAAGCAGACATCCAATAGAATAATAATGTTTTCACATAATACAACTAACATATCAGTTGCCATACCAACAATAACTAGATAGAAAAATATTACATAAGATGTCCACAAAGCACACTAAACAAAGACCAGCCAATTCATCTAACACCAAGTCAATACACGAACTGAGAAAGATCCTCTTTTGTTCAATTTCTTGATATTTTCCCTTATAACAATTTAGTAATAATCATCTATAAAATCCATCACAATTTTCCTATATGAAGCGACTTTGTTGACATCCCATATACGATTCAACACTCCTTGCCATTATGGTGGAAGAGTGTTCATGAAAAATCGCACCATCTCAGACTGTGGCATATGACGACCATTCCATATGACCTTTTGAATTTTCCCGTTGACTTCAAGAACGTGATCAATTAAGTCACCACTCTCCCATCGATGATCAGTCAGCTCAGCTATCAACTTAGAAATCATTTCCTTTTGTTCATTGATAATTGCATGAACATGTGTGCGCAACTTCAGGGAAGGCATTGTTCATGTAACAAATGCAGAACAAATAAGAGATCACATATAATCCACATAGGCTTAATTGGAAAAAGAAACACATTCTTTTCCTCTCTCCTTTTTTTTTTTTTTTTGGGTCAACAGTCAAAGTCAACGGTCGACGGGTCGGGTCGGGTTGCCAGGTCGGGCCGCCGGGCTGATCGGACCGGATGGACCGGTCGGGCAAATCGACCGGCACGTGCGGCACGCGTGGGCAGCTGACATCACGATGACGTCATCTGGCACGTGACTCGCACGTGCCAGCGACGGCACACGCGCACGTGCGCGCGTCGGCTGTGCGTGCGCATGCGATGCACGCGCCTGCCCTCGCGAATCAGCGCGTGTAGAGCCGGTTCATTCCGGCTACGCGTGGGGGCGCGTCCGGCGGCCTTTGGCGACGTTCCGCCACTCGTCGCGCTCGTCTCGACGAGATCTTCCATCCAACGTCATCAGAAACTGATTTCGACTTACAGAAAATCGAAAAAACGGGTGAACAGTGCTCGGGTGTTGGGATTTTTCGCCTCGATCGGTGTCGATCGATTAATTTCACGAAAATTAATAAGAAATCATCCATAAACATGAAAGGGGTCGGGAAAACATGGAAAAAGAATCGGGAAACAAGAACTATGGCTCTGATATCAATGTTGGGATTGTCGGATTCTCTGAAACCGGATTCGACACTAAATCGAACCCCTAAACTTGTGCGGAAGACGAGCCTAAGAAAAATACATGCATCACCGATCCTAAGCCACATTACATAATTGAACGTACCTTGTTAGCCACAGATTAAATACCGATGCCGATATGAGGAAGAGAAACTGATCCCGTACGATCCGATGACGTTAATTGGCTTTGAAGGGAAGAGAGTGTCGTCTCTTTTCTTTATTCTTTCTTTTGGAGTGTTTCAAGGGAGAGAGGGAAGGAGGAACATACGTTATGCCAAAAGGTACGTTCCTCCCTCTTTATTTCCCCCTTATATCCGTCGCCTCCAAAAAGAAACGTGCCCCTTCATCATATCCCTCTATCCATGGGCCCTAATATTGTGGGCCGGGCTTTTAGGCCCAACATGGGTGGACGGGCCAACTTAAGTCCATCACATTAATAATTAAAACCATCATAACCTGTATTGAACACTGCAAAAATGATGAAAGATCATCCGGCTTTGAAGAGTGACGCTCAAGATTAATTGCAGTTACAAGTAATCGAGAATGGACTGGTTAGAGCAAAGTCATTAAAAATTACGATAAGCGAGTATCTGATTCCTACTCGAAGAGCACCAAAACGAGAAGGGCGTGTTGGTTCACCCAGTCAAAGGACATGGTGGTGTTGGAATGGATCCTTCTTCGCGCAGAACCTCTGATTATTGATTATTAAAGCTTAGCCATTTTGGCCGGGCTTCTGCCATAATCTCAGGTCGAGGTCGCCCCTTAGATCTCCATTCTTTGTCGAGGGGGTGATTTTTTAGCGCAAACGAAGGTGGGAAGTAGATGTTGCGAATGATACACATGGACTGTATAGTGAGTTACTAGCTTAGTTGCTTCATCTGAGTAATAATACTTTCTTGAGTGGTTGATGACTGAGATTGCGATCGAAAACGAAGAAAGCTTGTACTTATTGTTTATTCCCTTTTAAAATGATGCATTCACAACTGTCTTTTGATGGGAGTGAAATTACTCAGGCTCTAGGATGTTGCCGAAACAGATTGCGGGATGGGGTGGCAACGAACGCGATGCCATAATACTCAAACCAATTATAATTGGATTAAGAAGGACGATTTATCATGGGCTGCAATCTCTTAAATTCTTTAGTCTCTATTCTATACAATTTCTTGATCATGACAAGCGAATCTTCTAAGAAACTATGAAAAGAGGCCAAACCACACAATGCAATTCCATGATTTGAACAATAAAAAAGAACAACGAGAATTTCTCGTAAATTTTCAAATTCAGACTTCATCAATATGGAATGAGATGTTAAGAAGGAACTATGTTTTGAGGAGGGAATATAGTACTAGCATCCATCAGCCGACCAATATCAATTGGGAAACCGAACATTGTGTTTGCATACAAGATTTTGTGGAAGCATTGCAACTTTTGCTAATCATTAGGAACCTAAGGTCATTAGTCCTTCAATCCTTGGACTTAATAGGGTTCACACACCTTCGGCCGACTCTTTTCGAGAATGGTTACTGTTTTAAAAGGCTTCTTCTTGCTCTTTTGGCATGAAAATTCTTTTTCTCATTTGAATACCAAAAATGACGCAGATAGTAGTCTCATATCATATTAAGAGGAAAATATATCAATTGGCTCAAAATTCACTAATATATATTTGATTCGAGCAATTTAAATTTCTAATCCTATTTAATTTCTGGTTTTATATTGATCAAGTGAGCTTTCGTTTCTCACATTTACTCTAAATTTCCAACCACCTTTTGATTTCCGTCCGCATGCAAAGTCAAAGCAAGTGTAAAATTCGAATTGCGTCGATTGTTGCGACTCACCGGTTGCCTCGGAGGAAAAGAAAAGAAAGGAAATCTTATCTTCATTACAGAGACGGCCAGCCCGGCCCATGTAATTCTCAGCCTCCATGGGCCGTCTGGCAAAGTTTTGGGCCGGAATCTCTATCGGCTGTTGGATCTCTTCCAAGGGCTCCGAATCGATCGTCGTTGGAGACTCTTGCCGATTCCTCAAGCGCGCCCTTACGATTTCTAGGAGCCGATTGAGATGGTGAGTTCGCGTTCCCGCTTTCAGATCTGCAGCGAGTAATTGGCTGCTCGATTGCCGGCTCACCTGATAGTCCTAGGTGAGGTGGGTGGCATTGGGCAACTAAATAAGGGGGTTTTTAGTGTGTTTTCGCCTGAACTTGGTTGTTCAGTACCATGAGTACTGAATGTGCGTGACATTGTTGAGTTAGCGGATGCACTATATTGTAAATGATTTTCTTTCAGGGTCTGACACCTTCTTCTTCTTCTTCTTCTTCTTCTTCTTCTTCTTCTTCTTTGGCATTATCTATTGAATTTGACTTCTCACGGGTAACGAATTATTCAAGTCGGCAAGATTTGGAAGAATTGATAAAAAAGATGTCTTTTCGAAGTATTACTCAAGGATTACCTCAAAGAGACTTGCAGAGCTGTTATACCTCTGAGAGTGCTAGTATGAACAAAATAAAGGAGTTAAGGAAGAGAATAAGAACACGAGATTTATAGTGGTTCGGCTTAATCCAAGCCTACGTCCACTCTCCCACGATAACAGCCTTCTTGGCTGGATTCCACTATGTAATCAACAAGAGATTACAACTCCGAGTGCAAACACTTAGTAGTAGATCACACTATCTCACTAAGTCACTCTCTCGGTATTTCTCTCACGATTACAAACGTTTAAGCTCTCGAGAGACAAGTATATGATCTAAAGTCGCTCAGACTTTGGAATTATAAATTCTACGCTCCGTCTCTTACTTGCTCATCGGTCCATGATCTCCTTAAATACTTCTCCACTTCCAAACTACCCGTTGGACAGCATCCCGGAGAATCGTCTTCCAATATACCCATTGGACAGCTCGTATCTTAGAAGATTTGGTAGCCGTTGAGTGACAAAGGTAGAATCCCAAATTGATTCCGATCGCCCATACAAACGAAATCTTGGTTTCCATAAGTAAAGCTTCTTCGTATAGAAAGATCTTGTCTTCAACATCCAATTGTCAATCACATAGATTGAGTCAATCAAATCAATCTTGATGTGGAATCCAAACCAGATCACTAGCCGTTATATGATTGGGCTTGAGTTACGATTCATTGAATCTGGATGTAAAGTCTGATAGCCATAGACTTTACAATCTGAGTCTTTAGACTTTACAATCTGAGTCTGTAGACTTTACAATCTGATTCAGCTTCAGCATAGAGTCTGTCTTCTGGTTCAGCTTCAGCATAGAGTCTGTTTTGAGTCTTGAGTCTAACAGTCTTCAGACTTTGAGTCTTGAGTCTGGCAGTCTTCAGACTTTGAGTCTTGAGTCTGACAGTCTTCAGACTTTGAGTCTTGAGTCTAGCAGTCTTCAGACTTTGATAATATCCTCTACATGTTCTAACATCTGCATGGCCTATTACTCAACCATCAAATATGTTAGTAGCCTTTGATTTATTTTGTCATCTTCAAAACATCATAAGGGATTTCCCTAACAACCTCAGCATACGGGTTGATTATGTTGAACAATTGTTTATATTCTTCATCAATGTCGATCTTTATGAATGATTGCCTAGAGCCCTCGTTTATCCCTGAGCAGCCTCTCTGCCTGTGATCCCTGTGGGTCATGGTTGCTGGACTTGGGTACAAGTCCCAAAAAAAGTGGAAAAGAAGTTTTGGTGCCTTGAAAGCCAAAGGCTTTGTCATGAGGTTGTGAATGTTGTCTTCGTAGTTTTGTTTTGTAAACATTTCTAACCAATATATATGTGTGGACTTCACTTTGTCAACTTCTGCTCATGAAATTTGTAGCTGTATGTGTCATTGTCGCATTTTGAAATCATTTATTGTCCCATGGAGCCTAAAATTCCGATGCCCTTTAAAAGGGTGGGAGGAGTTTTGCTATCACTCACCATTTCCTGTGTTACCGAAGTATATCTTGCGATTGGAGCTTTCTTATTGTGTTTTGAAAGTCTATGTAGCTGAATCACTCGAGGAAAAGAGCTTTGTTTTTGGCTTCTATTACCACTGTTGTTGAGAGCTTTGATTGTTACCATTTTAGGAATCTCAAAAGCATCTCTCCAAAATGGTTGTTTCCAAGTCCCTAGTGGCATAGATAGACCGGCTGATGGGAGTTGTCTATTTCCAGATGACAAAGGACAGAAATATCATCTTGAATTTGTGGGCGAAAAATTTAGAATAGCTCCTGGATCTTGTCGAGAAAATTTGCCACCAAATCCACAAGGAAACCTTGGTTCATAAGGTTGCTTTGAGAGCTTGATAATTTTCTTAGTTGAATGAATGATCTCTCTCCCCTTGAGCGTCCCTCGATCTCTCACCAAAAGAGAAGCGGAATAATGCTGTTTCACATTGTGGCCTGAAGTGGGACTGAAGATGTTTATCATATCTCTCGTGCAGCTGGCTTTAATTTGATTGCTTATTTTGCGCGCCGGGGGGGAGCAGATCTGGGCCTTGTGTGGACTGAACTGATACAATGAGTACCCCTTCTGCATAAAAATTAGGAATTTATGTTGGTCTTTTTATCTTTCCTCTTTATTTCTCCTTTTCATTGAAGATTTTTGAGCTCTCAGGGTCCAGAACTTGTGCCAATGCAACAGAGTGAGCATGTTAAAATCTATTTGGCATTACAAATTTTGCTGGTGCTTCTATTTTTTTTTTTAACATTGGGGATAACATTAGCTCTCCATAGAAAATGCAAATGGATGTTATTTTTTTATATCCTTTCACTTTTGAATTTCATCTTTAGCAGAGCGAGCGTGTTTCTTTTGGACCCAATCTTGGCCAGCGGCGGTTCTAGAAACCTGTTTCTAGGGAGCTTCATTCAATTAGATAACTGCATTTTTTATCTCCTCAAGAGAGACATAGTTTCTCTCCAAGTTGATGTTTTGATGTCATTTCCATAAGACACTCCATTGTGATGTCATTTCTCTATATAGTTTCTATCAGTTTTGACATCTCTCTCAACTCTTGGCACGTGTGTGTAATGCAGTGAGAAGCTTTGAAATATTGAGGATAATGTGTTTCTTTGACGATCGTAAAATTTCAGATTTGATGGAAGTTATCTTTACATAGTCTCTTCCCATTTTCAATTTACCATAGGTGCTTCTAAGTGGCAACATAGGATTATTTCTTTGTCTAATTTGTTTTCGCTTTTATCTTTTGACACCGTCGCATATTTCCTATTAATCTCAGCATTTGATTGATTCCATTGGTCAATGGTTGTCTGAAATCCCTTTTCTTTACCGAAGAAGATGTAAAGGTTTTGAATATCATGTCATAAAGTGAAATGGGAAAAGAGTGACTCCTATGGGAACCATTGGGTAGTTCTTTAACTTTATTCATTTTTTTCAACCAACAAAAAAAAAAAATCATTCATTTCATGGAACATGTTTGGATTTGTACATCATTGCCATGCCGAAGATCATGTGGGTTCCACTGACATTGTAGATCGATTTATAGGTCTCAAAATTGTAAGTTGGAGTTAAAGTGGACCGTAAAATGTATTGTAGGAATTTGGAAAGATCATAGCAAGATGGGCACTCATTTGTACTGAAATAAGCACCATTTTGCTGGCACTTGCGAGGCTAATCAATGCAATTTGTCATTTCCCTTCAAGGGAGAACGTTTTTTTTTTAAGTCGATACTTCAATAAGGAAGGAGCCTTTGTTCTCTAGAGTTCTAGCTCCTCCATTCTTTGTCACGGAATCTGAAAATTATTGGGAAGAGGAAATGATTGGGGCGATCTTTGGTCTATTTCCGCAATAGGCTATCTACATACCTGGAGAGTTTTGTTTGTTCATAGAGAAAAAGCTGTGGGCACATCTTTAGCTTTAGCTGTAGAAGTAATAATGCCCAATAAATAATGAGAACTTTCCTAACAAAATGTTTATCATTTTATTGAAGAATGCCACTGTGAGATTTGCTTAGCAATCAGCATAAGTCAGACGAAAAATATTAATAATTTTCAATACTTTTTCCCGTTGTTCATGTAGTCAATGATTTGAAAATCACATCAAATATTATAAGATACACTTAAAAGTCATTTGTGCAGTCAATAAATATTTTGGTCATTTATTGGAAGATGTCTTTTTGTCATGTACTTAGAAAAATAATTGAAATTTTTAAAAAGGAAAAAAAAAATAGCCGCTATAAAGCATGGATAACATTTTTGTTTGGCAAAAGGAGATATTCAAAATTTTCAAAACATTTTGTTTGACCAAACTTAACGTAAGAAAAGGTTTATTATATTCATTACGATAAGGACCAACTAATGATAAAATCAAATTTTTCGTTGATCAAAAAGAGCAATTGTCGAAACTGATCAATTCTAGTAAAAAAATATATTAAACTCTTTTAAAAATGAACTAGCCGATCATACATATACTTGATGAAGAAGGCCTTGTTGATTATAGTAGACAATTTTCAGCAAACTGGAGTTGTACCAATTTTGAAAACGCTAATTGATTTTCCTCTTTTTGCTGTTTTCTTAACAGAACCTTGAATCCCATCTTCTTTTTCTTTTGTACAATTCTTTCGTTTTCAATTTTTTTTTCCTTTTTTTATCTGCCATCCTACCTTTAATCATTTTAATCGTCGGCAACAACATGGTAAGCTGTAAAGAAGAAGAGATAAATTTTGAAAAAAGAAATAATAATAATTGAAAGGTTATCATTCTTGTTTCTCGGCTTTAAGCCAATCGTTCCTCTTTCTTATGCTCGTGAAAGAGGACTCTTGTTCTTTCCCCAGTTGTTGCAGCTTTTCATTAAAGCTTGAGGTTTTTGCGCCATTTCATGGACTGGAGTGTTGTCATCAACTCATACCCCCCATCACCATCTTCTTCGCAATACCCAAAGGAAACATAATGCTCGGATATGTAATGTGCGACTTCTTTACCTCGAAACATTCTCTGTACCTTGTTTTGGATAATCGACGAGGGTTGAATCGAATCGCTTGTACATTTGTTATTCCAGCGCCTAGTTCGGGTTTGGCATGGAAGTATTCGATCGGCATCGGTGCGGGTGGGCCATAGAGGATGTCGACTCTGAAGTGAAGGTGGGTGAAAGGATCGCGCAACTGATCATTGAGAAGATCATGACTCCCGATGTTGCGGAGGTCGAGGACCTGGACTTTACTCTGAGACGTGAGGGCGGTTTTGGGTCGACCAGGTGTAAGGCCCATGTGCTAGGTTTCGGTTGCAACTTTGTTCTCTGTAAGTTTGTTTTCGCTGGGGATGAGGTTGTGCCTGGGATGCATGCTTGGGTATTGAAACAAAATTAATAATCCAAATGCATCACGGGTACATTATTCTTCACCCAATTGGGTTGGGGCCCAAAAGACATGGAAAGCCCACACTGGCCCAAACATATTCAAGGAATTAAAAATATCTTTGAAACAGTTAGAATAAAAAAAGAGTTTAGATGGAATTAAATATTCAGGTTCAAATTCAAAAGACCTAAGTCACCAAGAAGCTGAACATACAAGTCAAAAGAAAACTTGCTGAAGGCAACAAACACCGGAGGGACAGGACTCGGAAAAGTGGCTAAGAGTATAGCGAATAAGCTCAACTGTCTTTAATTTTTACGATTTAATATCACAAAAAAAAATTATGCAAATTGTGACACAAAATATCCCTTTTTTTTTTATATCATCAAAAACCCTCAACTTCCCATTGAGATACAATTATATCATTTTTTTATGTCATAAAATATCATAAACTTACATAAGTGTGATAAACATACTATGATAGAATTGAAAGAGAAGGTATATGTGTCACATATATATGAGTTTGGTTTTTTTTGTAACATAAAAAATATTGAGGGAATTGTGTCATAATAGACAAGTTTAAGGTTTTTGGTGATCCAAAAAAATGTTCGGAGTATTGGTAATACAGTGGACATAATTTATAATTTTTTTGTGGTATTTATCCTTATTTTAAAAGTATATTGTGTTAATTATATGGTGATTGCATGCTTGGGTCTTGAAACAAAATTAATCACTAGGTTTTAGAAACAACAGAAGGGGAGACTTGACATCGGGCCGGGCTTAAACCTGCTCTCACCTGATATATAACTAATTTTCATTTTGAGTCCATCCTGAGATGATTCAGGCTTGAAAAATTCTAGCCTGAAACTTTATGTCGTGCCTAATGAGGGACAGAACATTGGTCAACTCGGTGCGTGAAGAGCCGCAACCATCAATGGGTCCTATTGAGACTGTGGCCGACGATTTCGAGGTGCCACTGGTCAGTCCAATGCAGCGACAAGCTATTTTGAGTAAGCGCTAATTTGTTAGTCCATTAATTACTCTTTGTTACCTTTCACAGTTGCTTTGATATTGTATCCTTGTTTTCATCCGAACTCATTTCAAGTTCATATAATCAAAATGTGGGGATCAAGAGGTCCATGTGATGTAAATATGCCATCCATTGATTATGATACGATGTACGCTATTTGCGTAGTATCCAGATCACATATATTGCTCTATGCAATTACACATGATATGGAATTGAATATTTCCATCTTATTTTTGTTTTTGGCTGCAAATATAGGTATAGACAAAATGGATGTCCTATAGTTGGCCCTCACGATTTGGAAACGCTTGCACCGTATATAGACTATAAAATGGGAATACATGGAAATCAACATGAATTGTGTTTATTACATTGCCCAATTTAGATTGATAATTATCATATATAAATGTATGAGAAAATTACCATAAAAATCTTAAACCTATTACAATTATGTTAATTCAGTCATAAATATTTCAATTTGATCATTTTAGTCATAACACTTTTGACAATTTGCCAATATAATTCATTCGACTAATTTTGGTTGAAAATCACTAACATGAATTATAGCGATTTTACATAACACTACCGGCACGGATATATGGATTTTTACAAAATTTTTAATATTTTTTAATTTTTTGTTTTCTTATTACCCTTCTTCCTCCACTAGTCACTAGGCCTTCATGATGGTTGGCGAGCTTACTCTTGCTAGATTTAGCAAGAGTCAACCTCACTGGCTAAGCAGCTCACCCTTGTAAAGGCGAGGTTTTTGAAGGTTGACAAGGATCGACATTCCTGGTTTCAAGTGAGGCTTGACAAAGGTTGCCCCTCACTAGTCTTGGGTGTCCATGTAGGAGGACTAGTGTTGACTAGGCTACCACGTCCTAGTCAACACTTTCTGGTCAAAATTGATCGGAATAACTAAATTAACAAATTATTAAAAGGTTTAAGATTAAATTAACATATAGCCAAAATGTTGAGAACTAAATTGAAAGTTTTATGATTAAATTGACTGTCATATAATTGGTTTATAATTAATTTGGTACAATTGAAAACTTAGTTAGCCGCCGTATAATATATTTAGGATTTTTTGGATAATTTTTCTTGTTAATTTTTTTTTATCAAAAAAGGTAAAATCTTGTTAATCTCAACTACCGAAAGATGTTAAAATCGAATCATCTAAACGAGTAATAAAAGAGAACATGCTAACCATATCGGTAAGAGAATCTTTCTACGACTTTATTTATTTATTTATTTATCCAAGATGGATCTTTCTATAAAATTAATTCATTAAATAGATCTCTTTTTAAACTATTTCCCAAACTAGAGTTTCTATGCCACATCATGATTTTAGGTTGCTTCTCATTACGCCTTCATCCCAGTCACTTCTACATCTCGCCTTGAATTAATTTTTAGCTTGTTGCACAACCTTTCTTTTAATATATTTATCACAAATATTAAATCTGAAGAAGAGTTGCACACAATCAACCAAGTTTATTTTATAGATTTGTTACTCCACAAATGCAATAATTTATTAACTTTGAATTCCAAATACAAATTACAAGTGTGGAATTATTTATTTTACATTTGTAAATGGCTAAAAAAAATGTACATTGCAAGTAAATTTACATACATTCGTTTTATCACAAGTTTGACTAGAATTTAAAAATAAATAACTATACAATATCTGATCAATAAAAATAATTTTTTTATCCTTTAACATTATTTTCATTCAGGAAGATTGGTCTTAAAGCATCAATTCACTTTATGGAAAGATTACATTGCAATTAAAAAATATTCTATTTAAGGTGAAACTATTTATGGTTAGGTAGGTAGCATTATTCCCACTTTAAAAAATGAAGAAACATGGAATGAAAGAATCACTGAGAAAATAAAATGGGCCATAGAAACCAGTCCATTTCTAGATTTTTGTGGTTATCGATTCCAAAAAAATTGGATCAATATTGTATAGTTCGGCTCCTGATCGGAACATATAAATTTCTATAATTTAGGTTTTATGTTATGTGTTCTGAAATTTTTATTATTTATTTAATATTATATGTTCATCTTTAAGGATTTTTGCCATTGACAGATGGGAATTCTTATTGTTGCATTTATTTTCATTTTGTTTAACTAAAAAAAAGAATAAAAAAAAGAAAAAAAGAAAAAGAAATGAAGTTGGCCGATTCTCAAGTAAATCTTAGAGCTGACTCTTAGAAATGGATTGACAAGGTAGGTTCCAGGTTTCAGGATATGCAAGGTAAGTTTTAAGTCTAAAAAATCAAGGAACCGATTCCAATAGGGTAGATTATCAGTTTCAAGATTCAAGTAGTACCTGAATTGACCTTGAAACCGTTCATCACTAGCTAATAGATAAATGGGAGGTTTGATTGTGGGGGTTATTCTGTAGCATATTCATCACTAGTTAATCATTTCTATTAACTTAAATCCCCAGTTGCCAATCCCAACCAGCTTACCAAAAGCACAGGATCTCCGTATTTTTTTTGTTTTTTTTGGGGAGGGGGGTATGAGTCTCCGTGTTTAATTTTGCTTTTTTGTTCACTTTCTCACTATTTGAATTAATTTTATTACATGCACATGTTAGTTTCTTTTTCTTTTCTTTTCTTTTCTTTTTCGCTAGAAGCATATGTTTGTTTCTTTCATGACAAAACATGTAACAGTCATCCTTGTATGATTTTTTTCTTCTATTTGTAATTTGAGGCAATATATTAAACACGATAACCAAATAACTTCTACTTTAGAGAAAGAAAAAGCAATTCGTTGTGATGGAATATTGTGTAACAATAAAATTGGTCAAAGTAATGTTCTCGTAATATAGTCGGTTCATAGTATCCGGTCACCGATCATAAATACCATTAACTAAATGATAATCTTTACTAAAAGCTATGAAAAATAAGAACGTCAACTTAAAATAAAGAGTTCAATAAAAAAAATGAGATAAAAAGTATCACTGAACAATTATTCGATCGTGGAGAACCCTTTGGCTAGAATTTCTACATGTGCTATGTAAAATGTTGCAAATTATAAATTTAAAGAGAGAGAGAGACAAAAGTGACTTCCTGCACTTTAGGTTTTATGTTGCAAAACTTAAAGTCAAACTGCACTTTTACGGGGGAAAGTGTTAGAAAAGTCCTAAGCTTATTGCATTGATGCCAATTTAGTCATAAACTTATTATATTAATGTTAATTTAGTCCAAAACCTTTTAGACCTGGTGTCAAGTTAGTTCTTTGAACTAATATTAGCCGAATATTGTTGATATGGATGCCTATTAGCAGACGTGACATAATTAGCGCTAACGTAGGCAACTTTTAGTAATATCTAAATATTTTTTAAAATTATTATTTATTATTATTTTTTCTTTTCTTATCCTTTTTCCTTCTCCTCATTCTTCCTCTAGCTAGTCATTGGACTTTGGTGACCGGCTAGAGGCAAGTGCCAACAAAGTTGAGGTCGAACTTGCCAACCACTAGTGGCCTTTGCCAAAGGCCACGAGGGTGGCAGCTATTGACCTCAACTTTCCAATTTCCAAAGATGCTTCGTTCATTTTGGTTGATAATGATTAGACTTCCTACATCCATTTGCCTAGATAGATTCCTCTCGCCCTTGTCGAATATGGCGAGGCTCAAGCCCTTGCCAAAGGCTATGAGGTCGCGCTTGTGAGGGCTCAAGTCCTATCTAGCCCAGCGCGAGGTAGAGGGTGGGTGAGGCTCGACCCTTGCTAGATCCGATGAGAGTGAGCCTTGCCGGCTTAGCATAGGCCCCCTCTGCAGCCTGGCGAGGGCTGCCGTAGCTAGTTGCCGACGTTTGGTGACCGACTAGAGGAAGAAGTAGCAGAAGAAAAAAAAGAAAAGGAAAAAAATATTTATTTTTAAAATATTATAATATTATTAAAATCGTCCATGTCAGCGACAATCGTGCCACATTAGCTAATCGACATCTATGTTAGCAATATCAAGTCAAACTTAGTAAGAATGACTGAATTGACACCAATAAAAGATTTAAGAATAAATTAGCACTAATGTAATATGTTTAGGACTTTCTGATACTTTTCCTCACTTTTATACTATCACAGGGATTATAGTGATGAGAAAAATGGAAGATGGGATTTAGTTCAATGGAAAGGGCACGTAGCAACTTCTATATCTCATTGGGCATTTGAAAATAAAGTACAAAGAATATAAGACGAGGCTTTGAGGATGACATGACAATTGTTTTATGGGGGTCTACTATTGTCACGAAAAAATTATTTTGGTTGTCCTACATTCATGATTTAGGCAAGTTTGGTTTCGTGTACGTGGTGTGGCATAAGTCCATGACAAAAACAAGTTCTCCTTTTTGGTTGTGTTTTTATTAAATGAATAAAGGCTGCTGTAATTTCTTTTTGGTCAATTAAATAAAGCCGGATTTTAAAAATTGTTGTTGCCTGCTTTCTCTTATTTGAATTTGCCCCTTCAAGGACTCGTATGTATCACTTTTGCCATTTTGCGCAAACCAACCCGAATTAATATTCGATAAAGCCAGTTTTCCTGTTATGACGCCAATCTACATTTATACAGTGTTCCTGCAGGTACGAGGAATATATAATGATCCGAGTTAGTTAGAATATATTAAGAATTTAATCAACTCGAGGCCATTTTGGGGTAAATAGTCTTATGAGAAGAAAGCAAGGCTGCTCTATATTTCATCCTTCCATGTTTATGCTTTGATTTTCCAGGGTACTGGGAAGGAGGGTAAGGGGAGGAAAATCAAGTAAATTTTGTAACTTTCGCGATAAGAAGTGGGAGGGAATTCAGAATTTTTCTCTCTTGATTCACTCGATATATCCAAGCAGAGCAGCTTTTCCTTTATCACGACGGTGCATACTTGCTAAATAGACCATAGGCATAGGGTAAATCATGCGTTGTTGCTACCATAGGAGTCATTATCTGTAGAAATACAAAAGACACAAAGGTTACAAGGTTCGGCAATGTGCCTACGTTGGACAAAGCTTTTGTTCACCTATTTTTTTTTTTTTTTTTTTTTTGTATTGAGCATTTGCCATTGTTCAACCATATCTACATAAAAGGTTGCCACAACTAAAGAAACAAGCAACCAGAAAAACATCAGAAAAAGGAAGAGATCTAAGAATTATAGGAATACGATATTAACAAATCTCCTTTCTTAAGATAGGAGAGAAAATCATGCCAAGTTGGGCCAAAGACCTCGTTAGAGGTCAACTTGCTTATCATTTCTTGAAATACTCCCTTGGGTAACGCTTTGGTAAAAACATCGGCCAATTGATCCCCACTCTGCATGTACGGGGTCTCAATTGTCTTGTCTTGTGCCTTTTCTCTCACAAATTGGCAATCCACCTCTATATGTTTGGTCCTTTCATGAAACACTGGATTTGAAGCTATATGAGTTGCAGCCTGATTATCACACAACAACTTTGTAGGCTTGGTCACACAATTGCAACCCAATTCCTGAAGTAGTAGTCTCAACCACACAATTTCTCTAGTAGTTGTAGCCATGGCTTGATATTCTGCCTTTGCGCTCGAACGAGCAACCGCCATTTGTTTTTTGCTTTTCCGAGTGACAATGTTTCCTCCCACAAAAGTACAAAACCCTGTAGTTGTGATATCCAGAATTTCTAGTATTGTTTTCTATTGAATTAATCAGGCATTTCACTGACGCGTCTATAGGGTTGTTCTCAGAGTTGATCACTCTCGAGATAACTAGGCGAACTGGGTAAGCTATTAAAGAATTTTAAGGCAATAGACTTGAGAATTCGACCAGGAATCGGCTTCTTGACCGTGTTCATCTTTAGAGGTCATTATGGCACAATTAAAAATTGAATTGAGATCAGAGATAGATTGGCTCGACTGAGATGTGTAGCCGATCGTGGGTGACTATACTAAATTGGAAAATTCTCGTCGACCTGGCACTAATTTGATTTTTTTTGTCATTTTGGTACCCTGTGTTTGTAATCGAGCCCTTGAGATTTTCACGACAATCGAGAGTCGCTAATGTGTCGAGTGGGTTCATTGTGGCTCGAAAAAAATCGACCACGAGTCAATTGCCCTAAAAAGTTCTGAAAACTACCCGGTAGTCTAGGTCACGCTAAAAACTCGTCGGAGTGAAATTAACCGTCAATTTGAGTCAGATTTCAGAAATCGAAAGTTCGATGGTGTCACAAGCTATTTTAGGAATATCAAGATTTTTATGGAAAATGGGTTTGAACGTTGCGGAAATTCAACGGAAATTTAGATTGGCTAAATTAATGGAAAATTGGATTCTCAGGCCAAGCCTTTGTGTGACGTGGATTTATAGAAAATCATTTGGGATTTTTCTTTGTCGAATTGGGCCTCAATTTGGGAAATTGAGTGAGGAGATTGAATTTAATTGGTGAAATTCGGAATTTGAAATGGAGCTATAAATTGGACTTCAAATTGGATATTTTTGTGGAATTTAAGAAGTGGAAAGAATTAGGGGGACATTGCATTAAATTGGGTGGATAGAGATGTGGACTTTAAGCTCTATTCTAATCTACTTGAGCTAGAAATCCAGCTGCCCTCCAATTGCTTGCTGTCCCTATCCCCTCCTACGCACGTCTCCATTTTATTTTTCAATTCCCGGAGCTCCTTGGAAACAACCCAGCGAGGACTCCATCTTCATCCACGGAGCTTCATTTCTCTGCTAAATTCGGTCCACAAAAGAGTCCAACAAAGCTGAGTTGTTGACTCATTGATGTGTTGTCCTTCATCCACACGGCCATCTTCACATCCTTGCACGCCCGCAGGAGTCCATTGAAGATTGGGCCGAAGAACAGCTGCACCGAAGATCAAAGCCGCATCCTCCACTAGGCTTTGTCGGCAGCAATTTGATTTCAGCTTCACCGGTTTGCGCGCCTACAACCCCACTCGGTCAACACTCGATTGAAGCCCTCCCCTCGTCTTTTTTTTTTGGTCGAAAATGAGATTTACTTTCATTAAAAACGCGGATTACAAGTAGACGGTAACGTAAGATCAGAACATAAAATATTCAGAAGGGGTTGAGGTGGCACATTTAACCAATTTGGGGGTAAAGACTTACGACGGTGCGCTTTGGCGATCCAATCCGCTGCGTGGTTTGCGTCCCGGGAGCAGTAGGCGAGAGTTACAAACGAAGTCCGTTGAAGGAGCTGCCTAATTTCGGTCACAAGATGCATTACGGCCCAAGGTGCCTTAGCCCGGCCCAAACTGGCCTCCACGAGTGCATAGTTGTCACACCGTACTTCGCACGTTACGTCCGCGAACCGAATGCGCCCCACATGACTTTCTCTTCGTTGGTTCGGAGAGTTCATCTCGTGCGGGAGTGCTAGGGTTTCGGCGTGCAGAGGAGAGGCCACCCGGATCTCAGCTGCAAAACCATCAATTAATACCCCACTCGAGTCCCGGATAATCCCAGCAACCGAACTGAGTTCTTCCCCTTCCTTCCACGAGCAGTCTACATTCAGCTTGAAGTCGGGGCTGTTCGGAGCTGTCCAGTGCTCTGTTGCGGCGGTCTTGCTGGAAGTCGGCTGAAGTTTCTTGCAGTTCCATCTAAGGAAGGCTCGGGTCTGGGTGTGAGCGAGATCTACAATAGATCCGGCATTGGGAGGTCGAGATCTAAAGATGTGGTCGTTTCTGAGTTTCCATGTCAACCAGATTGTGTTCGCTACCAGGTCTGCTGAAGGTACCCCTGTTTTTTCATTCAAGAACTCTGCAAACCACTTGTCAATGCGTGTTACTGAGCTTGTCTTGTCATATAGGTTGAGGCGCGGTTCCAGCCATATGTTCCTTGTCTTTTTGCACAAGAAGAACAGGTGTTCTGCTGTTTCTGGGTGTTGAAGACAGAGTGGACACAGGGGATCAGGTAACATGTGCCTTCTATAGAGGTTTTCCTTGGTTGGGAGTGCATTTTGGCATAAGTTCCAGAGAAAGAATTTGATTTTGGGGGGAATTGGTATGTTCCATAGTTTAATCCAGAGGGATCTAGGTGGCTGATAGGAGGTTGTTGCACTGTTGGGGTCGGGATGATTGGTTGTTGAGCGCACTCTGTTATAGCCGCTTTTAACTGTGTACTTCCCTGAATGATTCCCCGTCCAGATGAGTTTATCTGGTTGTGATTGAGCACTGAGTGGGGTTGCAAGAATTTCTCGAGCAATTTGTTCATCAAAGAGCATTTGAACCTTAGACTCCTCCCATAGTCTCCTTTCGGCATTTATTAGTTCAGCTACTGTCTCGGGATCATCCTTGTTTTTCGGTCCTCTATCACACCTCTTGGAAGCCATCTGTCTTTCCATATGTTAATGATGTGTCCATCTCCAACTAACCATTTCACCTCTGGTTCTAAAGTGTCTCGGCCAATAAGAAGATTGCGCCACCCCCAAGAGGGTCTTTGTCCTGTATGCGCTCTCCAAAGGTCTCCATTTGGAAAGTATATTCCTTTTAGGATTTGGCCCCATAGAGTTGAATGTGATTGTGAAAGTCTACAAGCTTGTTTGGCTAACATTGCCTTGTTGAATAGAATTAGGTCTTTGAACCCAAGACCCCCTTCGTCTTTCCTGCATTTCAAAATTTCCCATTTCTTCCAATGCATTCCCCTCTTGGACTCATTTTGTTTCCACCAGAAGGCTGCAATCCGTTGTTCTATGGCTTTACAAACTGATATTGGGATTTTGAAAATTGACATAGCATATTGAGGAAGAGCACATTACCACAGCTTTTATCAATATTTCTTTGCCGCTTTAGATAATAGCTTTTCTTTCCATCCTTCTAGCTTCATGTTCACCCTTGCCGAATCCATGAAAACATCTCCTTTTTGTTTGTCCCCAATCGAGGGAATTCCCTGGTATTTCCCTGTTTTGTCAATAATAGGTACCCGCAACTCATAGGCCATATTCCTCTTTAATGAATCAGGGCACCCCTTGCTGAAAAACACTCCTGATTTGTTTAGATTGATAGCTTGACCAGTAGCATAACAATATTGATTCAGGAGATTTGACAAATTTTGGCATTCTCTCACTTTGTCCCATCCATAAAAATTATTGCATCATCAGCAAATAAGAGGTGAGACAATGTAGGACAATACCTGTTTAGTTTAATTCCTTTGAGGCTCCCATCTTCAAGTGCTTTGTGCATCATCCAGAGAAAACATTAGCCATTAAGATGAATAGGTAGGGTGACAATGGATCTCCTTGTCTTAAGCCCCGTGTGGGTGTAAAAAACTGGGTTTGATCACCATTTACTTTGACACTAAATTTCACCGTAGAGACACATATCATTACCAGCTCAACCCATCTTGCGCTAAACCCCATCTGTAGCATACTCATTTTTAAGAAGTCCTATTCCACCCTATCGTAGGCCTTCTTCATATCCAATTTGAGAACCGCTTGGAATTTCTTCTTTCTATCTCGATTCTCAGCTGGTGCAACACTTCTTGGACTATAAAAATGTTGTCTTGTATTTGTCTTCCTTTAACAAAGGCGCTTTGTTCATTGGCTATTATCTCATCAAGCCATGGTTTCAATCTGTTTGCTAAGACCTTTGAGATGATTTTGTAGCTGAAGTTGCATAGACTAATTGGCCTGAACTGACAAATACTTTCTGGGGTTTTGACTTTGGGAATGAGGGTTATGTAAGTCTGATTAATATGGGGGTCTAACTCACCTGATTCAAAGAAGTTTCTGACCATATTCAGCACGTCAATCTTGATTTCCTCCCAGTAATGTTGGTAAAATTGACCATTCAAACCATCTGGATCCGGAGCTTTTAATGACCCCAACTGAAAAACTGCTTCTTTGACCTCTTCCATGGAGATTGAGGTCAGGAGGCTCTCATTCATCTGTGCGTTAATGACCGTTGGACACATGTCCAGAATAGGTTGAAACTCTTTGGGACCCTCTGATTCATATAATGAGCAGTAGAACTCTTCAATGTGCTGTTTTAATGTTGTTTGGTCCCGACACCAAGTGTCTTCATTAAGGCGCAGCATAGAGATTCTGTTTCGCTGTCTTCGTTGGACCGTGGTGGCATGGAAATATTTTGAGTTCCTATCTCCCCAATGCAGCCAATTGATCCGAGACCTCATACCCCAATACATCTCCTCCCGATGCCAAAGCCGCTCGATTTTATCTCTGATTTCTTGGCATTCCTCTTTGCTGGAAAATTCAGTGTTCCCGTTAGTGATATCCATGAGTTTCTTTTTTTAGGCTCCTGATTTGGAGAGAGGCATTAGAGAATTTAGTTTTACTCCATGCTGTCAATTCCTTTGTAACATGCTGTATTTTCTGGGCGAAGTTCATTTGATAGTGCTGGTCACCTTCCCAACATCGTTTAATGATCTCCCCACACTCTTCTTCCTCCAACCAATAAGCTTCAAACTTAAATTGCTTTCTTCTTTTCTTTCTAACAGGATGTAAAGACAATAAAAGTGGGCTGTGGTCTCGAGCCAACCTGCAGGGAGAGCCACCACTTCAGCATTTGGAAAGGTAATTCTCCATTCCATTGTGCATAATGCTCTGTCTAGCCTCTTTTTCACTAAATTTTCATCATCTCTATTATTGGCCCAAGTGAAAGAACACCCTTTTGTATCAATATCCATTAGAGAGCAAGCATTTAGTAATTCCCGAAAGGCTGCAATTCGATGTTGATCCACTTCCCTCTTCCCTACCTTCTCCCAGCTATATAGGATTTCATTAAAGTCCCCCACACAGAGCCATGGATGATGGTTGTTGGAGTGCATATCCCGTATTTTTTGCCATAATTGCAATCTCTCACGAAAACGTTGTGGGAGCATGTATGAAAGTAACTTCCATGATATGGCCACTTGAAGGATCCTTGCATTCCACATCTATGTATTCTTTCGAACTGGAATTTATTTTAATGTCCGCCTCCTCATTCCACATAAGCACCAAACCACCTGCTATGCCAATGGGTTGCTCTGTAAACATGTGCTGGAATTTTAGCCTTCTTTTGGTCTTTGCTACCACCGTCTCCTTGTTTTTGCCCTCCCCTCGTCTTGGACCACTTTGCAATTTCGGTGTTCCGCCAGCTGCAACACCGAAATTCCCAGCTCACCACACGTCCAACGGATTGTTGCTCCGTGTCTTCTAGCAAGCTGCCAACGACGTCGAAGCTGCTCCATCTTGATTTTGCTTCTCCACCGAAATCCCGCAGCAGCCACGCGTCCAAGCTGCAGCTCCGACGGTCAACACTCCACCGAATTGAAGACCCCAAGCTGCTTCCTCGTCCATTGTTGTCCATGAAGACCGAAGCTGCCCCAATTTCTTCAATTCTTTTCCTCAACCGAATTAGTTGAGCAGCCCACGTCAATCCGTGCTCGATCAGTCCAGTCCAGTCCATCATAGAATTGGAGCCCAGCAAGATTTTGGCTCATTTCAGCCCAAAGAGAGCCCATTTTCAGCTTAATTCTGGCCCAGCAAGCAGCCCACAATTCAGTATTTTCAACTCGAGTGATTAAAGAAGTCAGCCCAATCTTGAAGTCCAAAGTTTCTTCAGACTTGCGAAGTTCTTGGCCAGGCCCAAGTTCGGCCGCCGTTGCGTCGTCATCTCGGTGTCCCGGCCTTCGTTTAGTGCAAGTGAGTTTTTCTCACTAATGCTTTCTTAGTAGACTAATATGTCTAAGGGTTAATTAAATTTAATTAATTGCAATTAGGTGGATAGATTAGATTAAAATAATTAAATTAGAGACTCGTCGATGCATGTTAGTTAAATTGATGGTGTAATTAGTAGGTAGACATGTCCTATTAATTATTGAATGCATCTTGGGATTTTTCCCATCCCATTATTTAAGCAATTCGGGCCTAAAAGGAATTTTTAGGAGTTAAATATTAATTTTCGAAATTAATTAATTTAATTATTTATTTCTGGAAATTCAACGGGATGGCCAGTGACCAGGATTTTATGCTGATGATCGTGGTGTAGTCCGTTTATTTAATTGAGCTTTATATTGTGCAAAATAGAATTTATCTTATTTATTTATTTATTTTTCGAATTTATTTATTTATTTATTTATTTTTCTGAAAATTCACCCAGGATGGCCGGTGACTGGAATTTTGTGCTGATTGTCGTGGTGCAATCTGCTTATTTATTTGAGATCTATATTGCGTGAAATTGAATTGATTGTGCAAATTAGGGACTTATCCCAAATTGAAGGAATTTGAGTGATGGATTGGTTGATGGTCGAGTATGACTATTTAGCATTGATGAACTGTAAAGCAGAGGGAACTGTGAAAGTGAATTGGGAAATTCTAGGCTGAAACTAATTAGGAACAATGTAATGAGATATACGTGGTTCGGTGATGGAGGATGTTACTAGTGAAAACGACACCTTAAAGAACGCATGAGTGCTGTCTATTATTACATGCAGCAGTATGGACATACGTGGTTCGGTGATGGAGGATATCACTGGTGAAAACAACGCCTTAAAGAATGCACAAGTACTATCCATTACACGTCACCTTGGCAGAAGTAACGCCCGAGAGCATTAATGAAGCTCTGTGACTAAGTGTACTACTGGAGGTGTGATGAGGGGAAGTGAAGTGACCTAGAGATAGTCTAACTGACTTGTGAATCGACTAGGTCGATTGATCAATGAGTTGATCTAGTGGTTATGACTTGATTGATTGTTTAAATGCAATATATGAGGCATATATGCATAACCTTAAATTGCAGGTTGGAAATTAATGCCAAGGTAAGTCATCTGACTCGTGTTGTGCTAGGTAACTTGGTGGTGTATTGGTTTTCTAATCGAGTCTTAGGGGGTAGAACTCGCAGAGACATAGTCTCATTGGTTGTTGTAAAAAAACAATTTCAGACCCTTAGGTGGAAGATCTTCAAGAGGAGGATCCTAGGAAAAGCCTGGCGAAGAATCAGAGGAGGGTGAAGAGGATGATTTTGAGTACGACCTATAGAAGGATTGAGACCTCCGTCATTTTGAAAAACCTTGTGAATATGTGTAGATTTGTTAAATCAGACCTTGGTGAATAGTACTGTGAAGTTTAATGAAAGCCTGTTATGCTATGTATAAAAGTGTGGTTATGAGGTTTTAATATGAAAATGTGGCCTTGCTTTTATATCCCATTGTTTTATTGTTTGTGGATTTATAACTGCTTCCGCATGTGCTTAAATAATGAATGGGTTGGTGATACATATCACCGGGATATCGCATTCTAAAATCGACCAAGCGGAAGGATGTGTGCGTGCTCGAGGATCGGAGCGTGACAGTAGTAGATTTCCTGTCTACAGGGTTCTTGGCCCAATCTGTATCAGTGTAGCCAACAAGTTCCGCGTGACCATTATTTTTCATTAAAATTCCCTTCCTAGGTGTGGCCTTCAAATACCGTAGTAGATGATTTATTAGCTCCATATGCCCTCGAGTTGGTTTTTGCATAAATTGACTTATGTAACTAACAATATGTGCTATGTTTATCACCGTCCAACAAGTCGCTGAAACTGCCCAACATCATGTAATGGAGTGTCATATGAAATAAACTTACTATTATACTCCATAGGAATGTTGGCCGGTTTAACTCCCAACTTCTCAGTCTTTTTCAGCAAATCCATGACATATTTTCTCTGAGATAAAAATAATCCTTTGTGAGATCTCGCCACCTCAATACCCAAAAAGTGCCTCAATTTGCCATGGTCTTTGATATCAAATTCCTTGCTCAAATGCCACTTAAGTGCTTCGATTCTAGGTTGATTACTGCCTGTAATCACAATATCATCAACATAAACAAGTGCAACAACTATACCTTTGTCATCCGCCTTGGTGAACATTGACGAGTCTGTTGTCCCTCTTTTGAATCCAACCTCGATGAGTGCAGCACTTAGTTTACCATACCAAGCTCTAGGTGAGTGCTTGAGACCATATATGGCCTTCTTCAACCTACAAATAGTTCCATCTTTATTATGCAAGGGGTGACCAAGAGGAAGATCCATATAAACCTCCTCCTCCAAATCTCCATTTGGAACAAGGACCATCCACAATTAACAGCTACTGACATAAGAACACGCACAATGTTCATTTTAACCACAGGTGCAAATGTCTCTTTGTAGTCTATACCATATGTTTGAGTGTATCCTTTTGCAACCAGCCTCGCTTTATACCTTTCAACTAATCCATCACTGTTATATTTGATCTTATAGATCCATCGGCAACCACACTGTCTTCTTCCCTCTTGGAAGTTGTACAAGTTCCCAAGTATGATTTCGGTCTAAAGCTTGAAGTTCATCCTTCATTGCATCAACCCAGATGGTTTTTTCCCTTGCTTCCTCATAGTTGTGAGGTTCCTGTTGTTCTTCAATAGTAGATAAGAAGCTAAAAAATTGTGAGATAATTTGTCATATCCAACAAATTCTTGAATGGGATGTTGCACCGAATAATAATTAGTAAAATCTCGAAGTCGAGTTGAGGGTCTAGTGACATGAGATGATCTTCATAACGGAATTACATCCGTTGCCCTTTCATTAATTAGCCCGTCAGTGGAAATTCTAGGTTCAGCTTCTGGAACAACAATTGCCTCAAATCTCTTGATCCACTTCTAAATTTTCTTGATCTACAGATTTGTGACCCGAAGCACTTTGTTTTACAGATTCATGACTTGAATCATAGCTCCCATTATTGGCTTCAACACCCCCATTGTTGACTTTGGCTTTACCGGTCCCATTAACATCGATAGGAACAGGAGCAAATTCATAGGAAAGCTTCTTATAATAATCTGTGCACTCCCCCTGAATGTGGCTCTTGTTAGGAAAAAACATGTGAGTTTCATCGAATACAACATCCCGAGAAATATAGATATGCTTTGTGTAAGAATCATAACACTTGTACCCTTTCTTGACATATGAATAACCAACAAACACACATTTCGGCACGAGGATCTAGCTTTCCACCGTTTGAGAGTGAACATAGCGAGACACACCCAAAAATCCTCAAGTGATATATATCAACTTTTGCCCATACAACACTTCCGGAGGAGTTATATACCCTAACACTTGACTAGGGAGTCTATTAATTAAATAACAACTAGTCAAAACTGCATCTACCCAATAGGATTTAGACAAATCTACAAAGAATAACAAGGCCCGGGTGACCTCTAGTAGGTGACGATTTTTTCTTTTAGCTATTCCATTTTGTTGTGGAGTACCCACACATGTTGTCTCGTGAATAATACCCTTGCTTCGCAAAAAATCCTGAAATGTCTGATTGGTGTATTCGTACCATTGTCGGTACGAAGAACCTTCACAGAAGTATTAAATTGATTACTCACCATATTGCAAAAATCTTGGAAAACTGTAAGCACTTCACTTTTGTACTTAAGAAGGTAAAGCTAGGTAGCTCTCGACTTATCATCAATAAAGGTAACAAAATACCGAAAACCCTCTCTAGAATCAACAGGAGAATATCCCCAAATGTCTGAATGTACCAAAGCAAACAATTTAGTTGATTTATGCAAATGTTTAGGGAAAGGCAACCTATGTTGCTTAGCAAAGTGACATGGATCATAACTACTAGAATCATGAGTCAAAGACATGTTTAAGGACTGCAACACCCAATCTGAAGGATGACCCATGTGCCAATGCCATAGACGAGAGGTATCCACATTCCCCTTCCTAGCCACCAACGCTTCACCATGCAAATCTAAGGTGTACAAGCCATCCTGAAGTTGTCCTTCACCAATCATCCTCTTGGTATTGCGATCCTGGAACAACACCTTTTGCGGAGTAAGAATTACATTAGAATTCCATTGTTTAGTACATTTGCTCACAGATATTAAATTAGAAGATAATCCTAGAATCAATAAAGCCTCAGTTTTTTTTTTTTCGAAAGCACATTTAGTTGCCTAACACCTTGGGTTGGCACCTGCACTCCATTAGCTACTGTGATCGGTGGATACAAAGAGCTAGTAATAGTATTGGATACAATATGTGGGGAATTACACATATGATCTGAGGCACCAGCATCAACAATAAATCGATTTCTAGACTCAACAGAAAGTGCACTAATATTACCAGAAGTCTTGGCCAAATTTACGGATTCAATGCCAGAGAGACCCGAACCATGTGTCTAAAGTAGTTGCTGAACCAGCAGTGCTAGAGACTCCAACTTGGATTGGAAGTCTATGGTATTCCCTTGAATTGCTGTCTTAGCGTTCGGACCTTTGTCCTTATTTGGACACAGTTGAGGATGTAGAATCCAACATCGTTCCTTGGAATGCGCCCATCTCAATCACAATGATCGCAATGGAAACGAAGAGGCTTCTTTCCTTTCCCTTTGACAAACGAGTACCACCATCACTTTGCCTAGCATTGGAACTACAGTGTTTGCAAAGTGTTTTAATGAGCCTGTTGATGGTGCCACAATCGAGTCAGAATGCATGACTCTCCTCCTTGTTTCTTCACTTTGTATTATGGAGCAAACGGTATTAAAGGATGGCAATTGCGGCCTCATAAGAATGTCACATTCGGTGTCTTCAAACTCCGGCCTTAGGCTTGCCAAGAGATAAAAAAATTCTATCTTGTTCTTCCCTTTGCACATAGTCACGCACATTCTGGGTTGCAAGTCTGTATTGATGGAGTTCATCCCACTGTTTTTTTTATATTCCCTAGATGTTCAGTGAATGATTGATTTGCACCTTGCCTAGAGGTAGCAAGACCTTGTTGAAGGTCAAAGATTCGAGATGCATTATTGGCTTGACCATACACCTCAGACAACGAATCCCACAACGTTTTGGCCAAATCTGAGTAAGCAAAAATCTCATAGATTTTAGGCTCCATTGAGTTGAAGATCCAAGTCATAATGCTACGATCGCTTGCTTGCTATTCTTCAAAATTTGGATGACTTTCATCAGGGGCTTTAGTTTGCCCAGTAATATGTCCAAGCCTCGATCGGCCTCCAAGCGCAATAGTCACCGCTCGTGACCATGGGAGAAAATTCCCTCAATTCAGAAAAATAGATGTAAGACGTTGATTATTTCCCTCATGCACTACAGCCTTCGCCGATTCAGAGCTCACACCTTTGTCGGGAAGCTTTCCAGACTCTAATTCTGAAATTGTCATGGTGCTCACCCAAAAAAAAAAAAAAAAAAAAATGACACTAAGAGGATGAGGTGAGTTCTTCAAACAATCAGGTCATAACCCGCTCTAATACCATGTAGAAAAACAAAAGACACAAAGGTTACGAGGTTTGACAATGTGCCTACGTCCTCGGACAAAGCTTTTGTTCTCCTTTTTTTTTTTTTTTTTTTTAATTGAGCATCTGCCATTGTTCAACCATATGTACATAAAAGGTTGCCACAACTAAGGAAACAAGCAACCATAATAAAATCAGAAAAGGAAGAGATCTTAGAATTATAGGAATACAATATTAACAAATCTCCTTTCTAAAGATAGGAGAGAAAATCAGGCCAACGTTATCAATTGAAATCAACTACACATTAATTTTATTCAACAAATGGATGGAACTATGCTTGACTTCCAATTGATGGGCATCGGCCATTATCCAAAACATGCTCCGGTGGACAATCGATATCGATGTGTTTGTTTATATAACAAAACATGCCATGGAGAGAAACATGTTGAATTGACCCTTGGAAGGCTAAGGTATCCACGACCTAGCAAGTTAGTCATCCAGATACCATCTATTCCCTCTCCACTAGCTTGTGCTGTCTATTTGTTTTAAAAGGAGGATATGACAGCATGAATGAGATTGTAGACCAACTAATGGACTAGTTTAAGAAAGAAGGGTATTCTGCCCCCACACAGCTTGCTTCAAGACCGAAAGGAATAATTAGGGGGATTTTGGGCCTCAGTCATGGATCCTCTTTTGTGGGTCTGATCCCGCGGCTTTTGCACTTTCTTGAACGTCGGAGAATCATAATAACATTCAAGTCCCCACATCCATAAAACAGAGCAATGTGAGCATAGCATGGAGGTGATGAGGGTTTCAAGGAAGCTCACTCAAAAACCAGATGGAAGTTTCTTGCATCTTATGGGAGCAATTCATGGTCACTTCATGAAATTGAAACTGAAATCAGCTGAATGTCTATCATTCCAAAGAAACTAGGCACTTGGATAGATCTGTTATCATCCAAAATAAAATCCAACAGTCATTTCATTATTTAAATAGGCAATACGAGATAATAGTTTCATTCGTGGGGATTAGGCAATGGCCCAATTTCGAATTTCATTTTTAGCAAGCAATTCCATTCCATATATGAAGTGATATTGTATTTGTTCCTGTAAACAATTATCTAGATATAGTTGCAATTTCTTTATGTAAAATCCCTCCTTTGAAAATCTCAAAAGTTTATTGGTTGATGTAGGACAAATTGCGAATAGTTTCCTAAAATTAAGTGATCAACAAATGAATAGAATTTAGCACGACATTCATCAAAGTGAATAGATCAAGGTCGGCCCACTACGAGGGAGAGCTACGGATAATCTAGCATAAATCATGTCGACAAGGATTTTTCATTGGGGGGTGCCACGGGGTTTCATTACAGATACCGGTGAAGAGCAAATGCTGAAAATGCATTTGTCCAAGCCTTTAAGTTAGCTTTGGAACTGTTATCGTCAATCCTCCACAACCTCTACCGTAATTCACTACTCAATTCCAAAAATTCCCTGCTCAGCCACACCAATTTTCCCAAATTCCTCGCATAGCTTGTGCTTCACACTACTTTACCCTTCCATTTTAGCATGCAGCAACGTAATTTTGGTGTCCTGCTCGCTTCACATTCCCATTACATTTCCCTAAAGACTCTATTTATTAATGGAAAAGCAAGTCCATTCAAGTCGTGCTTGATTTCAAAGTTCAACCAAAGCACCTGTGGAGGTGGCACGCACCTTCCGTATAATGCTAACGAAATTACGCGTTCGAGCGCGCACAATAGAAAAAGCAAGGACTGGGAGCATCTCTATTGCAAGTGGGTTTTCTTTTCCACTTTTTTGTTAAAATAAAAAGCAAGTAAAGTCAACAAGTACTACTAAACATTCCCCGCAACTTCCACATGATGCTGTGAATATTATGTGTGCAATGACTCAGCATTCTTTAAGCACTTTGCAATCAGTATTCTTCAAGCATGCATAGTAAGGACAAACAAAGCTTAATACTGCGCAAAAGAAAAATGCACTTTGGTGGAGAAGCCGTTGGCTGAAAATGTTAACATGAAATAAAAAGCTAAACATCAAATGAAATAAAAAGGTAATTGGTATTCACTAAATAATTATTCGACGGTGCAGGGAACTCATTGGCCAAGAATTTCTAAATGTGACACCAAATGTATAAAGCTGCAATGCCACCAACTCGAGAGGAGCCAATTATAATGCCTTGTGAGTCTATGAAAAGGAAAAAGAAGACCAGTGGAATCACCTCATGTACGTAATTATATGGATTTAACATAACGTTTAAGTTCAATTAGTTGTTGATTGTGCAAACATGATCGTCATAATTTTCTAACTTACCCAAGTAAAGACGAACAAAACCTCTTGTATTTACTATCAATCGACTACCAATTGCCTCGATAATTCCCATATACTAGAGATTCTCCAGTCATTATTGATATATGAAATGTCTGAATGTGCTTGTAGCTCTATCCAAATCTGGTAACAGAGTTTCACCCAAATCCAGTCTTTCGTAGAAACTGTGCACTAATCTTCGACTGACCTCACTCTGAGCATCAACATTGCTCGCTGGTTTTCTTTTCAATTCTTCATTCACTTGGAAAAGCAAGTCAAGTCAAGGTGCACCTACATAAGTAGGTTCAATGCACCAACCGCATAACGCTGCGGACATTATGCTTACAATGGTTGCCCTTTGATTTTTATTTTCTAATCGTTTTAATAATAGAAAAATGAAGTTAAGTTGAAGTTGTGCTCATTTTATTATAAAAAGGCGCCTGCATGGCTCTACGCCCTTCTGCTCAATGCTGTGGAAATTATGCATGCGATAATTAGGCTTTTCGTGCAGCATGCATCGCAATCGCAGCAGTTCAATTAATTGAAGATTCTTGGACCGTTGGATGACAAGAACTCAGCATTGTTCAAGCATGCACAGTAGAGAGTGTTGTGATGTAATTTCTCTGACTTGCTATCACTGGATGTGTTCGATGTTAACTGGTTTTGATATTTCTCTCAACTCTTGGCATGTATGTGAGTAATACAATGACAAACTTGAAATATTGAGGATGATGTTTTTCTTCGAGGACTCTTATCAAATTTCAGATTCGCTAGAAGTACATGGTCTCTTCCGATCCTTGCTGCTGGTTGACTGGGCACGCAGGCCTTTGCCGCTGGTCGGCGGGGGTCGCCAGCCCCTGGCCAGGGCTCGGCAGCCTTGACCGACCCTCTCCCACCTTCCAGCAACGGCAGGGAGGTGGTAGCAGCGGCGAGGGTTGAGCCCTTAGCCATCAGCTACCTTCCTCCTCCTCCTCCTCCTGTCGTCGTCATCGTCATTGTCGTCATTATTATTATGTTTTAAGTTTAATTTAATTAATTTTAATATTAATTATTTACCACGTCAGCACTAAAATGATGTCGTTTTAGTATTGTCTAGTCACATCAGCATGCAAAACGATGTCGCTTTGCACTAAGCTCGCCAGAAAATCGCAACGTCAGCATTTTGACTTAATTTTCTTGCCATTAGCACTTAATTGATCTATTTTGCTCCGATTTTGACATTTAAGTGTCACTTTCTAACTTTTGGTACTTAAATGTCCATTTGTGTCAAGTTTTGACACTCTTAATGCCCTTGTCATTGACTCATGTACGTTAGCAGCATATAAGAGAATGAAAGCAAGTCAAGTCAATCCAAGACAATGCTGGATCTCTCAAATTTCAATGGAAGCACGTAGATAGGTTCCGGGCGCCTTCCCAGTAAGATGGCTTGAATCGGAGGAGATCACAGCAGGAGCGTGGGGGTGTTGGTCGTCAGTTCTCTTTTCTACTTTGTCTTATTTATTTAAAAAGCAAGTCAAGTCATGATGATGCTGAATATTGCGTGTCTCCAAGATGCCGCTTTGACCAAAAATAGAAAAGGAAAAAGCCATGATCTGCGGAAATAACGCGAACAATGATTATTGTTTCCGTGGCATGCCTCATAGCGGTTCGATTGACATGAAGAGTTTTGGACCGTTAGATGGCAAGAACTGAGCATTGTCCAAAGCACGAATATTAGATAACGTTGTGTGCTGGTAATCCAGCGTCGAAGGCTTAAAATCGGTGGAGATCCTAGGTTGTGTTGTTTGGGCACTCCTCAGCTAGTCAACGACACCTTGCTCATCTGTTCCCTGCTTTGATTGCTCCATTTTCTTCTGGTTAAGCAAGGGGGATGAGAGTTCTTTATTTTCGTTTAAATTAACCTAGTTCTGAAGGACATTGTGCAATTCGCAGATTTAGACTGAAAAATCTGGCTTTCTTTTAAGGCTCCGCTCGACCAATCTCCTATTTTCAAAGGGGATAAGGATCTCTTTGGTCAATCAGTACGTGATGTACATCCAATCAAGAAAATGTAAATCGGTCTTTCCCTTCTCTTTCTTTCTCCCCAATTCCTTTCTTTTCTTTTCACTTCATTTCCCTCTCAACTTAAATTGCCAATCCAATTGTAAAAGAAAAGAAACCACTCACTCAAAAGATCTGAACTTCGGGGGATCTTCTTCATCGACCCCAATGCATGGAGTAGGTCATGAAGGGGGAGATGGACAGGCGAAAGGGAATGCCTATGAAGTATTCTTGAGCTTTAGAGGGAAAGACACTCACAAAGGCTTCACTGATTATCTCTATACTAGCCTTGTTGATGCAGGAATTCACGTGTTTAGAGATGACAATGAGCTTCGTGTTGGTGAGGAGATTTGTTTGGAGCTTCTTTGCAGCAATATGCTGTCTACAATCTTGATCCAGATTATCTCTGAGAATTACGCTTTTAGCAAATGGTGCATTCGTGAGTTGGTTCAGTTATTGAAGTGCAAGAGAAGTGGAGGGCAAATAGTGTTGCCCATGTTTTATAAAGTGGATCCTCGTAGGTGCGCTATCTTAAAGGGAGATTTAGAGATGCTATCAATGCACATAAAGAAGATTTGCCTGAGATGGTTGTGAAGGAATGGGAAGAAGCCTTTAAAGAAGTCAGTTGTTTGAAAGGATGGGAATCAGAGAAAATTGATGATGGGTACATTAATCTCAACAAATCATTATTTAATTTCTCACAAATACATCTTTCTTGAAAATAATATGTGTGTGTGTGTGTATGTATCCCCTCCTATGCTGAAATTCATCGTTATTTGACAAGCATGAAGGAGCTTTGGTCAAAATTGTTGTCATAAAAGTTATGAGCGAGTTAAAAAGAAAATTTCAGCTAATTGTTCCCCAACATTTGGTTGGAATTGATGATCGTATCAAAGACATTATGAGCTTCACCGATGGTATATTTCAATGATATAAAGATTATCGGACTTTATGGAATGGGCGGCATCGGTAGGACGACTCTTGCAAAGGTATTATACAACAAACTCGCTAATCATTTTGAGTATAGGAGCTTTGTGGCAAATATTCGAGAAACATCTCAACGCAAGGGTATTGAATACATACAAAACAAACTCATTTATGACATTATAGGAGCTTCATGTCATGTGTCTAATGTCGACGAGGGAATAGGTGTCATTAAATCTTGATTTACAAGTAAGGAAGTCCTAGTTCTTCTTGATGATATGGATGAGAATACTCACTTGAATGCTTTGGTCGGTGATGGGAGTTGGTATGCAATAGGAAGTGTAGTCATCATCACAACCAGAGACAAGATCATTCTTGATGAAGCTAGGCGAGCTACATGTACCCACTCAATGAGTTGTTTGTGGATCAATCATTGAGTTTATTTAGTAGACATGCATTTCAAAAGGATTCTCCTCGGAGTGATTATGAGGTTATCTCTCGTGATGTTGTTTCTACTACCGGGGTTCTTCCATTAGCTCTTGAAGTTATAGGTTCATTCTTATGTAGATAGATAGGAGAAGTATGGATAGATACATTGAAGAAATTGAAGAAAATACCTAATAAGAAAGTGCAAGAGACATTGACGATAAGTTACAAAGCATTAGATCATGAGCAAAAACAAATATTTTTGGACATTGCATGCGTTTGCATGCGTCGATTATCACGGTCGAGCAGTCGATTCATGATCGAATTCTCAATCTGTCACATTTAGATTCCTTAACGACTTCATCTAATAGATTAGTTATCTCATAAGTGGCCAACTCAAAGAAAAAGGCTATAGGCGCATCAATGCCCAATTCATTTCATCAAAAACAGGGTTGAAAATCAGGATGTCACATTACTCACCCACTATCCATACATAAAATCCAAAAGAGAAAAAAGAAAATGAGAGTATAAAATATAAAAATAAGAGGGTAATTCTAGACTTCTAGTCCAGTCTAGGTATAATCATATGATGAAAATTCTAGGAGCTTAATCATCTGCTAATTATATTCAAACCCTAAGATTACTTACCCACTTTTAGGAATTTTTAGCGCATTTGACCCGTAGTCAATTATTTTCGAGCTACATTGTACATCTTTGACTCATAAGCGACATTCGGTTGCGTAAAAATCTCGAGATTTCAAATATAGGCACCGCTTACCGAACCGACATAAATTTAGATTAATGCTGTTTAACGCAAATTTTGCAATCATGTGGATATACCAACATTTTAATTGTGTGCTTCTGTCGAATCGACCTATATCCAATCACTAATCACTTAAAATAGAGTCGTATTGACCCTTGTCGATTATCACGGTTGAGCAGTCGATTCATGATCGAATTCTTAAGTCTGTCACGTTTAGATTCCTTAACGACTTCATCTGATAGATTAGTTATCTCATAAGTGGCCAACTCAAAGAAAAAGGCTATAGGCGCATCAATGCCCAATTCATTTCATCGAAAACAGGGGTGAAAATCAGAATGTCACATTACTCACCCACTATCCATACATAAAATCCAAAAAAGAAAAAAAGAAAATAAGAGTATAAAATATAAAAATAAGAGGGTAATTCTAGACTTCTAGTCTAGTCTAGGGTATAATCATATGATGAAAATTCGAGGAGCTTAATCATCTGCTAATTATATTCAAACCCTAAGATTCTGCCCAACACATTGAGAAACTGCAGATGTGCGGTCAGCTGAGGGAAATGGCCATCGGCTTCGATCATCTCGATTGTTGATTTTCCCTGGATTTTGTCGCGCATATAATGGGCGACCGAGTTTGGCACTGCGGTGTCGTTCGTAGTCTGAATTATAGTGCACGGGGTCGTCACTCTCCCAAGGATCTCTCTGTGGTCAGATAGGAAAATCGTCCTGGCTAAGGGAAGCGCAACTTCAGGCTTCATCGTTCTCAAGCACTTGGTGTACACCTCGATCGTAAGGGGGTCGCCCTGCACCCTCAGAGAAGCAAAGTTGGCTGTCCATCCGTAGTAGTCAGACTCTATGCTCGCTAGGAGCTGATCGATCTGCGCGGTCCCGAATCCGCCCTCGTAGCCGTCCGTGTTTAAGTACCTAATGAAGGCAAGAAAAAGTAAGACACTGCAAGAACATCACCTTTGGCCTTTATGCTACAAACGGGATTGAAGTTTTAGACAGGATTAGTGCCGTCGGCAGCTGTCCAAGCGTCCAAGCTACGAATCGCTTTATCATCTGCCATCCATAAATAGCGAGGAGAGAGCGAAGAGGACGAGAAAGACAAAATCAAAATAAATAGATTTTAAATAAAGACGATGAAAAATTGAGAATCATCGAACGATTCTTCTGTGTCCACTCATCTCACTCGTGATGCGCCCTAAAACATTAAGGGCTTATTTGTTAATGTTCATATTTCTTTATTTTTCTATTTTTTATTCCTGAAAAAAACATAAATCCGTTAATGTCTATTAATTTTTTTATTCCCTACAATAGAAAAGTAGTCGAGGAACAGATTTGAAACAAAAACATGAAGTAAAAAAAAGTAGCTTCTTAACAAGAACAATTTTTAGAAATGATTCTTTTTTTCTTTTCTTTTTATTTCTTGTCGCTGGCGAAAAAAAAAGGAAAAAAGAAAAGTCTAAAAAGATTATTAAAAATTAAAAGAAATTTTATATTACAAAAATTTGTGATCGTATCAAATGTATTACTATTCTTTTTCTATTTCGAGAATATAAATTCTATATAGTTACCAAATATGTTCTTTGACTTAGAAGCTGTTCCAAGAAATATAAATAGAAAAAGAGAATTTTTAAAAAGAAATTGTTCTCTGAAATAGAAATGTTACTAAATGCACCTTAAATACTCCAAACAATAACTTTATGTATTTAATCCTTGCTATAGGGAAAATCAAGTACAAAAAGCCTTTATGATTTCTATTTCAAGCTTCACTTGTTTCGCGAAAAGAAAAATAAATGATTTGAAAATCATTTTCATAAAATGATTATGTAATTAATTAATAAGTACTTAATTCATGATTTTTTTTTTCAACAGTCAAGGTGATGTGTGAGCAAACGGTACACCATCATATAAAATCTTTTTAATGTCCTCTAGTAAACATAAATGTCTCAAATACTTACTCACGACTAAACTCCAATAAGCTTAAAATTTATTTCTTTCCTGTAATTTTATCCATTAATTTTGACTTAATCGGTCCAAACCATCATTCATTCGAGCCGAATCAATCGTTTATCTATGACAGATGTCCAAATTGTGTTTCTTCAACACTCCCTTGTTAGCACGAAGGACAACAAAAAATTTCGATATTGCAAAAAATTCTTAATAGTGGAGGTGCCATGGAATTATCTTCTCTTTAACCTATCTTTAAGCTTCGTAGATGAGAATATATGGAATACCCCTCCTATGATCCTAACTAAGATTATGTTCTGTTTAGAATGCGTTTATTTAGCCAAAAACGAACGGTTTTAAAAATATATTCTTTAAAATAATAGCTTGTATTGCTTGAAATAATTAGTCAATAAAAAATATTTTCATTACTGACAATAATTTACCTCTGAACATCTTCATAGATTATGAAAACATCTTTTGTTTATTCATTTTTAAAAGTAATATAAATGATCATTTTTTAAGTAATAGAAACGGAACCTTAATCCATATTTTTGCGGTAAACCATACTAGAACTTTGTCATGGTGAAAAGAAAGTGCTTTTGAACAACATAGCTTCCTTATTCACACGCCATAAACAAACTCAAGGAAAACTAAACATCTACAACTATGGAATTTACAAGTAAAGGGACAAACCCATGAGGGGAAAGTCTTGTTTTTTTTTTTTTTTTTAATATCATTAATATTAGAATATATGAAAGATTTCTTTTTCTTTTTCATTTTTTGACCATTGGGTAAACACACTGACCAAGAATAATTGCTAGCAATATCGATGAGACATATGATGAGGCCTGCCAAATCGAACAAAGAGGCGAGACTGAAATTGATACCTTCCTTGAAGAGACCAAAACGTAGTAAACCAACCCCCCCAAAAAAAAGTGCTGATTCAAATGAACAAACTGCATGAGAAATTAAACTTTCTTCTTCCTTTCTCTTTTGGGTGGGAGGAATTTGTTGAGTTAGGGTCTGTTTGGTAAAATACATTTCTATTCGCCGGAACAAAAAATTATGTTATTTTGTCTATTTTGGGGAATGTAAAAGAATAAAAACGTGTTTAGTAAAACTTTTATTCCTAGGAATCTATATTTTTGTTCCTGGGAATAGTTTGGAACAGAAACAAGAAGAAGAAAAAAATAGTTTCTTGTTCCTAGGAATAATTTCTAGAATCAAATTTTCTCTCTTATTTTTTCTTCTATTTTCTCTTTCTTTTCTTCTTCTTCTTCTTCCTTTTGATTGGTCATTGGCGCCAGCGATTGGCCAGACGAGGGCGGGCAACCTTGCTGGAACATCATTGACCCCTGAAGACGTTGAGCTGCGGTGAGGCTTGGCCTCCCTAGTCAGCATGAAGCTGGGCTTTGCCAGGCTAGGGTGAGGCCGGCGTCGCGTCGCCTAGGCGAGGTTGAACCTCGTCGGACATCACCTAGCCGGCCACCACCATGATGGCCAACAACCGACCATAGAGAAAAAGAAAATAGAAAAAGAAAAAAAAAAAAAATAATTAAAAAAATAATAAAAGAATTAACAAATTAAAAGAAATAAAAAATCTAAGAATTTTACCAAATGTATGTCTATACCAAGAATAAAAATTTTAGAAAGTTACCAAACACATTCTTTTACTCAGAAATTGTTCTTGATAATAGAAATATAAAAATCATTTCTTATTAAAAATTATTATTCAGAATAGAATCATTACCAAATACATCTCTACTTACCTAGGAGAAGCAGCAAGGAGTATGAGGTGCTTGAAGAGGTTAGGCCTCTTCACAGAGGCGATGCAACCGATCATGCCGGACATGGAGTGGCCGACAAAGACTGTGGACTTGAGATCGAGCTCATCGAGGAGAGAGATCAGATCACGGGCTAAACCTTCATAGGACGAGTGCTTCACAGGGTCGAACAGACCTTCTTGCTCCTTGACAGCTCCCGAGAAGCACCAGTCGAAGGTGAGGACCCTGAAATGATGAGACAAGTGAGGGAGGATCTTGTCCCACACGGTCTGGTCTGATCCGAAACCGTGAGCGAGAACCACAGTCTCGGTGCCCGAGCCGGTAAGCTTCGCGTTCAGGGGGTTCGAGAGGCCCTTCTCTGGCATCACCATTTTTTTTGTGGGAAGAACTAGGACAAGAAACGAGGAGAGAGAGAGAGAGAGAGAGAGAGAGAGAGAGAGAGAGGAGTGACGGCGTGTAGAGGAAATGATGTGGTTAGGGCACTATTTATGGGAAAGAAGAGATAATAATTATGACAATGATTGAGCATGACTCGTTAGTGTTCAAACAATAAAATTTATATATGAGGAGCCTCACGTGTCTCAAGAGGTTTTGTTGAAATCCAAATAGCACCAACACCGCAGTATCCCAAGATATTTAGTTGAGATCTAAGTAGCACTAATATCGATATGCGATACGCGATACGACATGACACGACACACCAACATGTCATTTATTAAAAAACAAATAATTATGACATGTTGTACATTAAATATATATTTTTATATACATAATAAATTATCATTTTTGTGATTATTTCAATCAAATTAATTTGATTCAAATTCACAAATAAATAAATATTAATAAAAGCCTAGAATGAATTTACACTAAAAATATTAATGCATCATTTATTAATATTATTCTCTTTTTTTTTTTCAATTTGACAATTTCAACTTCATTCCAATAATCCATAAAATTTGAAGAAAAAACAAGCAATTCATATTCTGGACTCGTGTGTCAAACATATCGAATAGAGAGAAAAAAATTTATGGGTGAATTATGTTTCTTGGAAAGTGAGAGTTAGAAGAAATGAGAAAATTACATTTTTGAGTTTGTTTGGTAATGATAATTTCATGTGAAAATTATGATAAAATATGCATCATTATGGCTACAATATGATGTAAAAATATACTAACTAAGGTCTTTTTTCAGGGAGTCTCATTAGTTATCGCGCTTCCAAACCAAAACAATTTCCGGCTGTCAAAGTAATATGCCAACCACTGACCAAAACAAAAGTAATATGGCAATCCAAAACTCTCTAAGCCTTTTCTAATCTTCACTAATCCCAGCAATCAATGACCTTAACACACCCGTATATACCAATGAACCACGTGCCCATTTCTTTGCCTTTTAATGAAGTTTGGCAGTCTCGTCTTTCACAAAATATATATATAATATATATATATATATATATATATATATATATATATTGGTCTAATGCTAATAAGTTTTTGGCCTATACTTTTACTAGACGATGGTTCTCCTCTTATTTATAGAATGATATCACTAAAGGCTTTTGGAATCAAAATTAATAGGTTGGACATGTAACATTATGGCATCAATTGCAATGGAATTTGAGACTTCAATGAGTGAAAGTATTAATTGTGCACTTCATAAGGATAATCATTATATTAGAATGTGCCCTTAAGGCACTTTTTGACAAACTCCTTTCTTTCCAAATTGAGTGACTTCAAAGAAAAAAAATGATTGTGTGACAGTCTTTAATGTACTGTAAGAATTATAACTTATTATATATTACAAAAAACCAAATCACATAGAATTATAAATTATTGTGGAATCTACTTTTTTAAGAATTTGCGGCTCCCAATAGATTATTATTTTCACATTACCCTAATGACTGTTATGCTAGCAAAGCTCAAGAAAAATGCTTTAAATTGTATCGTGATTAGCCAATTAGCTTGGCCAATTAGCTTGGCCTACATGACAAGTGGTATGCTCCTTTCCGATTCTTAATCATGCACACTAGGATCCCTTGTGGGTTCACTTTCTATGAAAAGATGGCCTTTACAAGAATATGGGTGTTGCTAATATCTCTCTCGTTGATTGCTCTTCAACGCTCCCCTTCCTTCATCCTTTTTTCACACTTGGTCGTTTGATTTTTATTACTACATGTCGGCTGTTGATAATCAATCTGTTTTGCATTTTCTCATTTGGTAAATATAAATATATTTTTGTCCGTCAAGCTATAACAAGAATGAGGAAGTAGAGGTTATTTGCCTAAAGGAACAAAGAGAATGGACCAGACAACCTCTTCATCCTCTGCCACTGTGCGTGGACATTTTTTTTTTTTTCTAATTTCTTTCGTTCAGTAACATCTTATAATTCTGTCCTATATTGCCTGTTTTTAGTATAAAAATTGAATGACAAAGCAACGTATGGAATATATATACTTTTTTAGCTAGAATTTTTATTATGTGCAGTCAATCCCCCAAAGGAAAAAGGTTCCCTTGTGGCGCTACGATATTTATACATGCACGAATGATTAAATTTTGGATTACATAGGCATGAATATTTTACCATCGATCTCCTTACCAAAAATAAAATAAAATTTACCATCGATTAAAACCATTTTTGTTATCAATTCTCTTTTTGGGTTGCCAAATTAAGAAATTACTTTTCTTTGTAAAAATTTTTATACAGATTTGGGGTTTGATATATAAAAGATTAATATCATGAAAAATTTTAAATTAATATATATGTGATAAATTCATCCTCCTTTAGTATTCATTAAATTCTACCTTTAACATTAGCATTCACATTTATGAAGTTGAAACGGCCAATAGGACAGTACAGTTGAGTTGGGTCCCTCGACTATTAGTGACGCCTAAATAATAGCTTGCCCGTGCATAAAGTTGCACTGCCCACTGCTGTAGCGAGGTCGACATAACACCAAGCTTTAATGGCATAGGTGACCGACGAAGGCCACAAAGCAACTTGACTCCACCACCATGGTTAACTGTCGCCACGCTTGTCCTGATGTACTACTGCATGGAAGTAATCCTGCCGTCCCTTTTAAGAGTGTTTATCTCAGGCCAAGCTATCAAAAGTTGAATGGACGCCGCAGTGGTGTGGCCAGCTCAAGCGACCGAAAGAGCTTGAGGAGTCGCCGGTGAGTGAGAAAAAGAAAAACCACCGGTGGAGGATTTGAGGACTAGCCATGGAGCAACGGTGATGTGCACTGGCCGTTGGTTGATGTTCAGCATAAGTTCCCAAGTAAAATCTCCAACTCAAGGCACATTTTTTTTTTCGCACATATATTTTGACTTATCATTTATTGAAAATTTTTAAAATTGACCATGCATGTTAGAATGTGTCGGATTTCCAACTTGAATATCAGAGAGTATTGAGAAAGTTGACTAAATATTGATTTTCCGACATGTGTTGACTGAGTATCGGAAAGTGTCGGATATGTGTTGGATATCCGACACATCCCAAAGAGTGTCGATGCTTCCTAGGTTGAGATATTAATGGGGTAATGTTTTTCTTCGACTTCTTTCTCTATTGAGCTTTTTCTTCTTCTTCTTTTTTTCTTTTGCCAGAATAACATCACTTATTGCTTTATAAACAAAGAATACATGAGAGTATGACTCAAGGTGGAAACAAGGACGACAAAAGAAAAATCATAAAAGTAACTTCGACAAGCTTGAATATGAAAAGCACGAGTTACAATCTATCAAGGACTACTTCTCCATATGGGGTCTTATTTCTCTTTCCTGTCATAAAGTCCAACTCTTACTAATGATCGCTAATGAGATTTATAATTGCATCGTTACTATCATAAGTGTGAATGAACTGGAGAGATAGATGTCGAGAAAGGGAAAGTAGGGACAGCTACATCTATTTGAGGAGAGACTTCCGGTGGGATATTTGTTTCCACATGTCATTTCCGACATTCAAAGGATGGACAATCAAGTGCCTTCTAATGCAGTTCAATGTACTTACTTTTTGCATGTAATTTACATTCGTTTTGCGAAAAATAATTTTCAGAAAAATAATTTTTAAAATTTTTAGTATTTAGTTCACAAAAAATGAACTAACTATGAAAAATATTTTCCATCAAAGAAAAAAAGTATTCTAAAATAGGGAAAAAAATTTCCGCTTTTCAAATAAGAGAAAACATTTTCTATATCTCCTTTCACCGAACACTTTTTCCTTTTTTTTTTTACAATTCTTTTCTTTTTTATTTTTAAATCGAGTTTTTATTTTTTTAATTTTCTTCTTTTTTCTTTCCTTTCCTTTTTCCTTTCATCTTCCTTTTCATCCCAACCCGTGCCAACCACAAGCTGACGAGACCGAGCCTTGTCGACATCTAGTGACCTTAAACAAGGCTGGAGCCACACCCAGCTCACCAAATCTACGAGGCCGGTGGGGTGAGCTCAGGCCTCGTTGGAATCTAGCAAGCTCGAGCTCACCTATGGTCAATCGTCAACGGCGATTGGCTAAGGAAGAAGAAAATAAAGGAAAAAAGAAAAATATTAAAAATAAAATATTAAAAAATAATAAGAAAATAGTTTTAAAAATAGTTTGATAAATATAAAATAAAAAAATTATTGAAATATGTATATGGAGGAAAAGATTTCCTTACAAAACGGTGAAAAATATATTCTAGTTCATTTTTAAATTTTAGTCAAATACAAAAAATATTGTCATTTTTGGGAAAATGACTTCCTAAAAGACAGTTTCCAAAAATATTACATTTCTCATGAAATGAATGAAGCTTAAGAAGGCCAATAAAGTTGGTCTTTCTTAGCATTCTTACTTTTGGTAATTAATAATAAATGATGATAATTCCAGCCCCAATACTCGAGGAAGTATATTCTTACTTTTTGAAGTTCGAAACCATACTTTCATTTCATATTTAGCATCATAATTTTTTAAATGCATGTACTAGAATTAAAAGGCACTTTAAAATTTGTGGACCCCAATTTTTCTGAATTTTTCTCCTTCCTTTTTTTCTTTTCTAATAACATTTGGTGATATACTAAATCAGATGAATTTTATTTGACCCAGTTTTCAATTATGGTGATAATTATGTGAAGATAACCAATGTTTTTGGGTCGGTAAAGATAACCAATTAGAAATGGGCCTTTTCAATTGCTTAATGAGATAATCATTGCGCGGGTTAAATTAAAGATGGCAAGAAAGGAGAAAATCCCGCAGCCAAGCAAGCATGCATGCATGCATGCTAAACGATGCTGAAAGGAAGACAGATTCAATGCCAACGGCTGGGAAAATTTAGCGAGGTTGACTTTAGTGTCCAAAACGCATATCATGACTGAATTATAGTCGTCGTGGCTATTTATTTCTTGAACCCAATTAGAAAAAAAGAAAGAAAAAACAACGTACTATAATGCTCCAAGTGCTGCCAATGCCAACGGCTGGGAAAAAATTAGCGAGGTTGACTTCAGTGTCCAAATTGAGTCCACAAATTAGTATGCCGCATATCATCCCCCACAAAGATTAATCGTGTTGAATTATAGTCGTCGTGGCTATTTATTTCTTGAACCCAATTGGAAAAAAAGAAAGACAAAAAAAACGACGTACTAGAAAAAAGAAAGAAAAAACAACGTACTATAATGCTCCAAGAGTGCTAAGACAGCCACAATTCAATGCCAACGGCTGGGAAAATTTAGCGAGGTTGACTTCAGTGTCCAAATTGAGGTCCACAAATTAGTATGCTGCATATCATCCCCCACAAAGATTAATTGTGTTGAATTATAGTCGTCGTGGCTATTTATTTCTTGAACCCAATTGGAAAATCAGCAATGAACCTTGTCTTCTGAAAGGGAATATTCAGGCCTTGGTTGTCTCTTGTTAGAACACATGTTGCATCCGTCTGGAGCTTATCCATCTAACTTCATTATACATGGATATCGGGATTTCATTTTACGAACGTACATTATTATGTCACCGTCCTCTTTCTCAAACCACTAGTTTTGGTGCCCCGGGTTTTCGAGAGTTGATTTATGTGGTCTTTCTCTGTCCGCTAGATTAAAGGATATTAGAATTTTTTTTTTTTTAAGATGAAAAGATAAAGGGAAAATTGTTCGTAACATCATTGACTTGTTATATAATAGCCAATTTAATCCTGAATTTTTTAATTTGGCCAATTTAATTTTAAATTTTTTCACGGTTTTCTAATTTAGTCCTTTTGACTAATTTTAATAAAAAAAAAATCGCTAATGTGACAATTCAATCAACATCAACCATCCTACGTGGCACGGCCGGCGCTAACATGGCTGCTGGCTTGAATGATTTTTGAATTTTTTAATATTTTTCTCTTTTTTGCCTACTCTTTCCTTTCCTTTTTTCTATAGGTTGTTGCAGCCCCCACCCAATGCCTTCGTCAGCAATAGTGAGAGTGTCACAACCCTTTCTCTACAAGTCCTCATTGTGGCCAGCGATCTCCGTCAACCATTGCCGAGGCTTTGATGATAAGCAAAGGGAAATAGGTAAAAAAATAAAAAACAATATAAAGAAAAAAATAAAAAATTGGAAAATTTTAAAATGTTACAAAAATTATCCACTTCAATGCTAATTGTGCCATGGAGGACGACTAGCGTCTACATCAATGATTTCCTACCAAATTGAGCTGACGGACAACATTGACAAATCGTCAATAGATTTAGGACTAAATTGGCTAAATTAAAAAGTTTAGGACTGATTTGGCCGTCGTACAATAGGAAAACCTTTTGGAAAAGTATCCTAGAAAGAAATGAGTCAAATTGAAATGAGATAAAAATCAAAATCCACAGAGTTATATATAACAAAGTATGAAATCAAAATGACAACGTACAAAATCAAAATCCAAAGAATTAAATAGAGGATGTAATTCATTTCCTAACCATGTTAAAAATGACATGACCAAATGCTTGCAAGACTTCAAATGATATTGGAGAATGGAGTTTGATATTAGATTTATTATATTATTTAATCCTTGTGAATTAATGTCGTAGTAGCCTTACAAAACGTCGAATTACTTAATGAAGTGACTTGAATAATTTTAAATTTATGGATGGCATCTATTATGATGTCCGATTACTTGAGCCGCTAATACTTGCATATCAAGCACATATACTGTTTAAATTATTTTAAGCATGAATATTATTATAATTTTATATGTGTATAGTGATAAGTAAAACTTCCCAGTTGACCGAAAGAAAGTATGCACATGTTGTGCGACAATTTCATCACGTGGGGATGATAATGTAATGTGACAGCAAATCACTACCATGTGCGTATTATGAATCTCTTTCTGCTTTTCATGACTCAAATGAGATTTTGTTAAGCTTTAAAGAAGCCATTCATTTATGAAGAGAGAGAGATAGGCCATTCACTAATAAAATTGATATTCCTAACCTTTACTCTCTATTGTCTCTCCTTCTCTGAACCTTTTTTCGTTTCTTCCACTTCTGAAGGGGATAGATCTGACCTAGATCTTTCCCTCCCCTTACTTTCCCAATTTAGTTTTAGATTTGAGAACTTTGCTCTCCCAATCTTATATATAGGATATTTTTCCTTCTATCTAATTTTAGATTTTGAAGTTTTATTGAACAAGTACACCATCTTCAGTTTTTGTTGGGAATAACGGATCCCCAAAAAGTCGGATTCGACACTAAATCGAACCCCTAAACCAATGCAGAAAACGAGCCTGGGAAAACAACACGTATCACCGATCCTAAAGCACACCACGGATTCGAGCGTACCTTTTAAGCCACAGATTTAACATCGACGCCGATAGAGGAAGAGAAACTTGGTCCTGTTCGATCCGATGAAGCAAATTCGCCTTCGCGCTTCGCTGTTTTCCTTTTGGGAGAGAAAGCGAGAGAGAGAGAGAGAGAGAGAAAAGGAGGGAGGCGTACGTACGTTTTCTGTTTCCAACAGGTACGTTCTCTCTCTATCTCCTCCTTTTTATATGTCCCTCCATCCACGGGCCTTATTCCTGCGGGCCGGGTTTTTAGGGCCTAACATGGGCGGACGGGCCTTAAGCCCATCGCTAATAAAACCTTCATCTCCCACTCGCACATGGTGGGCCGAACAGGATTCTCTTTACCTCTCTTCAACATTCATACCGGTGAATAATCTGTGCAACCAGCATATTTTGAGAGCTCGTTACTATACATCTATTAGGAATATATAGCAGCTCATAATGGGCGTCACAATCTGAGTAGATTTAGTATGCAGTACCCTAGATCAATCGATCACATTTATATCTCTCTTGATCTCTTTTATACAATGATATATATATATATATATATATATATATATATATATATTCACAATTATAATTATCACAAAGACAGTCATAATTGGTCGACCAGTGAATACAAAAGTACAATGTGATTCTCCAAAATCGATATTCCTCTTTCCTTCAAACACTCAATTTTAGTTCAGCTTGCTTTTTCTAAAAATGTCCCATTAGATCGAATCAACTCATGACCATTGGCAACATCCTAAGATAGCAAACACTAAATAGAAATCTTGAGAATAAGTATAAGTCATGAGGGCACTAAAATTGAGGAACTCTTTTCCTCAAGAGCCTCACACGTCATAAAAGTTGAGATCAAACTTTTTGCCACTCTTATTGGTCGTTTCATGCATACGTGGTATGAAATATGTATTACGATATTAACTCATTTCCCATGGAGCGTATGTCTACATTTTTCAATACGTACAGATGATAGTACAGACATACCCAATGTCTAACTTGAGTTCACGTACCTACTCATTCACAAAAATTCATCAGAACTCACATCTGGCATCTTAGACAGATAAAGTAAAATATGTGGGGTATTTTACTTTCGGACATCGTAAATATTATGTTCTCATCTTAACACTTAGTTAAGGCGACATTCGTATTTTAAGCTTGAGCTCTCGATTATCACCTAGATAATAAGCTTAAAAAACAGTCTCATCTCTATTTATCACATAGTAAATAGCGGCGATTACCCGTGTGAGTGGACTAATCTTTTATCTGTTCGACATACTTCCTCAACTTAAAATAATGCACTGAGCATTAAGATGCATAAATATCATACAAAGATTCATAGGAATTAATCAATGAAAAAACAAAATTTCATAAATGTGAACAACTCTGGGAAATTACAATTCAGTACATTAGACTCTACGCAATCCTAGAGATTTTACATGGCCACAAAACACATCTCTAGGTATTAGCTTTGTTATAGAATCTGCTACCATTCTATGCGTAGATATGTACTGTAAGTTCACATCCTTTCGTGCAACCATATCTTTTACAAAGTTATACTTGGTATCTATATGTTTAGTCTTGTCATGATACTTTGGATCTTTGGTGTACGCTATAGCTGCTTGGCTATCACAGTTAACCAATAATGGATTTGCAGCTTTCTCAATAACACCTAAATGATCCAAAAATCTCTTAAGCCAAACTCCTTCTTATACTACTGCTGATAATGCCACGAACTCAGCTTCCATCGTGGATAAGGCTATGCACGTTTGCTTCTTACTACTCCATGATATGGCGCCATTATTCAATAAGAAAAAAAATCCAGAGGTAGATTTTCTTTCATCTAAATCTCCTCCCCAATCAGCATCTGAATAGCCTTCAAGTCGCAGATCCTTTCCTTGGTAGTTCAACTTGTAATCGCAGCGGTTCCCTTCGATACCTCGCATTCTCTTAACGGCCTTCCAATGTGCTGGACCTGGATTGGATTGGTATCTACTCACCATTCTAACTACAAAACATATGTCGGGTCTTGTACACATCATAGCATACATCAAGCTCCCAACAGCACTAGCATAAGGAACATGTTTCATTTGTTCCTTCTCTTGCGGAGTCCTTAGACACAGTCTATGGCTCAATCCTTCACATTTTGCAATATGAGTGTCTATGGGTTTACAATCTTGCATACGAAATCGTTCAAGAACCTTATTTATATATGTTTCTTGTGAAAGAGACAACGATCTCTTCGAACGATCTCTGAAATCTTAACTCCAAGAATGTATGCAGCCTCACCCATATCCTTCATCTCAAAGTTGGAAGACAACCAACTCTTGACAGTCTTAACAAACTCCATATTACTTCCGGCAATCAGTATATCATCAACATATAATGATATGATCACAAATTGATCCTTGGATCTTTTAACATATACACAATGATCCTCATCAATCATTGTAAAATCATATGCCATTATGGCATTATGAAAACGTATATACCATTGTCTCGACGACTGCTTGAGGCCATATATCAATCTCAAAAGTCGACATACCTTTTCTTCTTGGCCTTTCACTATAAAACCAGCAAGTTGTTCCATATATATTTCTTCCTCTAATTCTCCATTGAGGAAAGCAGTCTTTACATCCATTTGATGTAACTCAAGATCCAAACTAACCACTATTTCCAGAATGATGCGAATCGAGGTAAATCTCACTACATGAGAAAATGTATCTTCATAATCAATTCTTTCATGTTGATTATACCCCTTCGCCACAAGGCGAGCCTTATGCCTTTCTATCGAGCCATCAGCATTTCGCTTTATTTTGAGAACCCACTTATTCCCAATAGCTCTGCGTCCTTTTGGAAGATCAACCAGTTCCCAGACTTGGTTTGATTTCGTTGACTCCATTTCCTCTTCCATTGTATGAATCCATTTTTCCTTACTAGGGCAATTAAGAGCCTCATTAATATTTCTTGGCTCATCCTCATCTTGTGGAGCAACCATAAAAGTTTCCCCTTCAATGTCAAAACGTTGATGGGGAATACTTTGGCAACTTGTTCGCCGTATGGGAGATTGTACACTTTGCACATCATTCCCTATTATGCTCCCACTTGGATTAGGTAATGATGATGTCGTCTCATCAGTGGTTGTAATTGAGAATGAGTTGAATTCAATTCATCACTTCTCATATAACTCCCACTTGGACGAACTCCACTAATATCATTATCTTGATCCAAGGTCTCAAATAGGAGACAATCTTCCCCTATTTCGCCCTTCTTAGGAAATTCATCCTCTAAGAATGTGACATCTCGTGATTCAAATTCAGTTATACTCCCACTTTCCTGCTCACCTATGAACACATATCCTTTCGAGTGTACTGAGTACCTTATGAAAATACTCTTCTTTCCTCTGGTATAGGCAGCACAACCCCATGGCTTAAGAAAACTTAAGTCCGGTTTTCTACCTATCCATAACTCATATGGAGTGGAAGTAATTGATTTGGAAGGCACACGGTTAAGTATATAGGCAGCAGTTAACAACGCATCACTCCAAAAGGTAATAGGTAAGTTAGCATGCGCCATCATAGACCTAACCATTTCCAGTAGGGTTCTATTTCTTCTCTCCGCAACACCATTTTGTTGAGGAGTATATGGGATAGACAACTATCTTTTTATTCCTTTTTCATCACATAATTTTCTGAACTCATCAAATAAATATTCTCGACCTCGATCGGATCTCACTGCTTTTATTTTCTTGTCTAATTGATTCTCTACCAGGTTCATAAACCTTTTGAAATAACTTATTGCTTCAGATTTATGAGAAATCAAATAGACATATCCGAATCGAGTATAATCATCTATAAAAGTAATGAAATAAACAGCCCCATGCCTTCCTCTCACATTCATTGGACCACAGACATCAGAATGGATTAAATGCAGAGGAAATTCAGCTCTTTTACCTTTTCCAAATGGTTTCCTTGTCGTTTTCCCTGCTAGGCAATGCTTACATATGGGCAAATCGACTTTTTCAATGTTGCCCAACAAGCCCTTTTTGGCTAGTCTATTCATACGCTGTTGGCCAATGTGACTAAGTCTAGCATGCCACACATTCACATCATTATCATATGTATTAGGAGACGTGAGAAGGGAATAACAAACATTTGCATTAATATAATCAATATCTAATACAATGAAACCATCCAGAAAATAACCACAACCATAGTAACTTGTATCCAAAAACAAATTCACACCTCTATTATAGAAGTTCATATTAAAACCTAATTTAACCAACACTAAAACAGACACTAAATTCCGACGAATCTCCGGAGCATACAACACATCATGTAGGAACAAAGTGTGTCCACCACACATATTCAGTTGGCATGTGCCAATTCCTTTCACTTCAGCTCTGGTGTTGTTTCCCACTTAGTTCCAGTTGGTACTCATCGGAATTCCACGAAGGATCCTCTATCCTTCGCTACATGGTCTGTCGCTCATGAATCTACAGTCCACAAAGGATTAGACTCAGTTAAAAACATAGAACTCGACACAAAAGCAAAGTTCTGAAAAGTACAAGGGGTGCATACCTTCTTTGGCTCATGACAGTCGCGAGCATAGTGACCCTTCTTGTCACAGTTGTAGCATTTCACCCTTGCAAGCTTTTTCATGCGAGGACGCTTTCCTCTTCCATGTTGGTTAAACTTGGGTTTTTTCCCTGAAGGACCTGCTTCCTTGTATTTCCCTTTATCAAGCCAGTTAGGACGTTTGCGCTTGGAGCTCCAAGCTCCATTTGAGCTAGAACTAGCATGATAGAGTTCAGCATCCGGCTTAGCCGCCAAAAGACGGTCCTCGACTTAGCCGCCAAAAGGCGGTCCTCTTCTAGCTCAAGATGGCGTACTGCATCCTCAAAAGTTTTGATATTTTCATTATGGGTCAGGTGCACCTTCATATGCTCCCAACTTTGAGGCAAGGAACGAATCACTACTTGCACTTGCTGCTCATCTGTGAGGACATGGACAGCATCTTTAAGCTCATTTATCATGTTTGACATCTTTCTAAGATGTTACTTCATGGTCCGACCATGAGGCTTCTTGTAAGAGTCAAACCTAATAGTGAGTTGTCTCAGTCTGGTTACGGAAGTGTGACCAAATATAGCTGCCAATGCCTCCCACATTTCCTTGGCATTGTTAAAGCGCCTAAACTCTCGCATGACGTCATTTTCCATGCTGCTCAGCAACGTGATGTGAGCAAGAGAGTTCTTTCTTTTCCATGCAACAAAAGCTTCTTTATCTCTCTTGTCTTGCAGTGTTTCCTTCTTTAGGTTCTACCATGGTCAGTTAAGAGCTTCAAGTGCCTCTTGCTCTTCCAAAGACATATTGATTTTCATGTGTCATATTTCATAGTTGTCACCATTGAGCTTTTCACCTTTGTTCAGCTCGGCAACTATGCTCTTTGTGGCTGAAGCCATTAATCTGAACACATCAGACATATATGCACTAATTATTAATGCCTATCATTTATGCATCCCTATTTGCATAGACCCATCATATTAATGAATAATTTCAAGTAAGGCTTCGTAATCAAAAGGTCACTATGTTTTCAATCATCCTCCAAAATCCTAACTTAAAATTATCATTAATATAATTGTCTTATGCAAAGTAAATTCTATGAAGCTACAAAAACTTCTATAACTACCCACAGCTAACTACCCACAACAACTAGCAATAACAGAAAGCAAATAATAATTGATATCCAATAAAACAATAATGCTTTCAACTAACACAGTCAAGACATCGGTTGCTACATCAACAACAATCAGGTAGTAAACATTACATAATATGTCCACAAAGCACACTTAACAAAGATCAACCAATACAACTAACACCAAGTCAGCACACGAACTGGGAAAGATCCTCTTTTGTTCAATTTCTTGACCTTTTCCCTTGTAATAATCCAATAATATTCATTTCCAAAATCCATCACAATTTTCTTATAAGAAGCGGCTCTGTTGACATCCCATATGCGATTCAACACTCCTTGCTATTCAGGTGGAAAGGTGTTCAGGAAAAATCGCACAATCTCTGACTGTGGCATAGGACGACCATTCCATATGACCTTTTGAATTTTCCCGTTGACCTCAAGGACATGATCAATTAAGTCACCACTCTCCCATCGATGATCAATCAGCTCAGCTATCAGCTTAGAAAGCCTTTCCTTTTGTTCATCGGTAATTGCGCGAATAGGTGTGCGCAACCTGAGGGGAGGCATTTTTCCTGCAACAAATGCAGAAATGTTCCTGCAACAAATGTAGAATAAATAAGGGATCACAAATAATCCACATAGACTTAATTGAAAAAGAAACACGTTCTTTTCCTCTTTTTTTGGGTCAACGGTCAACGGTCGTCTGTCAACGGGTCAACGGTCAACGGTCGTCGTCAACGGGTCAACGGTCAGGTCGTCGGCCGCCGAACCGATCGGACCGGTCGTGCCGGGCCGGTTCGGGCGAAACGACCACACGTGCCGTGCGCATGCAGGCTGAGGTCACGTAGACGCCAACCGGCACGCACGCGCGCGTGCGCCGTCCGCGGGTCGGGTTAGTTAGGTTGCCCTGTTGGTCGCCGGCCGGTGACCGCTGCCAACGCCGCCGCGGCGACGTCATCGATGACGTCATAACAGCTGTTACGACCGTTGGGTGACGTCATGATGACGCCAGCTTGCGTCGGTTCGCCGACCGGCGCATGCCGGTTCGTCGCCAGCGTCGCGCACGTGCCTGTTCGCCGACTAGCGCATGGCCCCCACGCGCAACGGCTTCTGGCCGCACGTGCGGGCGCGTGCGGCGTCTCCCGGTGGTGCACGACATGTCGCGCACTCGCCTCAACGAGCCCTTTCACCCTATACTTCAGTTTTAATGGTCTTCATAGCAGCTTGGGAGAGAAAGCGAGAGAGAGAGAGAGAAAATGAGGTCAATTTTGTGCTTGTTTAATGCGTTTTAGTTAAAAGCTTTAGTGCTTCGCATTTATTACAAGGTTTGCTCTCACAGGTATTAGATTTGAGTTTTTTCAAAATGTTTATGTTATTTCTATATAATGATAATGTTGGGGCCGCCGAACTTAAATGCACACCACCAAAAGTCCAAGTCATAACTATAGATGGAGATCTCAACGTGTGCTTATCACTGAAGATGCTATATGATTCAGTGATTTACGGCCAATCTTTTCACTTGGATGTAGTCACAAATCAGTCATTGAAGGACAAGCCTGTGATTATCTCTACTAACATGCTTTGGAGCTTTATAGGCTTGTTTTATTATTGTGATTTTTTAGATTTCTTATCACGTATTATTTTGGTAATGAACGACAATTCTTTTGACCAAAAAAAAAAAAAAAACCTTCACTCTCCGTTAATTTTCCTGTTAATGGAGGTTGAAAGTCAAGGTACATATTGTGTAAATTGTCCAAAAGGTTTTTATGTGCTCCCAATCACAATGATCCTATCAACTAAGGTTATGAAAATTGATTCAAGAGTGAAGACAATGTAATTCACAAGTACCGATATGATCTGATATCAAACCAAAAAGGATCATTTTACAAGAATAAGTTGATGTGGATATCGTACAGTCCATGAAATTGGTTATGGGGCGAACTTGGAATTGTGCCTAAATCTGTTCATTGAGGACTATAGTTATCTACCAAGCTTGAATTGCATCTTCCCATCTCATGCTTCATGATGGGTGAAAAAAAGGAAATAATATTAATGAGTTATCGAGGAACTTTGCATCTTTTAAAAAATTTCAAATATATTCTTATACCCTTTATGATATCCTCAATGTCCCCATCCTAAAAACACTATAATCTTGATTTCAACTTTAAAAACTGAAGTAATCGTTGCCCCAAGCTTAGTCAAACACAAATCTTATCATCCAAGGAGCATATGAATCTTCACCAACATATTCTCAAAAGTTTTTACAGATAGCACAGCTAAAGGGCCCCATGTCTAGAAGAGGGAACTGACGACGACAATGTACGTGTCATCAACGACCAGAGAAAAAGCTGTAATTTGGAACCATCCGACTGTTTTTTCGCGAAAAGCAACAACGCCATAGACCGGCCGCTTTTCGGCACTATCTTGATTGGTAACGTTTGTAAATTAAAAAAGAAAACACACATACACACACACAAAGATAATCAAGTCGTTCTTAGACATATTAGCCGACGGGCCCCACTTAATTGGAAAGAGGAAAAAGGAAGGCATTCTTAAATAATTTCAATTACTCCTTCTTTTGGGATCGACATTAGGTTAAATTCATCTTTGGACAAAAATGAGGAAAGAAAATCAGCCCACCATCCTTAGTTATTCCCGCTCTCTATAAAGAAACAGAGTACAAATCAAAAAGAGAGAGAGAAACATTTGTAATTCTAGTTAAACTATGCAATGCCCGAAACTCAAGTTTGCTTGGGGTTAGATGCCTCTTCATCCCGAGTCGAGAGAAACATATTATCTCGAACCCGCAAGGTGCTTCTGATTGATGCAATGAACTAAGTTTGTTACGGAGAATCAATCTGCCCAAAAGGGACCGGAAGATGATCGGATGATGATTAGGCATGCAAAGGCGGAGGAAATATCCAATGAACGTGCCATGACTTGCGGAACTAAACCATGAGAAGCTCACTTTGATGTCATGCTGGCCTCAGCAATTAGGTCACCATTTGTTCAATGTAGTCATCCATGTTGATTTTGGTTGGAGTTTGTTCTATGATCGGAAGCGAAGGCAGGTTATTATACTTTCGCATGCTTCGCTTACTTGGCAACGGATCCCATTTTGTGCTCATAATTACATATTATATAGTCCATATAGTATATTAAAATTGCAAATTACATTCATACATACATACATGCATACATACATATTTATTTTTGTCGTTAGTGAAAAGGAATCTGATCATGTACAAATATTTTATAAATTTGTAGTTTTTTCCTATGTGGGAACTTATTTCGCGTGAATAACTCAATAAAAATAATGAATCTTTAATGCTAAACCTAAAAAGATCTCTAAACACGTGAAAGAAACTACTAGTTACTTTCTAGGTTCTAACCTACTATGTTGTGCATGTCGCTATCTATGTGGGGAAGTTGCTAACTACTAGTCACATTCATAAATATAGAGGTTAAAAGTCACATCATTATAAACAAAATGGAAATGTCCTTTGTTAAGAAAATGTTGACTAGTACAATTCTAACACAGACATTTTACTGACCGTAGTGCCTAAATCGCTCTAAAGCTGGAGGTCGGGAGATTTATAGTTCAGAAATCATAAGTCATCTATTCAAATCTCATTGATCGTGTGCAAATTACATTAGATTAATACCATCGGCACAATCCAAAAAATTATAGACAGAACTAAATCATAGATTTGTTCCATGTTGTATTGAAATTAGACCATTTCTTTAACCACTCTACATTAATATATTGGTTGAACAGAGCTCGATTAGGGAGGTTATAGGAACAGTATGATCTTCAAATGCATTAATGAAACGTTTTCAAGATGGTATTTGCCAAATTATTGCTGGTTAGTAACAAGTATCAAGTCAAGATGGAGATTGTCTCACTTATTTTCTAGATGGGTTGAGAGAATGGAGAGAGGCGAGGCGAAGATTTTATCACATACATGTTGAATATTTATGGCTCATTTTTTACTCATCAAATTCATTCATGGGAAAAATATATAGTCGAAATTGAGGAGAGTGGCAAGATGAACGAGTGGAAAGTGGCTAATTGAGTGGGCAAACCTTGTAGTAAAGTATTGGGGAGAGTAGCTAGTAAGTTGCGGTTCCGAGAGAGGGAGACAAAGAAGGTGATTGAAACATGTGATAAATGCCAATGACCTTTGGATACACATGAGCCTCATGAACATATTTAGTTAAAGTTTGTGAGTCCTAAAGGTAGTTTGTTTATTTTCAATGTGTAGTAATCATAATGTATATGTTTTTGTGGTCATCAAGTTAGTGGCCAAGCCCAGACTATTATAATACTAATCAAGTTAGTGGCACTTTGTAATCATAATGAGATGCTCATGCTCAAGCCATGTCATCCCAAGAATGTGTGTATTGTTAGAAGTATGAAGGGTAAAGTGGCCTTTATGACTTATTTTGATGTGTGTGTATATGATTTTACTGAATAATACAATAATTAATTCCTCTCACATGGTATTAAAGCCTAGAGCTTAACCTTAGTCAATGGACTAGCCATTCATCGCTGTTGACCACTCGTTGGAACAGTCAGTCATAAATGTCGCAGCTTGTCCTTATCAACATCCCTCTCTTACGCTTCCTCACGCGTTCTCTTGTGCTTCCTTGCACGACTCCTTCCTCGCACAACCCCTCCCTTGCATGACCTCCATCGTGTGGCTTTTTCACGCGGCTCCTTTGTACAGCTCGCTAGGTCGTTGAGTTACTGGTTACCTTGCGTGGCTCGCTAGTCTTGGTCACTAAGGGCACGAATGGTAACCATTGTGGCTAGAAATTGATTTATGTAATAGAAGGAATAGAAAGAAATTTTTCTATTTCTATTCCTAGATGAGTTTTTAAGCAAAAATATGTAATACAAACCTTTTTGTTTTTGAAATAGAAGTTCGTTTATTAACGACATAAAATTTCTCCCTCCTCGACAAACGATGGTAGGTAGGCAACGAGTGGCAAGCTAGGACTGGCGACGGCAGCCGGCCAGTGGTGGTGGGTGGCGGGCGACTGGCAACAATGACAAATTGTTGGCAACTACGGTAGGGTGCACAACCGGTTAGTAGCGAGGATGAGTAATGAGAAGAGTTTTTATTTTTCATTTCTATTCCAAAAGTTAAAAAGTAAAATAAATAAAAATTTACTTCTCATTTATGTTCCAAACCTATTTCTAAAATAAAAATTTGTTCTAAAAATAGAAAAAATGAAAATGTTTTACCAAACATATTTATATTCCAGAAACAAGTCTGGAACAAAAATAAAATAGTTATCATGCGCACACTAATTTGCTGGGTCACCACACAATTGAAGGATTTGGTCACTGCTAGGTCTAAATGACGTCTTGAGTCATCAGATTTGGTCACCAGACCTGATGAGTTGTTGATTTGGTCATTAGACTTGGTCACCTCTTGGTATAGTTGATATATTTTCTTCTGCCTCTTGAGGATGTCTTCAGGTATTGGTATTTGTTGATTGCTGTAGATATATTGGCTGGTTTTAACATATTTGGTGATGTTTGTAGGTCATGGAGACTCTTTATGTGGTAATATTGGGTTATTGAATTATTGAGGCTGAGTCGTTAAAGAAAACTATCGTAAGAATTCACTTATTATTATGGGGGGATGGATGATTTGACAATGAGTAAAATTGAGGATGATCCTTAGAAGAATAGTTCTTTGATGACGGAGGTGATTTCCTCTTTGTCTAATCGAATTACTAACAAGAAGTGTGAGGGTAATCCTACCTTCCATCAATGGAAGAAGATTGTGAAACTTACTTTGATAGGTAGGAATCAACATGGACAATTGACTGAGCCTAAACCTAGAGATGATGCAACTTGGAATGTTATTGATGCATGTATTCTTGGTCAGATGTTAAACTCTATAGAGAATAATATAGTCGATCCAGCAATTCATATTGATATAGTCAAAGAATTGTGGGAGTATTTGAATGTGTTATATTCTGGCCAAAATAACTTGTTCCTATCACGGGAGTTCTATCGATCTAAAAGAAATGGACGTTTTATTACACATTACTTTGCTGACTTTAAGAGAATGTACAAGGAGTTGAATGATGTTCTCCCTATTTCAGCCAATGTTTAACAAATGCAACTTCAGAAAGAACGATTAGTTGTAATAGGATTCCTAAGAAGCCTTGGTCCAAAATATGAAACCGTTAGGTCTCTGATTTTTGGATGAGATACTATTGCATCATTCATAGAGATGTTTGCTCGGATTCTTTGGATATTTCATAAATCTTCTTTAGATACTACACCTATGATAAATAGTGCAGCTATTATGTCCTAAACTCGAACTAGTAGTGTGTATAGGTATGATAAAGGAAACCATGGAGGATATAATAGATGTGTTGGCTGAGGGGGAGGTTGAGGCACATGAACTAAGAGAAGCCAAAGTGAATAGCATCTTTATGGACAATCTCACATGTCAATTAATAGCTTAGGGGCCACACGAACTTGTCATTACTATGGCAAACCCAGTCATATTCAAAAAATTTATTACAAGTTACATGGGAGACCAAAGCGGCAACACTAATTTGCAAATATAGCTTTTAGTACTGACTCTCCTCTACAGTCTTTTTGAATGCAAGGTGGTAGTTATGCTTGATAAGGAATTTTCTTGGTACAACCAGTTTTAAGATTTCACAGTTTGCTTCTTCCACCGTTATTTTGGTACGGACTGATAATGCTACTACATGCCTTTTAGCTTCTTCTCATCCTTTGATCATTGATTTAGGATTTCTAATCACATGTCAGGTCTTTCAAGTATATTTTCCTCTCTTACTCCATCTTCATCCATAGTTACTATAGCCAATGGATCATCTACACATGTTAAGTGGATTGACATAGTCCATCCAACTCCTTCATTACCATTGTCCTTAGTGTTTTATCTCCCACAATTTCCATTTAACATCATGTTTATCGGTAAATTAATAAATAAAAATTCGGTGTTTAGTAACATTCTATCTTGATTTTTGTACTTTCAAGGATTTGGTTATGAAGAGGACAATTGGTAGAGCACGTGAGGCAAGGGGCTATATGTACTTAAACTATGCATTAGCTGCCCCTCCTCTTGTATTTGATCTTGATCTCCCCATTGCACATTACAAAGGTACATGTACTTGTACTCAACATTCTATTGCAAACTTTGTTTCACACTCTTTTATGTATCTTGCTTTTTAGTCTTTTTTTTTTTATCTACTATTGAACAATATCCTGTCTCCAAGTTTATAGCCGAGGCATTACAAAATTTTGCCTGGAAGATAGTGATGGAAGAAGACTTAAAGGCTCTCAAGGTTAATTAAACTTGGGACTTGGTACTTCTTCCTTCAGGCAAAGCTACTATTTGTTGTTAACGGGTATATGCTATAAAAGTCAATCCCGATGGTTCTCTTGCTCGTTTAAAGGCAAGACTTGTTGTCAAAGGATATGCTCAGGTATATGGGGTTGACTATCTTGATACATTTTCTCTTGTTGCGAAACTTATTTTTACTCATATTTTGATCTCTCCTAAAGCTACATATAATTGGCCTTGTTTCAACTTGATGTCAAAAATGTTTTTTTTTTTTTTTCATGGTACTCTTCATGAAGAATTTATATGGAGCAACATCCGATGTTTGTTGCTCATGGGGAGTCTTGGGGATTGATTTGTAAATTAAAAAGTTTTTATATGATTTGAAGCAACCCCATGGGCATGGTTTCTAAGATTTTCTAAGGTTGTACTTTCTTTTGGACTATCTAGATGTGGATATGATCATTCTTTCCTTGATAGGGGAGAAAAATTGTTCTTGATTGTGTATGTTGATGATATTATCATTGCGAGGGATAACTCAAGACCTATTTTCAATAATAGTTTCAAACTAAAGAATTAGGAAAGTTGAAGTATTTCCTAGGAATTGAGATGGCATAGTTATCGAAAGGTATTATTCTGTCACAATGAAAATATGTCTAAAATTTGCTCACTGAGACAAGTAGATTGGGATCAAAGCCTCTTGATTCACCCATGGAATAAGGGGTTAAACTAGTTGGCGAGGGAGGATAGATTTTGATAATCCTTATAGATATAGAAGATTGGTACGTAAGCTAAATTATCTCACAATTACTTGACTACGCTTTGCCTTTCCAATTAGTGTGATAAGTCAGTTTTTGTCTTCCCTTGTACATTTCACTAAGATGCAGTTATTCAAATTTTGAGGTATTTGGAGAAGCCTCCAAGGAATGGAATTGTTTACCACCCATGGCCATATCAGGGTTGAAGGATTCTCTTGTGCTGACTGGACAAGGCCTCCAGATGATAGGAGATCAACCACTGAATATTGGACCTGTTTAATACACATGTGCACACACACGTTTTTGTTAATGGATGAGCCTAGGCTATATTTTTAGCTTGACTCAAGGACCTATCCATTGATCATATCTAATAATCATATTATTATGTTTGGAGGTTTATTTAGATTGGGAGGGATGAGAAATTCTTGGGAATATCATAGTGGCATAGTGGAAGCATAGTGGATTTAATTTTATTGAGGTTCACAAGAACTGAAGCAATCTGAGCTCTTTTCCGCGTGAAATTTTTGTTTGAGAACACAAAATGGTAGATTCTTAGAAATAAAGGATGCAAAAAAGAATTAAGTGTAAAATACGAGAACTTGAATATGGTATTTTTCCCATCTTCCTAAAGCCAGCATCCTTTGTCTCTTTCGTTAGTCTCGTCTCATCTATCAGATGTATCTAGGTGACTTCTTCGGATAGCTCCCTTTGAACATGTGATAGACAAGACAACGAGGATAGGGTCCTACAGCTTTGTGGTGGAAAGTTTTTCCCTACATTTGTGCGAATAACCTATTCGAAAACTCTCTCCTCGAGATCAAATAAAATCCAGTCGAAACAGCTCAAGCCCAAATGGTATCCGCCCTCGTAGCCGTCCGTGTTTAAGTACCTAACGAAGGCACGAAAAAGTATGACAATGCAAGAACATCACCTTCAGCGTTTATGCTAATGAGGACTGAGAGGGTGCTTGGTTTGAAGTTTTAGACAAATTAAAAGGGAATTAGTGTCGTCGGCAGCTGTCCAAACTATGGATGATTTTATCATCTGCCATCCATATAAAAAGCAAGTAGAGAGTGAAGAGGACCAAAAAAAAAAAATTAAAATAAATAGATTTTCAACGAAAAATTGAGAATCATCGAAGGATTCTTCCGTGTCCACTCATCTCAATTGTGATGGGTCCTAAAACATTAAATACACTAAAAAGAAAGTGTTTTAGAGTCCGCTAATTTCACAAAAATGAATTATTTAAAAATTATTTTCTTAAAAATGATCATATAAGAAATCAATAAGTACTTAATTAACGATTTTTTTTTTTTTCGTTTTTTGGTTTCAATGGTCAAGGTTGTGTGCGAGAAAACGGGACAACGCCAAATAAAATCTAAGAACAAAGGTCATATGTTTGTGATAACAAATTCTGTTAATTTTATTAAAGTTCTCATTTGAGTGAATTTTATAACCTGCAATCCACCAATCAAATATATAATGAGGAGAAAACAACCTTTAAAGGTATAAAGATTATCATAACTAATCATAAAGTAACTTTGACAAACTTGAATATCTCATTTCCATAAAGTATTTACTTAAAGTTTCTAAAGTTATTTGATAAAGGGAAAATTCCAAATAAGGGCCTGAAGTGCTCTTATTTTTTCAAATAAGGGCCTAAAGTGAACTTTATTTTAAATAAGGACCTGAAGTGGCCAAATCGTCTCAGATAAAGGCATCAATTGAAACTTATTTCAAATGAGGGCCTAACCACTTTTAGACCAAAGGGCATTTTCTTCTTCCCCTTCCCTCCATCGACCATGGCATAGGTCACCCACACCCTTTCCAGCGTCATGCAAGGGTCACCCTTGCCGGTGTCGTGCGAGAGCCGTAAGCAAGGGTGATCCTCTCCCGATGCCAGTGAGGGCGACCCTTGCTAGCCCATGAGGGCAAGGGTCACCTCGCCTGGGCTAGGTGCAGCAAGGGTTGCCCAACGTTGGTAAAGGCTACCCTCATTAGCCCAAGCAAGGGTGACCCGCTCCCGATGCCGACAAAGGTGGCCCTTGGATAAGTTCAACGACCTTAGCCATGGCCAGCGATGGGAAAGGAGAAGAAGAAGAAAGAAAAAAAAGAAGAAGAAGAAATAAACCAAAAATAATAATTTTTACCAAAATATCCTTTCTCTAATGTTCAAAATAGTCGCCAGTCGGCCAAAGGCACTTATTTAAGATGATATGATCACTTCAACCCTTTATTTGAAATAAAATCCATTTTGATCCCTTATTTGAAAAACGAGAATGCTTTAGATTTTTATTTGAAATTTTTTCTTTGATAAATGATCTAATGAGATTTTACTTTCGCATCATTACTCTCATCATAATTATGATTGATGTTATTGTTCTATATTTATATTAGAAATATGTAATGATTTGTAAAGGTAGACGTTGAGAAAGGGAAAGAAAGGAAAGCTACGTCCATTAGAGGAGAGATTTCCACGGGATATCCGTTTCCACATGTCCTTTCAAACATTTAAAGAAAGGACGATTGAGAGCTTTCTAGTGGTGGACGGTTCAATGTATCTACTTTTGCATTGAAGAAGGCCTATAAAGTTGGTCTTGCTTAGCATTCTTACTTTCGGTGATTAATGGCAAAGGATGATAATTCGAGCTTCCAATCCTCCAGGATGAGTGTACGCCATCACTAGAGGACAGGCAGAAAACACACCTGATGTGGTTACAGACCATGCTGCATATGCTTTATTTGATCTTGGCGTGACTCATTCGTTTATAATTGAGCCATTTGTCAAGCTAGTAGGATTAAGTCCTGAGTTGTTGGGGTCAGTGGTTAGCATATCTACACCATTAAAGGATAATGTGTTAGCTGCGTTGGGTTGTCCTGGTTGCAAGTTAGTGATTGGTGAGTGAGAGGGAAGATAAATTTGTTATTCCTAGCCATGTATGACTTCGATGTGATAATTGGCATGGATTGGCTCACCAAACAACGAGCTAAGATAAACTCCTAACCCGTTAGTGGGTGAAAGTTTCCATTTTTTGAGAGTCAAGGAAGAACCTTGATTTCCTTAATCTCGTCGCTTGAGGTAACCCGTTTGTCATATGGGGGTTGTCAAGGTTATCTAGCGACTAACGTGAATACGACAATTGAGGAGTTGAAGATTGAGGACATCACTGTAGTGCAAGAATTTCTAGACTTGTTTTCAAAGGAATTGTCATGCATGTCGCCAGAGAGGGAGATCGAGTTAGCACCCAGGACAGAGCCAATCTCTAAGGCTCCTTACCAGATGGTGTTGTTAGAGATGAAAGAATTGAAGGTGCAGATGTAGGAGTTCTTGGATAAAGGATTCATAAGTTCCAGTGCGTCACCATGGGGAGCACCAATTCTGTTCTTGAAGAAGAAAGATGGCTCATTGCGCTTATGCATCGACTATCATCAACTTAATCAGGTGACGATCAATAATAAGTATCCATTCCCGAGGATCGATGACTTATTTGACCAGTTGCAAGGAGCGTCGATATATTGTAAAATAAACCCGAGAACAAGGTACCATTAGTTGAGGATCAGAAAGGAGGACATATCGAAGATAGCGTTTCGTACTCGATACAGCCATTATGAGTTCACTGTAATGCCATTTGGTTTGACGAATGCCCCAACTGCTTTCATGGATCTGATGAACCGAGTGTTTAAAGAGTATTGGGATCAATTTGTAATTGTGTGCATCGATGATATCCTGGTGTACTCAAGAAGTCCTGAGAAGCACAAAAGGCATTTGAGGATGGTGCTTCAAACACTAAGGAATCATGAACTGTATGCCAAGTTTAGTAAGTGCGAGTTTTGATTGACTCATGTGGCATTCCCAAGTCATGTGATTTTAGGCGAAGGAATCTCCGTGGACCTGACCAAGATCGAAGCAGTTATCAATTGGCCAAGACAGACAATAGTGACAAAGATCATAAGCTTTTTAGGATTAGCAGGATATTACATAAGGTTCATGGAAAGGTTTTTAGCACTAGCTTCACCATTGACTCGACTACTGAAGAAGGAAGAGAAATTTGTGAGAACCGACAAGTGTGAGCGTAGTTTCCAAGAGCTTAGTAGAAGCTGACTACCGCACTCTTACATCATTTATGATGCACTGGAACGTATGAATCCCCTATCCAATAATTCATGCATCTGCACCTTTAGTTCTTTTAATTCGAGTAACACCATCCGGTAAGGAGCTTTAGGGACTAGCTTTGCTCCAAATGCTAATTTAATCACGAACTCTATTTCTCTTTCTGACAGCAAACTTGACAATTCTTCAGAAAATACCTTAGAAAACTTATGTACCACGATTATATTCTCCATATTCGGCTAATCAATCGACGCATCCATTACAAATGCCATGTAGATTCGATAACCAACAACCAGAACCAAGGCATCTTCAAGTGATTTTAATAACAAGGATTGAAGTTCCTCTTCAACTTTCGTAATTCAAAACTTTCATACGCTAACTAAACAAACTGAATTATATCCCTGCCACGATTCATAACAGCAGAAAGCTCCTTGAGCCAAACCTTTTTATAAATGACTTCCAAGTCATACTTAAGCAAACCCCCTTCAAGTACAACTATAGTCAGAGATTCATATTTCTATTACTTTGTTACCAATCCGAAAATCCTACAACCCTCGCCGAAAATTTTGCTACACTACTCTCATAAAAAAAAAACATCTCGTAAAACATTCTTCTTCGATTGATGCATGGTCGATCCCTTCATGCTCCTCTAGCCATCCTAATGGCATCCTATGTGCAATAATGGTACTTACGCTCTCATGGACTTACGCGGACAGTTACTAACTTGACGGTTGTGCTGGCCACATTCAAATCATGCTCCCTTCTTACTCTGACACCAAGCTGACTCATGCCTCCTTTCCACTGACTCGGCACACAATCAGGGAGTCATCTACCTCCCATCAAGGAATATCATGCACCCTTATTTGCACTGGGGTCTATTCCAAGTGCCCCATTTAATATCACGAAGCATGCTTCTTCTGATCTGTCTTATCAACAACGGTGACAGAAATAGCTGCGATTCCATCTATCTATAGAGATAACCTCTGATCAAATGGCCTTATTGGCGACACCTGTAACAAGTCCCTTCCCTCTTATAACACGGGACGATCCATGTCCTTCCTTAGGATACGAGATCTATAGTGATGCATCATTTAAAGGATTGGGTTGCATGTTAAAGCAACATGGCAGGGTTGTTGCACACACATCCCGTCAATTGAGACCTCACGGGCTTAACTACTTGACGCATGACTTATAACTCAGAGCGATTATTTTTGCTTTGAAGATTTGGAGACACTATTTGTGTGGAAAAAGATTCCAGATCTTCATAGACTATCAAAGTCTCAAGTATCTATTCTCTAAGAAAGAGTTGAATATGTGACAGTGTCGCTCGATGGAACTCCTGAAGGACTATGATTGTGATATTCCGTATCATCCTAGAAAGGATAATAAAGTCGCAGATGCGCTGAGTCAGAAATATTTAGTTGTGCATATGATGGTCAAGGAATGGATTTTACTTGAGAGAGTTCGAGATTCAGTTTTCAAGTTTGAGGTAGGCCACCTTGCAAATCTTATGGCCAACCTCAAAATTGAGCTAGAAGTATAAATCAGAATCAAGACGCTTCAACAGACAGACCCAGAAATTCAGAAAATCCTGCAAGAGGATACCGAAAAAAGAAAGGCTGACTTTCAAATTTATGAAAATGAAACACTAAGGTTCGAAGACGATTGTGTGTACTCGACGATGCAATGCTTAAGGAGGAGATTTTGTCAGAAGCTCATCATAGCAGTTACAGCATTCATCCAGGCAGTACAAAGATGTATCAGAATTTGTGTCAACACTATCGGCAATTTGGTATGAAAGCGGATATCGCCAAGCATGTTGCCAAGTGTCTGACGTGTCGGCAAGTAATGGCATAGGATTGTAAGCCGAGAGGACTTCTGCAACATCTCGAGATTCCCGAATGGAAATGGGAACACATCACAATGGATTTTGTGATAGGATTACCAAGGAGTCGGAGGGGTAATGATTCCATGTGGATAGTGGTCGATTGATTGACGAAGTCAACTCACTTCATCACCGTACGGAAGAACCTTGATTTGGACAAGCATGCAAAATTATACGTGCATTAGATTGTTCGTATGCATGGAGTGCCAATGACAATTACATTAGACTAAGACCCGAGGTTCACAACTACCTTCTAGAAAAGTTTACAAACTACCTTAGGAACAAAGCTACAATACCGTACGGTCTATCATCCTCAGATGGATGGCCAATTTGAGAGAATGATTCAAACCCTCGAAGACATGCTGCGAGCTTGCGTGTTGGATTTCAAGGGAAGCTGGAAGGAATAGTTTTATCTTGTCGAGTTTGCCTACAACAACAGCTACTAGCAGGGCATTCAAATGGCTCCTTTTGAAGCGTTGTATGGCAGAGCATGCAGGATGCCAATGTGTTGGGATGAGGTCGGAGAACGAAAGATCACAGGCCCAGAGTTGGTTCAACAATCAATGGATGCAATTGCCATTATCAAGGACAAATTAAAGACTGCTCAGAGTTGTTAGAAGAGAAAAAAAATATTATTACAATAATTGAGCATGACCGTTTACTGTTCAAATGGTAAAGTCTTGGTTGGATGAGCCTTGTTGATGTAAGTAGATGCGCACATCCGCTTGTTTCATGAGATTTCCTTGACTTGAAAAGTTTGCAAGTTCATTTAAAAAAAAATCTAAAAGGTTAGGGATTCGGCTATTAATTATATGTAATGATATTAAAAAAAAATAGGGTCCTACTTTTGTCCAACTATCCCTATTGAGCTACTTCTTCTTTCTCTTGGTTTTTTTTTTTCCCAAAAGAACATCGCTTATTGCTTCACCCACAAAAAAAACATGAGAGTACTTATTGCCCAAAGTAGAAACAACAATGACAAGAGAAAAGGTGAATTAGATACTCAATTCAAAGAAGAGACTTTTTTCACCCAATGAGTAGTAACCCAATCAGGAGTTCACTGTTAAATTAATTTTTATAGAATTAATTTTATTAAAGTTTTTATTTGAGTGAATTTTATAACTTGCAATCCACCAATCAAATATATAATGAGGAGAAAACAGCCTTTGAAGGTATAAAGATTATCATAACTAATCATAAAGTAACTTTGACAAACTCGAACATCTCATTTCCATAAGTATTTACTTAAAGTTTGTAATGTTATTTGATAATGCAAAAATTCCAAATAAGGACCTAAAGTGTTCTTGTTTTTTTTCAAATAAGGGCCGAAGTGGACTTTATTTTAAATGAGGACTGAAGTGGCCAAATCATCTCAAATAAGAGCATCAATTGAAACTTTTTTTCAAATGCGGGCCTAAAGTGGCTATATTAGTTTCAAAAAGGGCCTAACCTCTTTTAGACCAAAGGGCATTTTCGTCTTTTAATTTTTTCAGTTTTTTTCTCTCTTTTTTCTTTCTTTCTCCTTCCCCCTTCCCTCCATCGACCATGGCATAGGTCACCAAACTCAAGCGAGGGCCACCCACATCCTCTTCGATGTCATGCAAGGGTTGCCCTTGTCGGTGTCATGCGAGAGCTGCAAGCAAGGGCAACCCTCTCCCAATGCTGGTGAGGGCGACCCTCGCCAGCCCATGCGAGGGCAAGGGTCGCCTCGCTTGGGCTAGGTGGGGCAAGGGTCGCCCAACGTTGGTGAGGGCTGCCCTCATCAGCCCAAGCGAGGGTGACCCTCTCCCGATGCCGACAAGGGTGGCCCTCGCCTAAGTCCAATGACCTTAACCATGACTGACGTTGGGAAGGGAGAAGAAGAAAGAAAGAAAGAAAGAAAAAGAAATAAACAAATAATAATAATTTTTATCAAAATATCCTTTCTCCAATGTTCAAAATAGTCACTAGTCGGCCAAAGGCACTTATTTGAGATGATTTGATCACTTCAACCCTTTATTTGAAATAAAATCCAGTTTGATTACTTATTTGAAAAAAACGAGAATACTTTAGATTTTTATTTGAAATTTTTTCTTTGATAAATGATCTAATGAGATTTTACTTTCGCATCGTTACTCACATCATAATTGTGATTGACATTATTGTTCTATATTTATATTAGAAATATGTAATGATTTGTAAAGGTAGACATTGAGAAAGGGAAAGAAGGGAAAGCTATGTCCATTGGAGGAGAGATTTCCACAAGATATTTGTTTCCTCATGTCCTTTCTCACATTTAAAGAAAGGACGATTGAGAGCTTTCTAGTGGTAGACAGTTCAATGTATCTACTTTTGCATTGAAGAAGACCTATAAAGTTGGTCTTGGCTAGCATTCTTACTTTCGGTGATTAATGGCAAAGGATGATAATTCAAGCTCCAATCCTCAAGGACGAGTGTATGCCATCACTAGAGGATGGGTAGATGACTCGCCCGATGTGGTCACAGGTACTATTTCACTAAACGACCATGCTGCATATGCTTTATTTGATCCTAGCGTGACTCATTTGTTTATAGTTGAGCAATTTGTTAAGCCGGTAGGATTGAGTCTTGAGTTGTTGGGGTCGGTGGTTAGTATATCTACACCATTAAAGGATGATGTGTTAGTTACGTTGGGTTGTCCTAGTTGCAAGTTAGTGATTGGTGAGCAAAAGAGGAAGATAGATTTGTTAGTCCTAGCCATGTATGACTTCGATGTGATAATTGGCATGGACTAGCTCACCAAGCAACAAGCTAAGATGGACTACTATCGTAAAGCGATTCAGTTTAACCCGTTAGTGGGTGAAAGTTTCCAGTTTTCTGGGAGTTGAGGAGAACCTTGATTTCCTTAATCTTCGTCACTTGAGGTAACCCGTTTGTCAAATGGGGGTTGTCAGGGTTGCCTAGCAACTGACATGGATACAACAGTTGAGGAGTTGAAGATCGAGGACATCACAGTAGTGCAAGAATTTCCATACTTGTTTTCAAAGGAATTGTCGAGCTTGTCGCCAGAGAGGGAGATCGAGTTTGTGATCGAGTTAGCACCCGAGACAAAGCCAATCTCTAAAGCTCCTTACTAGGTGGCATTGTCAAAGCTGAAAGAACTAAAGGTGTAGATGCAGGAGTTGTTGGATAAGAGATTCATAAGTTCTAGTGTGTCACCTTGGGGAGCACCAGTTCTGTTCTTGAAGAAAAAAGATGGTTCATTGCACTTGTGCATCAACTATCGACAACTCAATCAGGTGATGATCAAGAATAAGTTTCCGCTCCTAAGGATCAACGACTTATTTGACCAGTTGCAAGGAGCGTTGATATCTTGTAAAATAGACCTAAGAACAAGGTACCATTAGTTGAGGATCGGAAAGGAGGACATATCGAAGACCGCGTTTCGTACTCGATATGGCCATTATGAGTTCATTGTAATGCCATTTGGTTTGACGAATGCCCCAGTTGCTTTCATGGATTTGATGAACCGAGTGTTCAAAGAGTATCGGGATCAGTTCGTAATCGTGTTCATCAACGATATCCTGGTGTACTGAGAAGTCCTGAGGAGCACAAAAGGTATTTGAGGATGGTGCTTCAAACACTAAGGAATCATGAACTCTATGCCAAGTTTAGTAAGTGCAAGTTTTGATTGATTCGTGTGGCATTCCTAGGTCATGTGATTTCAGGGGAAAGAATCTCCGTGGACCTGACCAAGATCAAAGTAGTTATCAATTGGCCAAGACAAACAATAGTGACAAAGATCATAAGCTTTTTGGGATTAGCAAGATATTACAGAAGGTTCATGGAAGGGTTTTCAGCACTAGCTTCGCCGTTGACTCGACTATTGAAGAAGGAAGAGAAATTTGTGTAGACAGACAAGTGCAATCGTAGTTTCCAAAAGCTTAAGGAGAAGTTGACTACCGCACTCATGTTAAGATTTCATCTAGTCCTAGAGGATACGAGATCTATAGTGATGCATTGTTTAAAGGATTGGGTTGCATGTTAATGAAACATGGCAGGGTTGTTGCATACGCATCCCATTAGTTGAGACCTCACAAGCTCAACTACTCGACGCATGACTTAGAACTCGCAGCGATTATTTTCGCTCTAAAGATTTAGAGACATTATTTGTGCGGCAAAAGATCCCAGATCTTCACAGACTATCAAAGTCTCAAGTATCTATTCTCTCATAAGGAGTTGAATATGTGATAGCATCGCTGGATGGAACTCTTGAAGGACTATGATTTTGATATTCTATATCATCCTAGAAAGGCTAATAAAGTCACAGAGCTGAGTCGGAAATATTCAGTTGTGCATATGAAGGTCAAGGAATGGATTTTACTTGAGAGAGCTCGAGATTCAGTTTTCAAGTTTGAGGTAGGCCACCTTGTAAATCCTATGGCCAACCTCAAAATTGAGCCAAAAGTATAGATTGGAATCAAGACACTTCAGCCGACAAACCCAGAAATTCTGAAAATCCTATAAGAGGATACCGAAAAGAGAAAGGCTCACTTTCAAGTTTCTAAAGACGAAACACTAAGGTTCCGAGGTGATGATGCAATGCTTAAGGAGGAGATTTTGTCAGAAGCTCATCGTAGCAGTTACAGCATTCATCCAGGCAGTAGGAAGATGTATCAGAATTTGCGTCAACAATATCGGTGGTTCGGTATGAAGGTGGATATCGCCAAGCATGTTGCCAAATGTCTGACGTGTCGGCAAGTAAAGGCACAACATTGTAAGCCGGGAGGACTTTTGCAACATCTCGAGATTCTCGAATGGAAATGGGAACACATCACAATGGATTTTGTGATGGGTTTACCAAGGAGTTGGAGGGTAATGATTCAATTTGGGTAGTGATTGATAGATTAACTAAGTTGGCTCACTTCATCGCTGTACGAAAGAACCTTGATTTGGACAAGCATGCAGAATTGTATGTGCATGAGATTGTTCATATGCATGGAGTGCCAGTAACGATTACATCAGACTGAGACCCAAGGTTCACAGTTGCCTTCCGGAAGAGTTTACAAACTACCTTAGGAACGAAACTATAGTACAATACGGCCTATCATCCTCAAACGGATGGCCAGTCCGAGAGATCGATTCAAACCCTCGAAGACATGCTGTGAGCTTGCGTGTTGGATTTCAAGGGAAGCTAGGAGGAACAGTTTCATCTTGTGAGTTTGCCTACAAAAACAGCTACTAGCAGGGCATTTAGATGGCTCTTTTTGAGACGTTGTATGGCAGAGCATGCAAAACGCCAGTGTGTTGGGATGAGGTTGGAGAACAAAAGATCATAGGCTCAGAGTTGGTTCAGAAGTCAGTGGATGCAGTTGTCATTACTAGAAAAAGATTAAAGACCGCTTAGAGTTGTCAAAAAGAAAAAAAAATATTATTACAATAATTAAGCACGATTGTTTACTGTTCAAATGGTAAAGCCTTGGTTGGAGGAGCCTTATTGTTGTAAGTAGATGTGCACATCCGCTTGTTTCATGAAGTTTGCTTGAGTTGAAAAGTTTGCAAGTTCATTTAAAAAAAAAATGTCTAAAAGGTTAGGGATTCGGCTATTAATTTATATGTAATGATATTTAAAAAAAAAAATAAGGTCCTGTTTTTGTCCAACTCTCCCTATTGAGCTAGTTCTTCTTTTTCTTGGTTTTTTTTTTCCCAAAAGAACATCACTTATTGCTTCACCAACAAAAAAACATGAGAGTATGCCCAAAGTAGAAACAACAATGACAAGGGAAAAGGTGAATCTGATACTCAATTCAAAGAAGAGACTTTTTCACCCAATGAGTAGTAACACAATCAGGAGTTCACTATTAAATTAATTTTTATAGAGTTAATTTTATTAAAGTTCTCATTTTAGTGAATTTTATAACCCGCAATCCACCAATCAAATATATAATGAGGAAAAAACCACCTTTAAAGGTATAAAGATTATCATAACTAATCATAAAGTAACTTTGACAAACTTGAATATCTCATTTCCATAGGTATTTACTTAAAGTTTGTAATGTTATTTGATAAAGGAAAAATTCTAAATAAGGACCTGAAGTGTTCTTTTTTTTTTTTTTTTTTTTCAAATAAGGGCTTGAAGTGGACATTATTTTAAATAAGGACCTAAAGTGGCCAAATCGTCTCAAATAAGGGCATCAATTGAAACTTTTTTTCAAATGAGGGCCTAAAGTGGCTATATTAGTTTCAAAAAAGGGCCTAACCTCTTTTAGACCAAAGGGCATTTTCGTCTTTTAATTTTTTCTGTTTATTTCTTTTTCTTTCTTTCTTTCTTTCTTTCGTTCTTTCTTTCTTTCTTTCTTCTTCCCCCTTCCCTCCATCGACCATGGCATAGGTCACCGGACTCAAGCAACGGCCACCCACACCCTCTCCAACATCATGCAAGGGTTGCCCTTGTCGATGTCATGTGAGAGCCACAAGCAAGGGCGACCCTCTCCCTATGCTGGTGAGGGCGACCCTCACCAGCCCATGTGAGGGCAAGGGTTGCCTCACTTGGGCTAGGTGGGGCAAGGGTCGCCCAACGTTGGTGAGGGCTACCTTGTCAGCCCAAGCGAGGGTGACCCTCTCCCGATGCAATAAGGGTGGCCCTCGCCTAAGTCCGACGACCTTAACCATGGCCAGAGGTGGGAAGGGAGAAGAAGAAGAAAGAAAAAAGAAAAAGAAATAAACAAATAATAATAATTTTTACCAAAATATCCTTTCTTTGATGTTCAAAATAGTCGCCGGTCGGCCAAAGGCACTTATTTGAGATGATTTGATCCCTTCAACCCTTTATTTGAAATAAAATCCATTTTGATCCCTTATTTGAAAAAATGAGAACACTTCAGATTTTTATTTGAAATTTTTTCTTTGATAAATGATCTAATGAGATTTTACTTTGGCATCGTTACTCTCCTCATAATTGTGATTGACGTTAAATATGTAATGATTTGTAAAGGTAGACGTTGAGAAAGGGAAAGAAGGGAAAGCTACGTCCATTAGAGGATAGATTTCCACGGGATATCCATTTCCACATGTCCTTTCTGACATTTAAAGAAAGGATGATTGAGAGCTTTCTAGTGGTAGACAGTTCAATGTATCTACTTTTTGCATTAAAGAAGGCCTATAAAGTTGGTTTTTCTTAGCATTCTTACTTTAGGTGATTAATGGCAAAGGATGATCATTCAAGCTCTAATCCTCAAGGACAAGTGTACGCCATCACTAGAGGATAGGTGGAGGATTCGCCTGATGTGATTACAGGTACGGTTTCCTTGAATGACCCTGCTGCATATGCTTTATTTGTTCCTAGCGCAACTCATTCATTTATAGCTAAGCAATTTGTTAAGCTGGTAGGATTGAGTCTTGAGTTGTTGGGGTCAATGGTTAGCATATCTATACCATTAAAGGATAAGGTGTTAGCTGCATTGGGTTGTCCTAGTTGCAAGTTAGTAATTGGTGAACGAGAAGGGAAGATAGATTTGTTAATCCTAACCATGTATGATTTCAATGTGATAATTGGTATGGACTGACTCACCAAGCAATGAGCTAAGATGGACTGCCATCGTAAAGCGATTCAGTTTGACTCGTTAACAGGTGAAAGTTTCGAATTTATTGGGAGTTGAGGAGGAGCCTCGATTTCGTTAATACATCGCTTGATGTCAAGGTTACCTAGTGACTGTCGTGGATATAACAGTTGAGGAGTTGAAGATCAAGGACATTGCTGTAGTGCAAGAATTTCCAAATGAGTTTTCAAAGGAATTGTCAGGCCTGCTACCAGAGAGGGAGATCGAGTTTATGATCGAGTTAGCACCCAGGACATAGCGAATCTCTAAAGCTTCTTACCAGATGGCATTGTCAGAGCTAAAAGAACTGAAGGTACAAATGTAAGAGTTGTTGGATAACGGATTCATATATCCCAATGCATCTCCTAAGGGAACACTAATTTTGTTCATGAAGAAGAAAGATTGTTCGTTGCGCTTGTGCATCAACTATCGTCAACTCAATCAGGTAACGATCAAGAACAAGTATCCACTCCCGATGATCGATGACTTATTTGACCAATTGCAAAGAGCATCGATATTCTCTAAAATAAACTTGAGAACAGGGTACCATCAACTGAGGATAAAAAAGGAGGACATACTGAAGACCACATTTCGTACTCGATACGGCTATTATGAGTTCACTGTAATGCCATTTGGTTTGACGAACGACCCAGCTACTTTCATGGATTTGATGAATCGAGTGTTCAAAGGGTATCTAGATCAGTTCGTAATCGTGTTCATCGATGATATCCTGGTGTACTCGAGAAGTCCTAAGGTGCACGAAAGGCATTTGAGGATGGTGCTTCAAACACTAAAGAATCATGAATTGTACAACAACTTCAGTAAATGTGAGTTTTGGTTGACTAGTGTGGTGTTCCTAGGTCATGTGATTTTAGGCAAAGGAATCTCCATGGACTAGACCAAGATTGAAGAAGTTATCAATTGGCCAAGACCGACAATAGTGACAGGATCATAAACTTTTTGGGATTGGTAGGATATTGCAAAAGGTTCATGGAAGGGCTTTCAGCAATAGCTTCACCATTGACTCAACTATTGAAGAAGGAAGAGAAATTTGTGTGGATAGACAAGTGCAAGCGTAGTTTCAAGAGCTTAAGCTGAAGCTGACTATCGCACCCATGTTGACAATTCCATATGATCGTGGAGGATACAAGATCTATAGTAATGCATCGTTTAAAGGATTGGGTTGTGTGTTAATGCAACATGGCAAGGTTGTTGCATACGCGTCCCGTCAGTTGAGACCTCATGAGCTGAACTACCCCACGCAGACTTAAAACTTGCAGCCATTATTTTCGCTCTGAAGATTTGGAGACATTACTTGTGTAGAGAAAGATTCCAAATCTTCATAGACCATCAAAGTCTCAAGTATTTATTCTCTCAGAATGAATTGAATATGAGATAGCATCATTGGATAGAACTCCTGAAGGACTATGATTGTGATATTTTGTATCTCTTGGAAAGGCTAATAAAGTGCAGATGCGCTGAGTCGGAAATCTTCATTTGTGCATATGATGGTCAAAGAATAGATTTTACTTGAGAGAGCTCAAGATTCAATTTTCAAGTTTGTGGTAAGCCACCTTTCAAATCTTATGGCCACCCTCAGAATTGAGCCGGAAGTACATATTAGAATCAAGACGCTTCAGCCGACAAACCCAGGAATTCAGAAAATCCTACAAGAGGATATCGAAAAGAGAAAGGCTGACTTTAAGATTTCTAAAAATGGAACACTAAGGTTCCGAGGACGATTGTGTGTACCCGACATGCAACACTTAAGGAGGAGATTTTGTCAAAAGCTCATCGTAGCAATTATAGCATTCATCTAGGCAGTATAAAGATGTATCGGAATTTGCGTCAACACTATTGATGGTCCGGTATGATGGTGGATATTACCAAGCATGTCGCCATGTGTTTGATGTGTCAGCAAGTAAAGGCACATCATTGTAAGCCGGGAGGACTTCTGCAACATCTTGAGATTCCCAAGTGGAAATGGGAACGCATCACAATGGATTTTGTGAAAGGCTTACCAAGAAGTTAGAGGGGTAATAATTCCATTTAGGTAGTGGTGGACAAACTGACAAAGTCAGCTCACTTCATCGCCGTATGAAAGGACCTTGATTTGACAGGCATGTAGAATTGTACATGCGTCAGATTGTTTGTCTACATGGAATGCCAATGACAATTATATCAGACCGAGACCCAAGGTTCACAACTGCCTTCTGAAAGAGTTTACAAACTGCCTTAGGAATGAAGCTCGAATACCGTGCGGCCTATCATCCTCATATGGATGGCCAGTCTGAGAGAACAATTCAAACCCTCGAAGACATGCTGCGAGCTTGCGTGTTGGATTTCAAAGGTGTTGAAGAAAAATCCCTTATGAGTTTTGAAGTTAACAAAACATCCTCGTCAGTTAAGTCTGAAGAATCCAAGACTTAGTCGCTTAAGTTTGAAGAGTTCAAGACCCAAGCGTTTCCGTCTGAAGGTTACCAAACTCAGAAGTTACGGTTTGATGATCTCCAGACCCTATCAAAGTCTGAAGTCAGTCAAACTCAGTTTTGCGATTTTGCCAAGTTATCAACAGTTTATTCTTACGGTTAAGGAAATCAAGAATTGGATATTATCTTCCTTAATTTATCCATGAAAGATTTCTAGCTGTGAATCTAAGCTCGAAAGATTTTTGGATTTGATCCATTTGAAGATCAAGCAAGTTTTGGAAGGATCCACTTTTGGAAACTCAAGATCTTGATTATATGGGCGAGCAGGATTGACGAGCTATCTTCCACTTTTATTCGACATTGTGAAGATCACCTTAATTGATTCATTCCAACGGGTAGATTGGATGAATTCTTGAAAAGTGCTAACGGCTATGGAAGCACGAAGGGATATTTAAGGTGTGTCGTAGTTGTTCGAATGTAGGTGTGAGCCGATAGAAAATTTCTAAGTTAAAACCTCTAAAACTCCTTGTTCTCAAAATCTCTTGAGCTCAAATTGTGTACTAAAGAGAGATACTTACGGTGTGAAATTGCGATGAGCTGTAGATTAGACTTTCAACAAAAGAAGTCTAGATCATAAGCTATAAAGCTCTCATTTGCTACATAGTGATAACAGCTAGTTGGCAACAATGTGGAGAGTGGACGTAGGCTTACAACAAGCCGAACCACTATAAACATCGGTGTCAAAAATTCTCTTACCCTACTCTATTTATTTTAATTGCTGCGTGATTCATTTATATCTGATTTTTTTTTTTTATTTCAAGCCAAAGAATCTTGGTTAAAAGTTTGAAAAGAATTTTATAAACACCTATTCACCCCCTCTAGGTGTATTTACTAGCCTTTATCAATTGGTATCAGAGTAGGTTGCTTATTTATTGGAAGTGTTTATATTTTGGCTCCAGGTTTGATGGAAGGCCAAAGCAACACCAGACCTCCTTACTTCGATGGGAAGGAATACAACATATGGAAAAACAAGATGAAGGCATTCCTAAGATCCAAAGATCCTCAGAAATGGGATGTAGTAGAAAAATGAATTGTTCCAAAAGCTGCATCAACCATAGGGAAAGAAATAGCTGATGGAATGGGACTATCACAAGTCGAAATTTCAAAGAGACAAGCCCTTGATACAAAAGCTATCTATTCTTTTTATTGTGCTTTATCTCCTACTGAGTATAACATAATTTCATCTTGTGAAACAGCTAAAGAAGTTTGGGATAGATTGCACGTCACTTATGAAGGAACGGATCGAGTTAAAGAAACCAAGATCAATATTCTTCTTGGACAGTATGAAGCCTTCAAGATGAAGCCAGGAGAATCCATCACGGATATGTTCAGTCGGTTTACAGAAATTGTACATGGCTTAGCATACTAAGGACAGCCAATCTCAGGACTAATGAAGGTCAACAAGCTATTGAGAGGACTCTCCAAAGATTGGAATCACGTTAAGACTTCCATAAGAGAAACACAAAGGATTATGCCTCTTTCTATGGATGAATTGGTTGTCACACTTCAATCATATGAAGTCGAAAAATTCAATGAGGACTTTGACACCAAAGGTAAGAAGTCAATTGCTTTAAAATCTAATGATGATTTTGATGTTACAGATTCAGAAGAAGATTTGGATGATGAAGAGTTAGCACTTCTGATCAGAAAGTTTAGAAAATTAAATAGAAAATGAAGAAGGTTCAATGGGAAGAGACAAAACAATCAAAGATTTCAAAAGAAGTCAAATGAAGAAGACGATACCAACAAGGATGTCATTTGCTTTGAATGTAAGAAAAATGGACACATTAGACCCAATTGCCCCTTATTGAAGAAAAAGAAAGGAAAACCAAAAGGTTCAAGAAGGCACTCAAAGCTGAAACATGGAGTGACACAGAATGTAAAGAGAGTGATGAAGAGTATGCCAATATCTGTCTTATGGCAGACTCAAACTTAGACTCAGACTCAGACTCAGATGTCAAGGTCACTATCAAGAAGAAAATCAAGTGGTATTTGGATAGTGGTTGTTCAAGACACATGACGGGAGATTCAACTTGCTTCACAAGACTCCTTCAAGTGAAAGGAGGAAATGTTTCCTTTGGTGGCAATAACAAAGGAAGAATTGTTGGTCAAGGAACCGTGAAGATAGGAAACCTCACTATCAACAATGTTTCTCTAGTTGAAGGTTTAAATTATAATCTTCTGAGTATGAGTAAGTTGTGCGACACTGGATACAAGATCAACTTTCAAGAAGATACATGTTCTGGAACAAGCAAAGATCTCTCACATTCTTTTACTGGACGAAGACATGGAAACATCTATTTGCTGGATATAAAGTCTGACAATTCTCAATGCTTGATATCAATTCAAGATGAAGCCGTTCTCTGGCACGGAAAGCTTGGACATGTCAACTTGAAGCAAATTGCAAAAGTTTCATCCAAAAAGCTTGTCCGAGGACTGCCTAACCTGAAGTATCAAAAGCATGAATTATGCACACCTTATGTACTTGGAAAACAGGTTAGAAATTCTTATAAATCAATAAATCAGGTATCCACTAAACGTGTTTTGCAGCTATTACACCTGGATTTGTTTGGTCCAACAAGAACACAAAGCATTGGAGGTAAAAGATCTTGTTTAGTAATTGTAGATGATTATTCTCGTTTTACTTGGGTATTATTTCTTTCAAATAAATCCAAAGCTTTATCCTATTTTATTAAGTTTGCTAAGAAAATTCAAATTGAGAAAGGTTATACAATTTCAAGTAATTTGAACTGATCATGGTGGTGAATTTGAAAATCAAGATTTTGCTAAATTTTGTGATGATTTTGGCATTCAACATAATTTTTCATTCTCATACACTCCACAACAAAATGGAGTTGTAGAAAGGAAAAATCGTTTTTTGCAAGAAATGGCAAGAACTCTTTTGATTGAAAGTAATATTTCTCCTCATTTTTTGGGCTGAAGCAACTTCAACTGCATGCTATATTATAAACAAAATTTTTCTAAGATCTATTTTAGAGAAAACACCTTATGAATTGTTCAAAGGTAAGAAACCTATCGTCTCTTATTTTCATGTATTTGGTTGCAAATGCTTTATCTTAAAAAAATTCAAGTGATCGAATTGGTAAGTTTGAAGAAAAATCAGATGAAGGAATTTTTCTTGGCTACTCAATGTCAAGTAAAGCCTTTAGAGTTTTCAACAAAAGAACTCAAGCTGTGGAAGAATCCATGAATGTGAAGTTTGAAGACACGGTTCAAAATCAGACTCAACCTGAAGATTATGAATCTAGCCAAGTGTCTACAAATTCCCTTGAAGAAAAGCAAGTCTCAGACGTTCAACTGCAAACCAAATCAGTGGCTCAAACTGAAACAGAGACTCGGCAAAGTGAAAAACCAACTACAAATTGGAAGCATAAATCCAGTCACTTTGCAGATCTCATCATTGGCAATATTGATGAAGGAGCTCGTACAAGATCGAAAAGGCGTGAAGAATCTACTGCTCTAGCACTTGTTTCGAGATTAAACCCAAGACTGTAGAAGATGCATTGAAAGATGAAAGCTGGATTGAAGCTATGCAAGAAAAACTTAATCAATTCAAAATCAACAATGTTTGGGAACTTGTTCCTAAGCCAAAAGGTAAGTCAATTATTGGAACCAAATGGGTTTTCAAGAACAAGCTGGATCAGCAAGGAAATGTGGTGAGGAACAAAGCAAGACTCGTGGCAAAAGGTTACACACAAGAAGAAGGAATCGACTATGATGAAACCTACGCTCCAGTAGAAAGGTTAGAAGCTATAAGATTACTTCTCGCTTTTGCTTGCTTTAAAAATTTCAGGTTATTCCAAATGGACGTGAAGAGTGCATTCCTAAATGGAATTATCCAAGAAGAAGTCTATGTAGAACAACCACCAGGATTTGAAGATCCAAGAAAACCAAATCTTGTCTTCAAGCTGAAGAAAGCCTTGTATGGTTTAAAACAGGCACCCCGAGCATGGTACGAAAGGTTAAGTAATTTTTTAATTCAAAATGGTTTTTCCAAAGGTAAAGTTGACACTACTTTATTTATCAAAAAGGAAGGGAAGGATTTCATACTTGTTCAAATTTATGTTGATGATATAATATTTGGTTCTTCTAATGAAAATCTTTGCAAGAATTTTTCGAGATGTATGTAGAATGAATTTGAAATGAGCATGATGGGTGAATTAAACTTCTTTTTGGGACTTCAAGTCAAACAATCAAAAGAATGAACTTTTATTCACCAAGAAAAATATGCAAAAGACCTCATCAAGAAGTTTGGAATGGAGAATTGCAAGAAGACAGAAACTCCTATGTCAAGTTCATTAAAGCTGGACAAAGATGAAGAAGGAAAGAGTGTAAACCAAAAACTATACAGGAGCATAATTGGTTCACTTCTTTACCTTACTGCATCAAGACTTGATATTTTATTTAGTGTTTGTATCTGTGCTAGATTTCAATCTAATCCTAAAGAATCTCACATGACTGTTGTGAAGCGTATTATCAAATATGTTGCAACCACATCTAAGCTAGGTCTCTGGTATTCTAAAGAGAGAGACTTTACTCTCCTTGGATATTCTGATGCTGACTTGGTTGGCTGTAAAGTGGATAGGAAAAGCACTACAGGTACATGTCAACTATTGGGAAATAGGTTAGTATCTTGGTTCTCAAGAAAACAGGGTACCGTAGCTCTTTCAACCATTGAAGCAGAATACATAGCTCTTGGGAGTTGTTGTTCTCAAATACTATGGATGTAACAACAATTGAAAGATTTTGGAGTTGAAGAATCTTGCACAGAAATCAAGTGTGACAACACCAGCGCAATCAACCTTACAAAGAATCCAATACTTCACTCAAGAGCAAAGCACATTGAAATTAAGCATCATTTCATTAGAGACCATGTTCAAAATGGTGAAGTTGTGATTCAGTTCATTGATTCAAAGAACCAATTGGCGGACATATTCACAAAGCCCCTAGAGAAAGCTCACTTTGAATCAATCCGCTCAAGACTGAATATTGTAAGATCTGAAGAGGTTCAGACTCTAAGCTAAAGTCTTGAAAGCTTCAGACTCAAAGGTAAGGTCTGAAGGCATTCAGACTCAAGGTAAGGTCTGAAAGAGTTAGACTCTGAGGTAAAGTCTGAACATTCTCAGACTCTGATGTAAAGTCTGATTGCGTGTTTCGTCATTCTTTATTTTATGATGTATTATATTAATAATTGCTTTTGAAATATTGAAATCTACTTTTCATTCGATTTCTGACATAATTATGGCAGTTTTCTTTTTCAAAATTGGCAGTTTTTCTTTTTTTTTCTCTCTTGCGACGGTTCAGTATCTTTTTTTTTTTATCTTTTCTTGCTATTTATACTTTCGAATCGTCGTCTTCATCCATCACAATGTTCAAAATTCATCTCGTTTACTCCTTCTTAAAACCCTAAAAAATTCTCCACTAGCGTCCCTGTTTGATTTCTTTACTCGAGTAAAAATCCAACCTTTTTGCAAACAAGTTGAATATTCGCTCTCGATTCAAGCATGTCTTTGAGAAAGTCTTCGAGACTCGCTAGAAAGGGACCACAAAGGTGACAAGAGGGTCCTACCAAAGTGGGCCTAACGGGCGAAGAAGATTCTCCACAATGGGAAACTCCGAGTCAACAACATGTTGAAGAAAAAGTGATTACTGAGGTTGCACCGGTAAGAACCTTGAGACCCAAGCTTGCTTATTCTCTGTACAGAAAGTTGAAAGATGGGGATATAGAGTTAAGGCTGATTGATGAATTTCTGAAGGAGAGAGGATATACGAATGAATATATTTTCTTGCGAGAAATGGAAGATTTAGGTATTATTGACAAAGGGCTCGCAAAAAGCACAGCCGAGAATATACCTAGTGATCCGCGGTATGGAACCACCAATCAGCCAATGGATGATGATGAGAGGCTGTTCTCTCAATTCCAACCACGGATGGGTGTTGCAGTGAACACCATCTGTCCTCAAGGAAGTTTATTTCGCTCAAGAGAACATGAGCGAATCTATACTAAGTTGCTGAAGAGAGGAGTAATGAATCCTAGAAGTGTGGATTTTGATTTTCTTGATTCAATCAAGATAAATTTCAGGAAGAAATTCTCCAAGTTGAAGCTTGAAAAGTTCTGTACGGATGAGACAAGTGGACATCCTGAATTGATAGCATATTTTTACTCGAACCTGTCATTTTTAGATGCAAACAAGTTGTCCTTCCCTTTTATGGACAAAAATTTGTTGTTGATGTTGATACTCTTGCTGATATAATTGGGGTGGAAAGAGGTTGTTTCCAACCAATTGGAGTATCCATAGCATATGCTACTCCTGAGATTGTTCGAGACAAGAGTTTGGAGGGCAAAATATCCTACACCAAGATGAATGCCAAAAATGTCCTACTTCACAAAATTATCATAAATTGTCTCAGACCGAAGGCTACCTCTAAAACTGATGTCTCAAAAACAGAAGTCAAGCTCATGTTCGCTTTAAATGAAGGCAGGCCTTTTCACTTCCCCATGTTATCCTCTTCCACATGTAAAGGACAATGGTGAAGGATAAAGGCCAATTACCTTACTCATCTCTTGTTACCAGGTTGTTCAAGCACTTTAAGATACAAATTCATGCACCTTTATGCCTGACCAACTTAAGTTTGATGTTGTGGGTTACAAGATGGTGATGAAAATGAAGCTTCAAGAGTTGAACACAACATTGGAAGGACTAAAAGAGAAGACACCCTCAAAAGAGTTGGCTACTACTGCTGCCAAAAGAAAGGGCAAAGAGCCCATGGCCGTTCTGAGAAAAAGAGAAGGAAAGTCATCCTACAAGATGAGGATGATGAAGAAAATTTTGATGATGCCATGACTCTTTCTACTCTAACAAAGTTAAAGAGCACAGTCAATTTGAGAGTCAACAATCAAGAGAGAGCAAGGAGAGAAGCATAAGCAAAAGGAGAAGCAAAGAGAGAATGAGAAGAGAGGAAGAACAGAGAAAGAGAGAAGATGAAAGGAAGAGAAGAAAGAAGAAGAAGAAGAAGAAGAAAGAAGAAGAGAAGAAGAGGAAATGAGAAAAGAAGAGGAAGAAAGAAAAAGGAGAGATGAAGAGGAGAGCAAGGCTCACGAAGATTTTGCTGAAGAATTTGAGCCATCCTCTGCTCAAGAACACTCTGGAAAGGAGACTGACCCACATCACATTGCTGGAGATGAGATGGAATTTTGGCAAAGATTACTCAACTCCACCCACTGGCAACATGACAGGGGGAGCTGCTACTGATCAAGGTACTTTATCACCACTTCATTACAGTGATGTTAGTAGGTCCGGTGCTGATGCAGAAGACATTTATGCATCACACTTTCCTAAGATTGAAGAATCCTCTCCATCAGAAAGGCAAAGGGCTAAAAAGGAAGCACCTAGCTTTCAAACTCAAAGAATAGAATCTGCTAGTCCTAGTTCAGGTAATGCTAATTCAACAGCCTTTTCACAACTGTTGGATATCATGTTGGACCTTAAAAAGCAGGTTTTTGGGATGGATTACGAGATAAGAGACTTGAAATGAGCAATGTTGGCTACTTCCTCATCAATGCAAGACCAAATCAATGCCCTCAAACTTCAAGTTGCATCAAATGTAAATGGGGTATTTGTCCCGAGTTAAATCATTTGGAAAAGAACAATGTGGAAATACCAGTGATGAAAATGAGTTGGAATCGCCAAAGGAAGCCTTATCCATTTTGTTGTTGTTGCCTTGAGAAGTTGGTGAACTCACTCAGTGAATACCATCTTGTTCGCATTCCCAAGGAGCCCTGAAATTTATCAACCTCATTCTTGATTCCTCTACCTCCTTTTGATGGGACAAAAAGAGGGAGAGTTTTGCAGATTTGAGTTTTTACTTAATTTTCTTTTATCTTTTTATTTGTTGTTGGACTGTTTATGTTTATGACTTTGAACATTTGGGTTGTTTAAATATTTGAACCTATAACTTTATGGACTGGTTTGATGATTGGATTTGTAGATTTGTGAACTTGCAGGATCACTTATACTTGTGAGGATTTTTTTTTTTGCAACTAACATCTTTCTGTGTTTGCAGAAGTATTCCTCAAAATATGTATGAGTTTTTGTTGTAGGTTAAGAGTTTTACAAATTTGCCTAAGGTGTTTTGTCACCATCAAAAATGGGGAGATTGTTGAAGAAAAATCCCTTATGAGTTTTGAAGTTAACAAAACATCCTCATCAGTTAAGTTTGAAGAATCCAAGACTCAATCGCTTAAGTTTGAAGAGTTCAAGACCCAAGCATTTCCATCCGAAGGTTACCAGACTCAAAAGTTACGGTCTAATGATCTCTAGACCCTATCAAAGTCTGAAGTCAGTTAGACTCAGTTTTGCGATTTTGCCAAGCTGTCAGCAGTTTATTCTTACAGTTAAGGAAATCAAGAATTGGATATTATCTTCCTTAATTTATCCGTGAAAGATTTCTGGCTGTGAATCTAAGCTCGAAAGATTTTTGGATTTGATCCGTTTGAAGATCAAGCAAGTTTTGGAAGGATCCACTTTTGGAAACTCAAGATCCCGATTATATGGGTGAGCGGGATTGATGAGCTATCTTCCACTTTTATTTGACATTGTGAAGATCACCTTAATTGATTCATTCCAACGGGTAGATTGGATGAATTCTTGGAAAGTGCTAATGGCTATGGAAGCACGAAGGGATATTTAAGGTGTGTCGTAGTTGTTCGAATGTAGGTGTGAGCCGATAGAAAATTTCGAAGTTAGAACCTCTAAAACTCCTTGTTCTCAAAATCTATTGAGCTCAAATTGTGTACTAAAGATAGATACTTACGGTGTGAAATTGCGATGAGCTGTAGATTAGACTTTCAACAAAAGAAGTCTAGATCATAAGATGTAAAGCTCTCATTTGCTACATAGTGATAACAACTAGTTGGCTGCTAGCGTGGAGAGTGGACATAGCCTTACAACAAGCCAACCACTATAAACATCGGTGTCAAAAATTCTCTTACCCTACTCTATTTATTTTAATTGTTGCATGATTCATTTATATTTGATTTTTTATTTCAAGCCAAAGAATCTTGGTTAAAAGTTTGAAAAGAATTTTATAAACACCTATTCACCCCTCTAGGTGTATTTACTAGCTTTTATCAAAAGGAAGCTGGGAGGAATTGCTTCATCTTGTCGAGTTTGCCTACAACAATAGCCACCAATAGAGCATTCGGATGGCTCCTTTTGAAGCGTTGTATGGTAGAGCATGCAGAACGCCGGTATGTTGGGATGAGGTCAAAGAACGAAAGATCATAGACCCAAAGTTAGTTCAAATGTCAATGGATGCAATTGTCATTATTAGGGATAAATTAAAGACCGCTCAAAGTCGTGTCGTCAGAAGAGAAAAAAATATTATTACAATAATTGAGCATGATTGTTTACTATTCAAATGGTAAAGCCTTGGTTGGAGGAGCCTTATTGATGTAAGTAGATGTGCTCAACCACTTGTTTCATGAGTTTTGCTTGAGTTGAAAAGTTTGCAAGTTTCATTTGAAAAAAAAAAATTGTCCAAAAGGTAAGGGATTCGGCTGTTAATTTATATATAATGGTATTTAAAAAAAAAATAGGGTATGTTTTTGTCCATCTCTCCTTATTGAGCTACTTCTTAATTTTCTTGGTGTTTTTTTTCCTCCAAAAAGAACATCGCTTATTGCTTCACCAACAAAAAACATGAGAGTATACTCAAAGTAGAAACAACAATGACAAGAGAAAAGGTGAATTAGATACTCAATTCAAAGAAGAGACTTTTTTCACCCAATGAGTAGTAACCCAATTAGGAGTTCACCATTAAATTAATTTTTACAGAGTTAATTTTATTAAAGTTCTCATTTGAGTGAAATTTATAACCTCCAATCCACCAATCAAATATATAATGAGGAGAAAACAGCATTTTAAGGTATAAAGATTATCATAACTAATCATAAAGTAACTTTGACAAACTTGAATATCTCATTTCCATAAGTATTTACTTAAAGTTTGTAATGTTATTTGATAAAGGGAGAATTCCAAATAAGGGCCTGAAATATTCTTGTTTTTTTCAAATAAGAGCCCGAAGTAGACTTTATTTTAAATAAGGACCTAAAGTGGCCAAATCATCTCAAATAAGGGCATCAATTGAAACTTTTTTCAAATGAGGGCCTAAAGTGGCTATATTAGTTTCTAAAAAAATGCCTAACCTCTTTTAAATCCAAGGGCATTTTCGTCTTTTAATTTTTCTATTTATTTCTTTTTCTTTCTTTCTTTCTTTCTTCTTCCCCCTTCCCTCCATCGACCATGGCATAGGTCACCATACTCAGGTGAGGGCCAACCACACCCTCTTGACGTCATGCAAGGGTCGCCCTTACCAGTGTCGTGCGAGAGCTGCAAGCAACGGTGACCCTCTCCTGATGCCGGTGAGGGTGACCCTCGCCAGCCCATGCAAGGGCAAGGGTCGCCGCACCAAGGCTAGGTGGGGCAAGGGTAGCTCGACGTTGGTGAGGGCTACCCTCATCAGCCCAAGCGAGGGTGACCCTCTCCCGATGCCGACAAGGGTGGCCCTCGCCTAAGTCTGACGACCTTAGCCATGGCTGGTAGTGGGAAGGGAGAAAAAGAAAAAGAAATAAACAAAAATACTAATTTTTACCAAAATATCCTTTCTCCGATGTTCAAAATAGTCCTCGGTCGACCAAAGACACTTATTTGAGATGATTTGATCACTTCAACCCTTTATTTGAAATAAAATCCATTTTGATCCCTTATTTGAAAAAGCGAGAACACTTCAGATTTTTATTTGAAATTTTTTCTTTGATAAATGATCTAATGAGATTTTACTTGCACATCGTTAGTCTCATCATAATTGTGATTGACATTATTGTTCTATATTTATATTAGAAATATGTAATGATTTGTAAAGGTAGATGTTGAGAAAGGGAAAGAAGGGAAAGCTATGTCCATTAGAGGACAGATTTCCACGGGATATCCATTTCCACATGTCCTTTCTGACATTTAAAGAAAGGATGATCGAGAGCTCTCTAGTGGTAGATAGTTCAATGTATCTACTTTTTGCATTGAAGAAGGCCTATAAAGTTGGTCTTTCTTAGCATTCTTACTTTCGATGATTAATGGCAAAGGATGATAATTCGAGCTCCAATCCTCAAGGATTAGTGTACGCCATCACTAGAGGATGGGCAGAGGACTCGCTTGATGTGATTACAGGTAGAGTTTTGCTGAACGACCATGCTGCATATGCTTTATTTGATCCTAGTGCGACTCATTCATTTATAGCTGAGCAATATGTTAAGCTAGTAGGATTGAGTCTAAGTTGTTGTGGCCAATGATTAGCATTACACCATTGAAGGATAAGGTGTTAGCTACGTTGGGTTGTCTTGGTTGCAAGTTAATGATTGGTGAGTGAGAGGGGAAGATAGATTTGTAAGTCCTAGCCATGTATGATTTCGATGTGATAATTAGCATGGACCGGCTCACCAAACAACGAACTAAGATTGACTATTGTCATAAAATGATTCAGTTTAACCCGTTAGCGAGTGAAAGTTTCAAGTTTATTGAGAGTTGAGGAGGAACCTCAATTTCCTTAATCTCATCGATTGAGGCAACCCGTTTGTCAGATGGGGTTGTCAAGGTTACCTAGCGACTATTGTAGATATGACAATTAAGGAGCTAAAGATCGAGGACATCGCTGTAGTGCAAGAATTTCCATATGTGTTTCCAAAGGAATTGTCAAGCCTGCCACCAGAGAGGGAGATCGAGTTTGCGATCAAGTTAGCACCTAGGACAAGTTAATCTCTAAGACTTCTTGCCAGATAGCGTTGTTGGAGCTGAAAAAATTAAAGGTGCAAATGCAGGAGTTGTTGGATAAGGGATTCATACGTCCCAGTGCATCACCTTGGGAAGCACCAGTTCTATTCGTGAAGAAGAAAGATGGTTCATTGTGTCTGTGCATCGACTATCGTCAAATGAATCCGGTGATGATCAAGAACAAGTATCCACTCCCGAGGATCGACGACTTGTTTGACCAATTGCAAGGAGTGTCGATATTTTCAAAGATCGACTTGAGGACAAGGTATCATTAACTGAGGATCAGAAATGAGGACATACCGAAGTCAACGTTTCGTACTCGATATGGCCATTATGAGTTCATTATAATGTCATTTTGGTTTATGAACACCTCAGTTGCTTTCATGGATTTGATGAACCAAGTGTTCAAAGAATACCTGGATCGGTTGTGATCGTGTTCATCAACGATATCCTGGTGTATTCCAAAAGTGCTGAGGAGCACGAGAGGCATTTGAAGATGGTACTCCAGACCCTGAGGAATCATGAGCAATACGTCAAGTTCAGTAAGTGCGAGTTTTGGTTGACTTGTGTGCTATTCCTAAGTCACGTGATTTAAGGCAAAGGAATCTTCGTAAACCCGACCAAGATCGAATTAGTTATCAACTGGCCAAGATTGACAACCGTGATGGAGATGAAAAGCTTTTTGGGTTTGGCAAAGTACTACATAAGGTTTGTGGAAGGATTTTTAGCGTTAGCGTCGTCGTTGACTTGACTACTGAAGAAGGAAGAGAAGTTCGCATAAATAGACAAGTGTGAGCATAGTTTCCAAGAGCTTAAGCAAAAGCTGACTACCGCACCCGTGTTGACAATTCCGTCTAGTCCTGGAGAATATGAGATCTATAGTGACGCGTCGTTTAGAGGACTAGGTTGCGTGTGAATGCAGTATGGCAGGGTTGTTGCATACGCATCCCGTTAGTTGAGACCTCACAAGCTGAATTACCTAATGCATGACTTAGAACTTGCAGCAATCATTTTTGCTTTGAAAATTTGGAGACATTAATTGTGCGGAGAAAGATTCCAGATCTTCACAAACCATCAAAGTCTCAAGTATCTATTCTCTCAAAAGGAATGAAATATGAGACAATATCGCGGGATGGAACTTCTGAAGGACTATGATTGTGATATCTTGTATCACCTTGGAAAAGCGAATAAAGTTGCAGATGCGCTAAGTCGGAAGTCTTTAGTTGAGCATATGATGATTAAGGAATGGATTTTACTTGAGAGAACTTGAGATTCGATTTTCAAATTTGAGGTAGGTCACATTTCAAATCTTATGGCCACCCTCGAGTTGAGCCGAATGTGTAGATAAAAATCAAGGCGCTTCAGCTAACAGACCTAGATTTTTAGAAGATCCTGCAAGAGGATACCAAAAAAGAAATGCTGACTTTGATTGATCGAAGATTGAGGTTCCGAGGACGATTATGTATTGAAGACCCTTAAAGAGGAGATTTTGTCAAAAAATATTATTGGCATTCATCTTGGTATGAAAATGCCGAAGATCAACATTGTATGGGCGAATATCACCAAGCATGTGGGACATCAACACGTGAAGGCTCAGCTTTGATAGATTCCCAAAAAATGAGAACAAATCACAATGGACTTTGTGACAAGGGTACCAAGAAGTTGGGGGTAATAATTCCATTTGGTAAGTGCCAACGGGCTCACTTGATGGCATGCAAAAGGAGTATATAGGCAGGAAGACGTGTCTTAGATTTTTGTTCATGGAGGTGTGCTCGATAGAAGAAAAAATTCCAAAGTCTGAAGCTAAAGCCTTCATGTTCAAACAAATGGCCAGTTTAAGAGGACAATTCAAACTCTCGAAGACAATGTGTATACAAAAGAGTATTAGATTTGTGAGAAAATCTTGAGAAGGTGTCACCTATAACAATAGCTACACGGTGGAATCAAGGCAAAGTATTGTATGGTAAAGCATACAAGACGCTAGTGTGTTAGGATGAGGTTAGAGAATGAAAGATCACAAGCCAGTTAGTTCAGCAATTAGTGGATGCAGTTGCCGTCATCAATGATAGATTAAAGACCACTCAGAGCCGCTAGAAAAGTTATGTTGATAAGCGTCGGAGACCATTGGAATTCCAAGTTAATGAGCACGTCTTTCTAAAGGTGTTCAATTTTCTCTTCTGAGTTCTCGTAGGTCCCTTGAGATCTTGGAAAAGATTTGATTATCTTGCATTGTCTGAGGTTGATGCAAATCCTTTCAACTGACCGACCCACGTGCTAAATTTTGAAGATTTAGTATTGTGGAAAGACCAGTTTAGATTATGGATCGAAAGGAAAGCACTAAAAATACCATTTTAAAGTATACCTATAACACCCCCTCTAGGTACTCATACTAGCAATATCAGTAACATCTTGAATTTAAAGTTCTGTTTTCGATTGGATAAATTAGATTTTTCATCGATGCACCTATAGTTATTTTCATCGACGTGCCTATATATCATGAGATATATTTCTTAACGCACCTATAGTTCTTTTCAATTGATAAGTTAGTTTTTCATCGACGCGTTTATAGTTATTTTCTCTAAGTTGGCTACTCACGAGATAACTATATCAAGTGAAGCCATTAAGGAATATAAACATAATAAACTTGAGAATTCGACCAGGAATCGACTGCTCAACCGTTCTAATCTGCAAGGGCCATTACAGCATAATTAAAAATCGATTAGATACCGGAGATAGGTTGATTCGACAGAGCCATGTGATTAAGTGTGGGTGATTCCACCTAATTGCAAAATTCTTGTCAATCAGCATTAGACTGATTTTTCTGTCGTTTTGGTACCTTGTACCCGTATTTGAAACCTCGAGATTTTCACAACAACCGAGAGTAGCCAATATGTCAAAGATGTACAATGTGGCTCAAAAATAATCGACCACGGGTCAATTTCGCTAAAAATTCCTAAAAGCAACCCGATAGATTATGTCACATTAAAATCACGTCAAATTGAAATTAACTGTGAAATTAAACCCGATTTCAGAAATTGAAAGTTCTGTCATGTCATGATTCATTTTAGGAACGTCGACTCATCCTCTGAAGATTTTTTGGCAAATTGAGATTTTTGATGAAAATTCAAAATAAGGTCATTTTGGATCGGAAAAATTAGAGGACCGTTTTTAGTGCACCGTTGACCATCAAGTTGGTTCAATTGACGATGAAAATGTGAATCCAAGTGTGGGCACCTTGGTTGATTTTATAGGCAACAAATTGAGTTCAATTGATGAGAAATTGAAGTGAAAATGAAGAGAGAAAGTTGCAACATTTGGGCATCAATTAGCACTTATTGAGGAAGATTGAAGAGATAATGATAGTTGTGGATGAGGCTGAGGTGGTGGGGCCTTAGCAACAAGCAAAATGGATATTTTGCTTGACTATTGAGGCAATTTGGGCGCCTCCATTTTCAGCAGCTTCTTCTTCTTCATTTTGGGGCCGCTTTATCCATGGTTGAAGATTTCTTGAGCTTAGAAAACCAGAGGAAACTAGAGAAAGCCCCCTAGTCCATCGACCATCGTCGGAGCCCACTGCTGTTGTCGCATGCCCATCACGCCACCAGTGAGCCTGTGCACATTGTCCCGTTCACCCTCACCTCTGTCGCGCCCAACAGCTCATCCCATGCCTCCTCGCCATCCCCTAAGCCCCGGTCACCGTCAAAGCCCAACCTAGAGTTGCAGTCATCGCCGTCCAGTTGCCATCCGCCTCCGCTTGGCCCGCTACTGCCTCCGCCTCCCACCCCAAGCCATTTCAATCGTTGGTTCTAGCCTTTCTCGGCCCAAGTAGAAGCTGAAGCTTCAGCAAAGGCTGAGGTCTTCGTGGCCCGTTTTAAAACCCTTCCGAGCCTTGGTTGGTGTTGCCGCAGGCTCGGTTGTTGCCCGCCTTTGCATCACCGTCGTCGTGAATTCACCGGATCGTTAAACCGGTGAGTTTACTTACTTAAATATGCTTAAGGAGTTAATGTTGCTTAAGGGGTGATTAGTTTAAGCTAATTAGGGATTATGTGGTTAGTTAGATTATATTAGTGATTTAATTATTCAATTGTGCATGTTAGGTGGTTAGAATAGACTAATTAGAAACTAGATAGATCGTGCTATTTATTTAGATAGGTTCGGAAATATTTTAGGCCTGTTTAAGTGGTCAATCTAGCATTTCCGGCCTAAGTTGGTATTTATGGTATTTGATTGCATTTATTTAATTATTTTTATATTTATTTAATTATTAAATATTTTGTAGGAATTATACGGGATAGCCGGTGATTGAAATTTCATGCTGATTGTAATGGTATGCTTAGTTTATACAATTGAATGTTAATTTGTGCAAATTGAGTGGTGTGGAATTTTGGGTATTTATTCCAAAATTATGAAATTTTGATATTTAACTAGAAAATCATGGGTGTCGAGTTTTGACACCGAAAATGGTTTTAAAAACCATATCAAATAGTGGGATTTTTGAAAAGGAAGATATCGTAATTTTGGCTCAAATTGACCGTGAACCCACACATGATTATTTTTATCAAGTGTTTATAATACAAAGAAAATATGTCAAGTTCATTATTTTAATTGAGGAATTGGTGTGCAAAGCACAATGTCCTTAGCCGATCTTTGATTGATCGTGTGATGGTTAAGTGAACCCATCCGTGATATGAGTCGGTGTATCAACTTGTGTGAGCAATGATCTATGTCAGCTTGTGTGAGCAATAGTGTATCTCAGCTTGTGTGAGCAATAATCCCTAGCTATGCCAGAGGACCGATGTGTGTCGGTAGTTCATGCTTATGTGACCAGTAATTAAATTGGATTACGTAATTGATTGAATTGATCGATTGAGTTGATTGAACAGATGGATTGATTGATCGATGGTATTGATTGGATTGATTGGTTGAGTATACGAATTGTACTGACATGCAGGAAGGAACTGAGGCAAGATAAGTTCTCTATCTTGTGTGCATAGATTGCCTCTAGGCGTATTTCCTTCCTAGTCAAAATTTAGGGATGAACTTGCGGAGACATTATCTCACCCCGTCGTGGGCTCAACTATTGGGAAAAATATATATATATATATATATATATATTTGTGGAGAAAGCCCAGATAATTTTATTTTCTTTTGGTAAACAGAAGGCCTAGATAATTTTTCCCACTACTTTTTTAGTGAAAAATAAATAGGATAAAATATTAAAAGAAAATAGTAAAGATGAATAGTAAATAACACCAAAATTTTTAATGTGGAAAACCCTCCAAGGTGAAGGGAAAAATCACGAGACCATAGTCCACTTCAAACTTCCACTATGATAAAAATGGGATACAACTTCACCCAAATGTGGATCTCTCACCATCTTCAATTTGTGGATTTGAACATCTCACAAACTGGATAACTCACTCAAAGATAGCTCTCTTTCTTGGAAGAAAAAATTGTTTCTTCTACTATGCTACTCTGATATTCTTGCTTTTGTATATTCTTCTCCGTTGAGGAGGACTCCTATTTATAAAAGCAAAGCAATCTCAATTAGAATTGTGCGATATGAAAATTATGTAGATTTATCTCCTAATATCTCGTGATTTTGTACATATGAGAAGATCACTTTGATTTTTTTCTCAATCTCCCTTGATTTTCTTGATGTGGAAGATCACGTTGATTTATCTCCCGATCTCTTTTAACTTTTTTTCTTTTTTTTTCTTTTTACTTTTACACACTCACTACCATACATATTTTACTACAGATATACATAATTGTGTTGGCCTTTCCAATTGGGAGTGACCTACTCAACAAATCTCTCCCTCACGAGCAATTTTGAGAAGAGGCCTAGAGATTTTGTTATCATATTTAATCTGTTGTTGTCAGTGTGTATATTCTTTAGTTGTAGGGATTTTTCTTCCAACACATCACGTATCCAATGATATCCGGTGTCAATGCGTTTGGATCGGGAGTGGAAAGTTGCATTTTTGTTGAGGTGTATTGCGCTTTGACTATCTGAATACAAGATATACTCCTCTTGGCTATAGCCCACTTCTTATAGAAACTTCTTCATCCACAAGAGTTTTTTACATGCTTCCGTTATCGCAATATACTCCGCTTCAACACTAGATAGGACAACACATTTTTGTAGTCGAGATTGCCATGAAACTGATCCCCCCGCAAAAGTCATTAGGCATCTCGATGTAAACTTTCTTGAGTCCACGTCCCCTGTCATGTCTAAATCCAAAAACCTTCTAACACAATTTTACCATCACCAAAGCATATACAGTTATAAGAAGTACCTCGAAGATAATTGAATATCCATTTGACTGCTGCCCAATGTTGCTTACCAAGATTGGATAGAAATCTGCTTACCACACCAACTGCATAGGCGATATTAGACCTCGTACATACCATCGTGTACATTAGACTACCAACCGCCAATGCATAAGGAACTTTCTCCATTTCCTTATTTTCTATCTCACTTTTTGGGCACTGCTCTAAGTTGAGTTTGAAATGATTTGCAAGTGGAGAACAAACTGCTTTTGATTTATTCATATTAAATCTTTGAAGAACTTTATTAACATACCATTCTTGAGATAACTAGAGTTTACGATTCTACCTATTTCGCAAGATTTCCATCCAAATAATTTGTTTTGTGAGTCCCAAATCCTTCATCGCAAAACACTTGCTTAATTCCTTCTTTAAGTTGTTGATCTTGCTTTTATCTTGGCCAACAATTAGCATGTCATCAATGTAAAGCAAAAGAATGAGGAAATTACCATCAGTAAATTTCTTGACGAAAACGCAGTGATCAGCAATAGTTTTGTTGAACCCATTTTCTTCCATGAAGGAATCGAATTTTCTATACCACTGTCTTGGTGCTTGCTTGAGCCTATAAAGACTCTTCCTCAACTTACACACAAGGTTTTCTTTGCCTTTGATTTTGAAACATTCTGGTTGATCCATGTAGATCTCCTCATTTAGATCTCCATGTAAAAACACGGACTTCACGCCAAGTTGCTCGACCTCCAAGTTCAAGCTTGTTTCCAAGCCAAGGACAACTCGAATAAAGGACATTTTAACTATAAGAGAAAATACCTCATCAAAGTCGATATCTTTCTTCTGAGCGAATCCCTTCACAACCAACCTTGCTTTGTATCGTGGCTGTGAGTTACCTTCTTCAATCTTAATCTGAACACCTACTTGTTTTTTAGAGCTTTTCTTCCTTATGGCAACTTAACTAAATCATAAGTATGATTTTTGTGACATCCTAATTTTTCAATTCTATTTTCAATTGAATGAATCAGGTTTTTCATCGACGCGCCTATAGTTCTTTTCTCTGAGTAGGCCACTCAAGAGATAATTAATTTATCAAGTGAAGCCGTTAAGGAATCTAAACACAATAGACTTGAGAATTTGACCAGAATCAACTACTCAACCGTGCTAATTTGCAAGGGTCATTACGGCACAGACCAATTAGAAATCGGAGATAGGTCGACTCGACAAAGGTGTAAAGGTCAACTCGACAAAGGTGTGTGATTGAGTATGGGTGATTTTATCTAATTGCATAATTCTTGTCGATCGGCACTAGATCGATTTCTCTATCGTTTTAGTATCCCGTGTCCGTATTTAAAACCTCGAGATTTTCATGACAATTAAGAGTCACCAATGTGTCAAAGATGCACTTTGTGGCTTGAAAATGATTGACCACAAGTCAAAAGCGTTAAAAGTTCCTAAAAGCTACTCGGTAGGTTAGGACACGCTAAAATCGTGCCAGATTGAAATTAACCGCGAAATTGAAACCGAATTTAGAAATTGAAAGCTCTATCATGTCACAAATCATTTTAGGAACATCGACTCATCCTCCGAAGATTTTTTTGCAAAACCAAGATTTTCGTTGAAAAATCCAAAGTAAGGTTATTTTTTATCGGGAAAACTAGAGGGCTGCTTTTGATTGCGTTTTTAGGATTCAAGTTGGACTAATGGGTGAGGAAAAATGTTGGTTGGGATGATGGGATTGATGGCATCAAATTGAATCCAATTGATTGAAGAGGAACATTTGAACAAATGACCACTTGGGTGGTGTGTTGAGGAAGCTTTGGGAGAGAGAAAGTGGCTATGGGTGGCTGAGCAGGTGGTGGGGCAACCACTTGAGTGCAATGGACAAGTGTTAAAGGCTAGAGAAGCCTTTGGGGACCCCCTTACTTCAGCACACTTCTTCTTCCTCTTTCCTCCTTTCTCCATTGTTGAAGCTTGAGAGAACTTAGAGAAACCAAAGAAAGAAAGCTAGTAGCCCCATTTGCTATCGAGCAGCCCGCAAAGCCACCGTCGACCTCTTTTTCCCCCTATTTTCTCCTTCTTCCAATTTATATTCCAGCTGACCTTTCTCCAAAAACCCAAGTTAAAAGTTACATTCCTGTGAGAATTAGCTCTCGTGCCACCCACCATCATCTTCAAGACATCCAAACCGTATGGGAGCACCTCGCCACGTGCCGAATGGAGCCACCGGCTGACCTACCTGCCAATCCTCGGTCAGCCTGCTCGAGTGCACTGTTTTGCATTTTCTTACTTTTCCTCCCATTTTGACCCTTCCTCCACCCATTCCAACCACTAGTAAGTCTCCCTTGACCCCCAGGTGCTACCGATTGCTGACCACCCGCTCGCCGGAGCTTCGATTAGCCCGCCTCCTTACCATTCAGCCGCTAGTTCCCTTTCTTCGATCCAACAAATAGAAGCCGAGAAACCAGCAAGGCTTTGGGACTTCGTGGCTCGTTTTCGAGCCCTTCCCGGCCTTGATTGGTGTCGCCATTAGGAGGTTTATTGCCCGCCTTGGCGTTGCCGTCGCCGTGGACTCACTAAAACGCTAAACTAGTGAGTTTACTCACTAATCTCTGCTTATGGAGTTAATGATGCTTAAGAGGTGTTTAGATTATGCTGAGTATGTTTAGGTGGTTAGATTAGCTTAGTTAAATGTTAATTAGATTATGTGCATGATTAGTTTAGTGGATAGATTGATTAGTCTAATAATGTACTTAGATTAAAGTAATCATGATTAGACTTTTAATTATTCATTTAAATCAAATATTATTTAATTAAATTATTTTATATTTAAGTTAATTTAATTTTCGGAATTTATTTAATTATTAATTAATTAATATTTTCTGGAAATTATATTGAAAGAGTTGTTTGTTAGAATTTTGCACTGATTGCAACAGTATGGTTAGTTTGTTCAATTGATTGTTATGTTTGTGAAATTGAATGATGGTTGTGAAATATTAGTATTTTAATTAGAAAATATCGAGTGTCGATGTTGACACTGAAAATGGTTTTTAAGTATCATTTCAGCTTAGGTGAGCATTAATCAGCTTCAGGGGGCAATATAGATCTATAGCAACTTCGATGAGCAATATTACTTTAGCAACTTCGTGAGCAATATAAATATATAGCAGCTTCGGTGAGCAATATAGACATCAGCTTTGGTGAGCCTTGATATATGGATATATGTGACACCCCGAACCCTTCGCAGGTCGTCACCAGCACCAATGTTACACCTTATTACCTTTCTACGTTGAAGAAGTGTCCCTATTCGCAGACACATTTTTCTTTTTTTCTTTTTTTTTTCAGAACAAAACGGTCCCAGCGCGACTCATTAGTGAAAGCAAATTAAAACATCATCGTCTCTCCCCCTACCAACCATGATACAAATACACACCACTAATCACCATAATTTTATAAACAAGCCACGACACTTTATTTAAATATATTTTCAAGATGGGACTTCTTTTGGGTCGGTACATCAAAAAGGAAAAGCTAAGACTCAGCCACGTCCAGCCGAAAACCTCAAAAAGAACCTCAACCCTCTACATTTCACGTGCAACAATTCCCCATCATCAGTGTCGGCTAACTATCCCCAAAAAGGATCCAGCTCCTACTCGTCGCGCACAGGTCTCACACCCAACCCGATGCATCAGGCGGTGGTGGCGGCAACATCTCTCGCATCGCTCCATCCCGACGAACATGTACGGATATGAACTCCTGAATGACAGGGCCCCCAGCCAGGCCCACGTCGTACATCACTAGACAACGTACTCGAATAAAAGTCAGTCCAGGAACAAAGGGACAGTCTATCTCAGCACACTCGACCTCTACATCAAATGGTAGACCGTAAAATCCTCCCCGCGTGACGGCAGGAAGCGGCATACTGCTAATCTGAAATGTTGGTCCCCAAAGAGGTGAGTACAACCACTCAACAGATAGGGAAATCCAATAACAACTCAATGCATCAGGCAAATCATACATGCATTGCAGGCGTTACTTACCTTGAAGCCATGCGCATACTATCATGCATCATTATATCAATTTATAACACATACATGTGTATCATCATGGCATCATTACATCATACATGTCATCATCATCACGACATCGTCTCATTACACATGCCATATCATATATCATTATCATTATCATCACCATGCATATCATCATGCATATCATATCATGGATGATCATCATTATTTCACATCACATATCATCATCATCATCATCATCATCATCATCATCATCATGCATATCATATCATGGGTGATCATCATTATTTCATATCACATATCATCATCATCATCATCATCATCATGCATATCATCATGCATATCATATCATGGTTTAATTTCCACTTTTAGCTTTCAATTTGATCACCACATCACCCATTCCTCAAATCATCAATTTTGTCATCCCTCGGGCAAAGACCTCCGAGGCTTCCGGCATTCAGCCTCCCTGTGCCACCGGGCATCCGACCCCCCCACATTCAAGGCATCTCGCATCTCAACTAGCATCACGAGGCATTCCCTTCGGGTAGAAACCTCCGATGGGCTTCGGCATTTACACTCCCTGGCCGGGCATCCCGCACCCCAATCCTGGCATCGCGAGGCATTCCCTTCGAGCAAAGACCTCCGACAAGGCTTCCGGCTCCCCACATTCCGGGCATCCTAAATCTCCCAGGGAAATCCGGCAATGCATCTCTATACATTCCGGTCTCATCCTCCACCACAACCACTTCCTCACTTATCATTATCCACATTTACCATTATTTTAATCTCAATTTAACATGGCATATGGCGTGACATCAAACAAGTCATACTTGGCATAGAATTCACACATGCATCACAATTCAATGTCATACATACACCAATATCTCATCATACATGCAACAATGTATAATTATTTATTAATAAATTCAATCGAATTTATGGCCAATAAAATAATCCATTTTATTTTTTTTATTATTATTTATTTATTTTTATAAATAAATATTAAATTCAATATCTATAAATTTCCAAAATTATAAAAATTCAAGCAATCATTAAACAAACCAATAGGATGACAATTTCATGCAAAATTCATGGCCAAATTGAATTTCACACAATTTCACAATTTCCACAAAACAGCACATAATATTCGGCTAAAACCAGAATGCATAGTTTCCGAAGCAATTCGATTAAAATATCCATACGGCATCCAAAAATTACGAAATTTTACAGAGTGATATACAAGACATTTTCGTACGACTTTCATACAGAACTCCAAACCAGATTCTTTTTATATTATTTTATACAGTCTCACGAAGCTTCTAGATCCATTACCGCATCGTCCAGTGTACATATCACCGAAATATTGAGATTTCACCTACCCATTCTCTTTCGTTTTCTCTGAAATTTTGATATGTTATACATCAAGATATCCTCTACACGTTTAATGAAGAGAGCTAAGTCAAATAATCAGAGTATAGTCATCATCTATGTCCATGAAGTCTCGGATGTCTCAGAATACATCACCAGAATCATCATCTTCAAGATCTAGTTGATTTACTAGGATATACTTGTTCATTTCACTTCAAATTTGAGTATGTTGTATTTTAATATGTCTCCTACAACTTTCATGAAGAAATCGAAGTGAGATACTCAACAAAAACCAACATGCAATCACGAATCCAGCAAGAGGTCAGTAAAAACTCTCCAGATCTGAGGTCTCCGTAGGATGAGACTTTAACCCCTCAAATATCCATAATTTTCCACTAAATTTTCATTATGTTGTAGTTCAAGATGTTATCTACAACTCTCATGAAGAAATCGAAGCCAAAATCGGACTTCAAACACACATGCAAGCTCAAACAAGTTACTGACTCACACGATCCGAGCACAAACAGTCACACCATTCACACACAACTCATCCATGCTTCGGTTTTTCTCATCTAACACCCAAAAGCTCAACATGCAAACGACATACAAGCATGCAAGAGAAGCTATAGGACTCCCACTTGCCTCTAGACTACACGAATCGGCGGCACACGGCGGCGAACACGGCGGTCGGACGGCAGTTCCTCCCCTCCTCTCTCTCTCTTGGCCGCTCCTCCTCTCTCGCACGATCTCTCTCTCGCACAACTCTCTCTCTCTCTCTCTCTCTCTCTCTCTCTCCTTCCTTGGGCGAGCAAAATGGCCAGCCACCCTCTCTCTCTTCCTTCTTATACCCCCTAGAGCTCATCATTAGCAATCATGAGATTGCCTTTCAATTGGCCAATGCATGGCCTTCTCCTTTGCCACTTGTCCTATTGAATTTTGAATTGGGTTTGGGCTTCTTGGGCTTGGGCCATCCGGCCACTCTTGGCCCTCCCCCTTGCTCGACGGCAGCCCACTTGTGGGCTTCAATGGGCTGGCCAACTTGGCCCATTAAAGTTCCACTCTTGGGCTTAAGGCCCAATCGAATTTTTACCCTTTTTCCCCCTTTTTTTTTTGAAATTCTTCTATAAATATTTTTAAATTTTAATTTTCATCTTGGCCAAAGTCTTGGGGCATCTTGTTTATTGAAATTTAATTTATAAGGTGCATGGCCAAGCATAGATTATTAATCTATCAAATTTAAATTTTCACAATCATATGCACAAATCATCTAATTAAAAGACTAATGGCTAAAGCATAAGCCATGAAAATTTTTATCACCTAATTAGAGACTTTAACACACCTTATGGCTTGGCTTTGAATTTTGGAATGCCACAATATATCTATCAGCTTTGGTGAGCTAGACCATCTATTTCAGTTTTGGTAAGCGGTGTTCGAATCGATTGAGTTTATCGATGGTATTGAAATGTATTAAATTGAGTAATTCGATTTATCGATGGCTTGAATTGAATTAAATTGAATTGTTCGGTTGAGTATTTGATTATACTAATGTGCAAGGAGGAATTGAGGCAAGGAAAGTCCTTTGTATTGTGTGGCTAGGCCACTCTTAGGTGTATTTCCTTCCTAATCGGAGTTTAGAGGGTGAACTTGCTAAGACATTGTCTCACCCCATCGTAGACTCAACATTTTCAGGTCCTTAGATGGTAGTCACAGAGGACCCGAAGCCCCAGAGGCTGGGAAGGTAGAGACCAAAGGATCGACGAACGTGTCTGACTAGTTGGTCATAGGACAGTTCCTTTTTGTTGAGCCGGTCTTTTGTAGACAGCCTAGTATTGTATATAAACCTTGTGTGTTTATAAAAGGCTTGTTTTGGATGTGAATGGTTTCCTACTTTCCTATCTCAAGCTTTTGGTTGTCAGGGGATTTGTTTCGCTTCTGCATGCGTATTAAAAATAAATGGGTCGGCGACGCGTCCTAAGACGTTGCATATTTATCGACCACCAAGGGATGGACACATGCTTGAGGGTCGAGGCATGACAATTTTCGTCTAAGGATTTCATCTCCTCCTGCATAGCTTTTAACCACTCCTCTTTATTCTCGTGGAATACAACTTCTTGGTAGTTCTCTGGTTCTCCCCTATCAGTAAGCATCACGTACTCATTGGGAGAATATCTACGACTAGATTGTCATTCATGAGTTGATCTCCTCAATTAAGGTTCTGATGGGACCTATTCAACAATTGGTTCAAGTTTAGTTGAAGTAGTCTTACCTTCAATCCTAAATTCAACTTGCTTGTTGATAAGAGGAGCAATTGGGCCAAGATCAATTGGGTATTCGTTTGTTGATGGAGATTTATCATGCTTCTCGAAGTCCTCGATTGTCTGATCTTCAAGAAATACCACATCCCTGCTTATGGCTATTTTCCAGTTAACGAGATCCCAGAGTCTGTAGCCGAATTCTTCATGTGCGTACCCTAAAAGAATACATCGCTTTGATTTCCCATCAAGCTTTGATCTCTCATCCCTTAGAATGTGAACAAATGCTCTATAGTCAAACACCTTCAAGTGGCCATAAGAAGCATCTTTACCAATCCAGACACTTTGTGGTACATCACCATTAAGTGGACTTAAGATTCACCTCTCCTCTACACAGCTTGAATTGTGTGATATAGGGAGAGTTAGTCTTTTCTCCTTTGGCTACCACCAAATTACCTTTAGTGAGCTTCCATTTCCCATCACTAAAGAAATTGATGTAGCCTTCGTCGCCAAGCTTGCTGGCAAATATAATATTGAGGCATATGTCCAAAACATGTCTCACATCTTTGAGTATTAGCCTACATCCAACATTAGTCTCCAAATAAATATTACCCATACCAATAATTTTGGACATACCTTCATTTCCCATCTTTACAAGTCCAAAATCGCCAGTGGTGTAAGATGTGAAAAGATCTTGACGAGCTGTGACATGGTAAGATGCACCAGTATCAACTACCCATGTCAAATCTTGGGATGCAAGATTAATGGAATCATCACATTGAATAATGATCACCTCATCTACAATATTTGTAGTGCCATTCGTCTAGTTCTCGTTAGCTTTGTTGATGTTATGACTTTTTTATTTTTCTGCCTTTAGCTTTCTGAATTCTCGGATGAAGTTTCCCAATTTACCACAATGATGGCACTTCTTGTCTCGTCTGCAGTTGGATTGAGTCTTTTATCACGTCCATGGTAAGCTTGCCATCAGGAGTCGAGTTGCTGACCAACACAACAAGTGTGTCCTTGCTATTTGGCAAAGAGCTAAGCAGCAGTAATGCCTACAATTCATCATCTAATGTTATCTTCATAAAATTGAGTTGGTCTACTATACCTTGGAACTCGCTCATGTGTTCCAAGACACTGCTCTCATCTTTGTATTTCATATTCACGAGCCACCGCGTGTGATTTGCTTTATTTTGCGCCGTTGTTCTTGCGTACATTTTCTTTAATTTTTGCCAAAGAACACCAGCATCATGTTCATTCGCAAAATTTTGAAAAATGCTCTTTTGATCCATTGTTGGATTTGAGCGGCACACTTCCGATTGAGCACCATCCATTCACTTTCGGACATGGTCGTTGGTTTGCCACCAGAAGACAATGCCAATTTGGCTTCCACTACATGATCGGACTCCTTGGACACTGGTACTGGTACCTCCATCGATATCACAGTTGGCCTATAGCAGATCCGCCACCTTTGGTTTCTAGATTGCATAATTGGATGCAGTCAATTTTATCATTTTGCCAAAATTATTCTCCATTTAATTCTGCACAAAAAAATAATACATATAGCAACCTTGCTCTGTTACCACTTGTTGAAAAAAAAAATTGTGAATAAGGCTCAGATAATTATTCCCACTACTATTTCTGTGAAAATTAAATAGGATAAAATACTAAATGAAAGTAGTAAAGATGAATAGTAAATAACACCATAATTTTTAATATGGAAAACCCTCTAAGGTGAAGGGAAAAACCATGGGACCGTAGTCCACTTCAAACTTTCACTATGATAAATAATGGGATACAACTTCACTCAAATGTGGATCTCTTGATGTCTTCAATTTGTGGATCTGAACCTCTCACAAACTGGATAACTCACTCAAAGATAACTCTCTTTCTTAGAAGAAGAAAACTGTTTCTTCCGCTACGCTACTCTGATATTCTTACTTTTGTATATTCTTCTCCGTTGAGGAGGCTCCTATTTATAGGAGTAAATGCAATCCCAATTGGAATTATATAATATGAAAATCACGTAGAGTTATCTCCTAATTTCTCGTGATTTTGTACATATGAGAATATCACTTTGATTTCTTTCCCAATCTCCCTTGATTTTCTAGATGTGGAAGATCACGTTGATTTATCTCCCGATCTCTTTTTATATTTTTTTCCTTTTTTTTTCTTTTTTACTTTTACACACTCACTACCATATATATTCTACTACAAATATATAGAATTGCATTGACCTACTCAACATCAACTTTTTCAAGTCCGTAGATGGCAGTTCCTCCATAACGTTTTCGTCGGCCTATGAGGGGTTACCGAGTGGAGTTTTGACTACCTTGTCCCTAGGGCTCACTAGGTTCTATGAACTCGCGGTGACCACCAATTGAGTCGATGAGGGCCTATCTCAGAGGGTACCGCATCAATTTAAAGCGTGGTTCCACCACAGATTTAATGGATACAGGGAAAGTTCCCTCTGGGGTTTTGAAATCCCCTGTGGTAGTCAATACCGCTCTAAGCGAAAACCACAGATTTAATGGATACAGGGAAAGTTCCCTCTGGGGTTTTGAAATCCCCTGTGGTAGTCAATACCGCTCTAAGCGAAAGTGCAGCTGATCCTCCTGATGGTGCTGTGGAGGACCCAAAGCCCCTAGAGCCTATGGAGACCGAAGGATCGGCAAATATGCCCGACTAGCTGGTCATAGGACAGCTTCGTTTTGAAAGCCAGTCTTTTGTAGACTCTTGTATATAGATTAATGTTGTATATAAACCAAAGTGTTTATAAAAGTGTTTTGATTGTGAATTTATTTCCTGCTTTTCTATCATATATTAGTTGCTGTCAGGGGTAATCGTTCACTTCCGCATGTGTATTAAAATAAATGGGTCAGCAACGCGTCCTGGGACGTCGTAATTTTATTGATCACCGAGAAATGGGCACGCACTCGAGAATCAGGACATAACATATCAAATGTCAGAATATCTTGTAGCTCCATTCAAATTGGGATACGGAGGCTCACCCAATTCTAGTTTTCCATAATATATTGGCATCTAATCTTTTCAATTGACGTTGCTCCAAGCATCAGCATTGCTTGTTGGTTTTCATTTGAGTTTTCATTTTACTTAGAAAAGGAAGTCAAGTCAAGATAAGATTAGATGCTGCGGAAATTGCGCGTGCTATTATTGCCCTTTGCTTTTTATTTTCTGATTGGTTTTTTAGTAGAAAAAGCAAGTCCAATCGAAGTCAAGTCGTGTTCACTTTCAAACAGAAAGGCCTGCGTAGGCGCTACGCTTTTAATGTCGTGGAAGTTACGCGTGCAATAATTGCCCCTTTCGTGCAGCATGCATCTCACCGGTTCGATTAATTCAACAGTCTAGTAACGTTAAATTTTAATCTTCTTACTTGTGTGCTTCTGATCCTAGAATGATCAGGTGTGGTTAGTCCCTCACATACTAAGCCGTTGAGATTTCTTTATTATATTTTCTTATAATTTCAGGGTTTGATAAGGAAAAATGCACTTTGATGGAGAAGCCGTTGGCTAAAAATGCCAACATGAAATATAAAGCTAAACAACAATGAAACAAAAAGGTAACTGGTATCCACCAAATAATTATTCAATGATGCAGAGAACCCATTGGCCAAGGATTTCTAAATGTGATGTAGAATACATAAACGCCCAATTCCCACCACTAGAGAAGAGTCAACTGAGTCCATGAAAAGGAAAAAAGGGTCAACAGAATTACTTCGCATATGTAATGAGATAGATTTTACATAATGCTGCACAGTTGTTGATTATGCAAACAAGATCATTGATTTTCTAACTTGCCCAAATAAGGACAAACAAAACCTCCCTGTTTATTATCTATCGATTACTTTTCATATACTATAAATCCTCTGGTCATTATTGATATATTAAATGTCCGGAAATGCTTGTAGCTCCATTCAAATCAGGATACAGAGTCCCACCAAAATCCAGTCTTTCGTAGAAAGAGTGCGCTAATCTTAGGCCGACCTTACTCCAAGCATCAGCATTGCCCGTTCGTTTTCTTTTCAATTTTTCATTTACCTGGAAAGGCAAGTCCAGTCAAGTCAGGAGCACATGCATGGGTAGGTTCAACGCACCCTCCGCCTTATGCAGCGGAAATTACGTCTGCAAAGATTGTCCTTTGCTTTTTATTTTCTAATTATTTTATTAAGAGAAAAAGCAAAGTCGTGCTTGCTTTCAAAAAAAGCACCTGCTTAGGCCTTGTGCCCCTTCCGCATGATGCAGCGGAAATTACGGTTAATTGTAACACCGAATATATAAACCAGCAATTCCACCCATGTGAGAAGAGCCCACTATAATGTCTTGTGGGTCCATAAAAATAAAAAACAAGATTGATGGAATCACCTCATGTACATAATGAGATGGATTTAACATAACACCATGATTCAATTAGTCTTCGTAAGACTAACTAGCCCAAGCAAGGACAATTAAAACCTTTCGTATTAAATATCAATCAATTGCCGGTTACCTCGAGAATGCAATATCCATATACAATAGATTATCCGATCATCGTTGATATATTAAATGTTCGAATATGCTTGTAACTCCATCCAGATCGGGATGAAAGGTCTGCCCCAATTCCAGTCTTCCGTAAAACGTGTGCATATAATCTTCAGCTCGTTGGTTTTCTTTTCAACTTTCTATGTACTTGCAAAAGCAAGTCAAGTCAAGGAGCCCATGCATAGATTAAATGCACCTTCTGCATAATGCTGCAGAAATTACCCCGCAATAATCGCCCTTTGCTTTTATTTTCTAATTATTTTATTAATAGAAAAAGCAAGTCAAGTTGAAGTCAATTCGTACTCACTTCCTAACAAAACGCCCGCGTAGGCTCTACGCACCTTCCGCATGTCAGTGGTTCAATTAGTTGAAGATTTTTGGACCATAAGATGGCAAGAACTCAGTATTGATCAAGCACGCATATTAATGTTGTGATGTCATTTTTCTCTAAACTTTCTGTCACTAGAATGTGTTCGATATTAACTAGTGTTGACATCTTTCTCAGCATGTATGTGGGTAATATAGTGAGAAGCTTGAAATATTGAGGATGATGTGTTTTTTGGACAACTCTTGTCAAATTTCAGATTTGCTAGAAATTCTCTTTAGTCTCTTCCCATTTTCAAGTTACTATCGGTTTTTCCAAGTGGCGATTTCAGATTATTTTCTTTGTCTAATTATTTTTGCTTTTATCTTCAAGGCAGCAAAATATCGAAACCATCACATATTCCCTATTGATCTTGATATTCGATCATCTATTGTCTGAAATCCCTTTTCCTTTTGGAGGAAGATATGAAGAGGTTGAATATCGTGTTATAGAATGAAATGGGAAAAGAATGACTCCTATGAAAACTTTTGAATAATTCTTGAACTTTAATTCATTTCATGGAATCTATTTGAATGGAACCACAAAAATATTATTCACTCCTTAAGCTTTCGATTACACTTTTCTGCATATCTCCAAGTCTAGTAAATATCTGAAGGAAAATTATCAAAAAGTCATAAATCTATTGTAATTGTGCTAATTTAGTTATAAACTTATTTTTTGACCAATTAAGTCATAAACATTTTGCAATCATGCCAATTCGTACTTGGCCAAAATTGGCCGACCGCACCGATGTGGCCGATGGTCGGCGATAGGGAAAAATATTTTAACAATTTTTTATATTTTTGAATTTATTTTATTAATTTTTTAATATTTTTTATCTTTTTATTTCCTCCCCCTCATCCTCCCTCCTTCCTCCTTTGGCTCCAGCAACCGGGCGAGGTCGCCTCGTGGTCCCTTTGCAAGATTCGGCGGGGTCTGTCCGATGAGTGGCCAGCCGTGACTAGCCAGCCCTCCCCTCTGGTCAATTTCCGGAGCCAAATGAAAAAGGAGGGAGGAGAAAAAAAAAGATAAAAAAATATTATTAAAAAAATTATTGCCGATGCCGACCGGCCACCACATTAGTGTGAGAGCTAGTATGAGCACCTAAAGAGGGGTGAATAGGTGCAAAAACAATTTTGCGAGATATGTGCAGTGCTAATCAACAATAGATTATGAAAAGAAAATTCTCAAAACGAATTACGATCAAAATAAAAGAGTGTAGAGAAGAGAATATGAACACAGAGATTATAGTGGTTTGGCTTAATCCAAGCCTACGTCTACTCTTCCGCACTAACAGCCCACACCGGCTGGATTTCACTATGAACAAAAGAGTTGTTACAGTTAGGCTCTTCCTTGATTCCACAATGTAGAAACTCTACTACACTTCCTCAAGGTCTCTCAATGATATAAACTCTCTTTTGCGTACAAGATTTTGCTTAGTAGTTTAATTGACTAAGAACAAGGAGCTTCAAACTTTTGAATTTTTCTATCGCGCACACACTTGAACAACTAGAACGTCTTCCGTATATACTCCTTTATGCCATCATACCCGTTGGCACTTACCAAAGAAGTTCTTCCAATCTACCCGTTGGACAGAATCAATTAAATAGATCTTCGAGCTATTTAAGGAACATGACGATAGCCCATCAATCATGCTCTCCCATATAATCAGGATCTTGGTTTCCATAAGTAGAACCTTCCAAGTATACTTCGCCAATCAACGAATCCATGATTCCCAAATTAGTCTAGATTTGAATAAAGGATTCCGACATGTTATATTCAACCAGAAGATCTACTCCAGTCGATAAAGTAAAATCCTTGACGAAACATACAGTTCTGGATAAGTCTTCTTCGACGGTTTAGAAACTGTCAATGAGGATAGACTTTAAGTCTTGAGTCTAGCAGTTCGGAGGTCTTCGACTTTAATGGAAGAGTCTCGCAAGTCTTCAGACTAGACTGATGGAAACGTTTTGTCAGCTTCAAAACACTCAAGAAAGTTTTCTCCAACAATCTCCCCATTTTTTTTATGGTGACAAAACTTTCCTACAGATTTGGATAACTTTGACCTGCAAAACATTACTCAAGCAAATATGGATATCTTATAAAGATAAATGGCTCAGTAATAACACTAGAATCTGCATCCATAGAAAGTAGGTTAGTCTTATGAACAAGGCCATGAGATATCAATAATACTTAAGATAAACAGATGTTCAAACAAATCAATTCCAAATCCAAAGTCCAAATCCAAATAGCCAAACACAAACATCAAGTTAATCAAAAAAGGTTTTAAATCCAAACAAATAAATCGCACATCTCTCCCGCTTTTTATCATCATTAAAAAGGTAGAGATGAAAAGAGAATGAAATTAAGATGGCTAGGGAACACGGATAAGCTAGAAATCTCCCATTGACTGAACAATACCTTCTAGCCTTTTTAAGTCCTCCTTCAGTTGTGCTACTTCTTCACCCTTAGCATTTGTCTGAACTTGAAAAGCAAGGGCTTGTAGTTGATCATTCAAAGAAACTGAGGAAGCTTGTCCTGCATTCTGCATATTCTGAAGTTCGCATCCCAGAGCATAGATTTAACCTTTCATCTCCAAAAGAACATCAAGAATTCTGCGAAAGTCTACTGAATTATCAATCTAAGTACTTGCTTCTGCACGATCAGACGGTGTATAAGCAGATGATGGCAAATCAGCATTGTCACACAGATTGGGCGATGAAACATCGTGTCCCTCCTCAAGAAATTGTGAGGCATAGATGTTCTCTAGATCTGTTGGAGAGCGACTTACTCCTTCACTGGTGGCAGGAATTGAAGATGTTCCTCTTTTCTCAAGATCTCCCCCTATTTCCATGCCTTCAAGTGGAGAAGAGTGTTCTTCATGTTCTTTCTCTACTCTCTCCTCTTCTTCTTCTTCTTCAATTCTTTCCTCCTCTGCATCTCTCTCCTATGCTTCTTTCTCAAAATCTTCACTTTCTCCAGTCCTCTGTTCTGCTTCAACCGAGTCTTTTTCCTGTCTCTCCTTTGATTCTGGTGCAGAACAACCCAAGTTCTTCAATGCCATTGCAGAAATGGTAATGTCATCCTCATCCTCTTCATCCTCAATGATGAGAGCTCTTCTTTTTTTGGATGGAGCAACCATGGGCTCCTTCCCTTTCCTTTTTGCAGCCGAAGATATTTGATGAGTCTTGATAGGGGTTTTCTCCTTGAACTTCTCCAACTCCTTGTTGAGTTCCTTCAGACGCATTTTAGAGACCATTTTCAGTCCCACCACTATTTGATCACACGTTCGACCACAAAGAATTCGGGGAGGCTGAATATTCAAGTGTCTGAATAACTTGGTCACAAGAGCTAGATAAGGAAGTTCCCTTGTCCTTCACCACTGTCCTATACATGTGGAACATAATAGTGTGTGGAAGAGAGAATTTTTTCCTAGTGATGATGGCATACATTAACTTTGCCTCCGAGTTTAAAACATTAGTCTTTGAAGTAGATTTTGGTCTGAAGCAAAATGTTGGCTACATTCATCCTCAAATAGAAAATCTTGTCTTCCGTTCTTCGATCCTTCACAAGTTCCAATGTTGCACGAGCAATAGACACACTGATAGGTTGATATCTCCCTCTTTCAACTCCAATCACATCAGCCAATGTATTCATGTCAACCACATGGTCCTGATCTCAAACGCTAAAAGAGAATCTATTCGCATCCAAGAAACTAAGATTCGAATAGAAATAAGCAGTAAGTTCAGCATAGGCTTATGTAGATTTAGAACAAAACTGTTCGAGTTGAAGAAGACTGAATTTCTCCCGCAGATTGACATTTACAGAGTCAAGAAAATCAAAATCCACACTTCTAGGGTTTATCACCCCACGCTTCAGCAACTTAGAGTACAATTGCTTATGGTCATCTGATCTAAACAAGTCTGTCCTTTTGCTTCGGATTTTTGATGCAACACCCATTATCGGTTTAAACTGACTGTACATCCTATCATTGTCATTCCTATATGGCTGACTCAGCCCTCCAACACGTGGATTTGTTAGGATATTTGCTAATGCCTCTTCCACCGATCCAACAGGGGCAATTCCCAAACGTTCCATCGTGCGTAGAAAATAGGTTTCATTTCAATACCCTTTTTCTTTCAAAAATTCGTCAATGTAGTTCAAAGGAGTACCACCCCTCTTCAAAGCACGGTAAAGCTTATAAGTAAAGCCAAGCTTAAGAGTTCTTACAGGTTCTGCGTCTTCGATGATTTCTTCCTCTTCTTGATGTGCAACATTTTGAGGTCTAGATAGAGGAGATGGACGCTGCTGAGAATGTTGTGGGCTCTGTTGCTGATTAGGAAATTCCTCTTCCTCGGTGAGATCAAAGAGTGTAGGCCCCTCACGCATCTACTGTGGTCCCTTGTTCGCGATCCTCGAAGACTTTCTTTGAGAAGACATTTTTCACAGCATTTGGATGAATTCCAAGCTTGTTTTCCCAAGAAAGATGACAACTTTTCGAAGATTAAACAAGAGAAGAAGACAGAAATGGAAGATATGTGCTCTCTTAGGGTTTTTGAGAGTAAAATGAAGAAGAACCAACAATATATAAGATAGTTGAAGAGATGCATATGGAACATCGTAAAAAGGGAATATAAAGATACCTTTTTAAAATAACTGCCTTTTCAAAATTAGATAACTGTCATTTTAAAAATTTCTTTTTCGAAAATGAAAGATTACAATAATCACGGAAATTAAAAATAGCAACAATCAATTACGGATAGATGATCGTACCTTTTCGAGATTTGATCTAAGAGAAAATAAAATATCTTACAAGTAAAAATCTTGATCATCCGAGTCCGAGAGTCTTTAGACTTTCGCCTTGGGTTTGAACTTCCTCGACTTTAAGATATTGAGTCCTGGAACAAATAGCTTCAAATTGATTTTTCTCCAAATGCTTTGTAAAGATATCCGACAGTTGATTCTTTGAGTCAATAAATTGAATCGAAACTTCTCCATTTTGAATATGATCTCTAATGAAGTGATGTCGAATCTCTATATGTTTTGCTCTTGAGTGAAGAATCAGATTCTTGGTGAGATTGATTGCGTTGGTGTTGTCACATTTGATTTTAGTGCATGAATCTTCAATTCCAAAGTCTCTTAACTATTGTTTTATCCACAGAATTTGTGAACAACAAGTTCCAAGAGCTACATATTCTGCTTCTGCTGTAGAAAGAACTACTGTACTTTGCTTCCTAAAAAATCAAGACACTGTCATGCTTCTAAGTAGTTGGCAGGTGCTCGAAGTGCTCTTTCTATCAATTCTGCATCCGGCTAGGTCTGCGTCTGAGTATTCAAAAAGAGTAAAGTCTCTTTCTTTAGGATACTAGAGACTCAAAGTTGAAGATGAGGCAATGTATTTGATAATACGTTTTGCAGCACTTAAATGAGATTCTCTCGGGTCTGATTGAAACCTGGCACAAATGCAAACACTAAACAAAATATCAGGTCTAGAAGCAGTAAGGTAAAGAAGTGAACCAATCATGCTCCTGTATAGCTTCTGGTCGACTTTCTTTCCTCCTTCATCTTTGTTTAACTTCAATGAGTTTGATATTGGTACATCAGTCTTTTTGCAATTCTCTAGTTCAAACTTTTTGACAAGATCTTTAGCATACTTTTCTTGATGAATAAATGTTCCTTCTTTCGGGTTGTTTTACTTGGAGCCCGAGAAAGAAGGTTAGTTCACCCATCATGCTCATTTCAAATTCATCCCGCTTAGACTTAGAGAATTTCATACACAGACTTTCATTAGAGGATCCAAAAATAATATCATCAACATAAATTTGGACAAGTAGAAAACTTTTGCTTTCTCTTTTGATAAACAATGTAGTATCTACATTACCTTTAACAAAGCCATTTTGGATTAAAAACTTACTTAGTCTTTCGTACCAAGCTCGAGGTGTTTGCTTTAGACCATATAGAGTTTTTTTTAGTCTGAAAATAGAGTCTGGTTTCCGTGGGTCTTCAAAACCGGGTGGTTGTTCCATATAGACTTCCTATTGGATAAATCCATTTAGGAAAGCACTTTTGACGTCCATGTGGAACAACCTGAAATTTTTATGACAAGCAAAAGCAAGTAATAATCTAATTGCTTCTAACCTTGCTACTGGTGCGTAAGTCTCATCATAGTCTATCCCTTCTTCTTGCGTATATCCCTTGGCCATGAGTCTTGCTGTGTTTCTTACAACCTTTCATTTCTCATTCATCTTGTTTCTGAAAACCCATTTAGCTCCAATAATGCATTTACCTTTCGGTTTAGGAGTCAATTCTCAGACATCATTCATACTGAATTGCCTGAGTTCTTCTTGCATGGCTTTAATCCAACTTTCATCAGTTAGAGCTTCTTCTGTACTTTTGGGTTCTATTTCAGAAATAAGAGCCACAGCACTAGACTCTTCGCGCCTTTTGGATCTTATGCAAATTCCTTCATTAATATTGCCGATAATGAGATCTGTGGGATGACTGGACTTATGCTTCCAGTTGCTGGTTGATTTGTCAGACTGTTGATCTTTTTCTTCATTTGAATCTTTGACAATTATTTGTTGCTGGTCTTTTGAAGTCTGAGCTGCTTCTGGAGATTTAGACTTTGTAAAGTCTAAAGTAGGTTCAGATTCTTCAAGTTAAGTCTAAGTCGATTCATTTTGCATAGAGTCTTGAAATTTGACATTCATTGATTCCTCCACAGATTGAGTTTTTTTGTTGTATACTCTGTAGGCTTTGTTTGTGGTCCAATATCCAAGGAAGATCCCTTCATATGATTTTTCTTCAAACTTCCCAACCCAATCATTTGTATTTTTCAAAATAAAACATTTGCATCCAAACACGTGAAAATATGAAACAATGAGCTTCTTACCTTTGTACAATTCGTAGGGAGTTTTCTCCAGAATAGGCCTTAGAAAGACTATTAATGATATAACATGCAGTGAAAACTACTTCAGCCCAAAAACGAGAAGAGATGTTTCTTTCAATTAGAAGAGTTCTAGCCATCTCTTGAAGCGATCTATTTTTTCTTTCCACAACTCCATTTTGCTCTGGAATGTATGGAGAAGAGAACATATGCTGAAAACCAGATTTATCACAAAATCTTGTAAAGTCTTGATTTTCAAATTCGCCTCCATGGTCAGTTTGTATACTTGAAATAGCATACCCTTTTTCATTTTGAACATTTTTAGCAAACTTTTTGAAGTAAGAAAAGGTTTCAAACTTACTTACCAGGAAATATACTCAAGTGAATCGTGAGTAGTCATCCACAAGTACTAGGCAATATTTCTTACCTCCAATGCTTTGAGTTCTGGTTGGTCCAAAGAGATCCATATTCAGAAGCTGTAGTACACGATTAGTGGCAACTTGATTTATTGGTTTGAATGAGTTTCTTACCTATTTTCCCAACACGCATGGTGTACATAGATCAGTCTTTTGAAATGACAGATTTGGTGGACCACGAACAAGCTTCTTTGCTGAAATTTTGGCTATTTGCTTCATGTTGATGTGCCCAAGTTTTCTGTGCCATAAGTTTGCTTTTTCTTGAATTGAGATTAGACATTGGGCTTCATCTGGTTTGACATCCAAGAGGTAGGTATTTTCATGTCTTCGACCCATGAAAGACTGAGAGGAATCTTTACTGGTTCTTGAACATATTCCCTCTTGAAAGTTGATTTTGAAGCTAGTGTCGCACAGTTGACTGATACTAAGCAAATTATAGTTGAGTCCTTTCACTAAGGAAACATTACTAATTGTGAGACTTCCAATCTTTACAGCCCGAATCCCACAATTCTTCCTTTGCTATTTCCTCCAAATGAAACTTTTCCACCATTAACTTGAACAAGTTTTATGAAGCAATTTGAATTTCCTGTCATATGCCTTGAGCATCCACTATCCATGTACCATTTAATATTTCTCTTGATAGTGACCTGCATTTAGAAAAGAGACTCAAGCTTTCTTTGGTACCCTTATTTTCTTGGGTCCATTGGTGTTAGTATGATATATTGTCTTTGCCCATACCTTTTTAACAGGTTTCCAAACCATAGAACATTTTTTTTTTCAAAATGGTCTGAACTATTGCACTTAGAACATTTAAGAGCACTGCGACCTACTGGTTTTACAAACACTCTTTTAGAAATGATTTTTGTAAGCATTTCTCGTAGGTCTTTGCTTAATTCTTTCTTTTACTTTAGGAAAATCAATTAGAGGAATGGTTTCATAAGTCATTCCTAAACCTAATTTATTGAAGTAAGGTCTTTGTGCTGAAAGAATTTTCTCAAGTTTCTCAGATCCTATAGAAAATCTTTTAGAAATATTTGAGATGTCAGTTTTCAAGAATGCATTTTCTTTTGAAAGATTGTCTTCATTTTCTTTCAAGGTAGAAACACTTTTGTCTAAACTTTTGACCTTTTCTTTCAAAACATTTTCCTGTTGTTTTAGTGCAGAATTTTCTCTTTTGAATTCAGAAATCCTTTTAAGAGAAGTCTTAAAACTAAGACACAATTCATCAATGTATCTAGAGACTTTAATAGGGATTTTCAAGTTACTTACCTCGATTTCACTGTCTGTTTCGAAGTCTGAGTCTGATTGTGCCATGAGACAAATGTTGGCATAATCATCATCACTTTCTTCACATTCTGTATCACTCCAAGTTTCTGCTTTGAGTGCCTTTCGATACTTCTCTGATTTTCCTTTCTTTTTTCTCAGAATGGGACAGTTGGGTCCGATGTGCCCTTTTTCTTACGTTCAAAACAGACTATATCTCTATTGGATTCATCATCCTCAACAGACTTACCTTGTTGCTTTTGAAAGCGTTGTTTCTTTGGATTAAATCTTCCCTTTCTGTTTAACTTTCTGAATCTTCTTATTATGAGAGCAAGCTCTTCATCATCCATATCGTCTTCAGAATCTGTGACATCAAAATTATTATTAGATTTTAATACAATGGATTTCTTACCTTTAGGATTTTCATCTTCATTGATTCGCTCCACTTCATAAGACTAAAAAGTCCTAACCAACTCATCAACAGAGAGTGGCATAATTTTTTGTGTCTCCCTTATTGAGGTTTTTATGTGATTCCAATCCTTGGAGAGTCCACACAGTAGCTTGTTTACTTTCATGGGATCAGAAATTGGATGACCTTGATTTTCAAGACCATTCACTATCTTTGTTAAACGACTAAACATGTCAGTGATAGATTCTCTTGTTTTCATTCTGAAAGCTTTGTATTGTCCGAGCAGAATGTTGATTCTGGTTTCATTCACTCAGTCAGTTCCTTCATAGGTGATGTGTAATCTATCCCGACTTCTTTAGCTATAATACAAGAAGATATTCTATTATATTTAGTGGGAGATAAAGCATAATATAAAGAATAAATTGCTTTTGCATCAAGAACTTGTCTCTTGGTTATCTCTTCCTGAGTCATTTCGCTAGACTCAATGGTTTCTTTTTCTCTTTCTAAGACTGATGCAGCTTTAGGAATGATTCCTTTTTTCTACCACGTCCCATTCCAGAGGATCATTTGATCTTAGGAATGCCTTCATCTTGTTTTTCCATATGTTGTAATCATTTCCATCAAAGTAAGGTGGTCTGGTATTGCTTTGCCCTTCAACCAATCTTGGAGCCAACATACTAACCATGGATCTTTGACTCTGAAGTAAAACACTTCAATTCAAGTGAGTATACAAGCTCTGATACCAATTGTGAGAGCTAGTATGAGCACCTAGAGGGGGGTGAATATGTGCAGAAACAATTTTGCAAGATATGTGCAGTGCTAATCAACAATAGATTATGAAAAGGAAATTCTCAAAATGAATTACAATCAAAGTAAAAGAGTGTAGAGAAGAGAATATGAACATAGAGATTATAGTGGTTTGGCTTAATCCAAGCCTACGTCCACTCTTCTACACTGACAGCCCACTGGCTGGATTTCACTATGAACAAAAGAGTTGTTACAGTTAGGCTCTTCCTTAATTCCACAGTGTAGAGACTCTACTACACTTCCTCAAGGTCTCTCAATGATATAGACTCTCTTTTGCGTACAAGATTTCGCCCAATAGTTTAATTGACTAAGAACAAGGAGCTTCAGACTTTGGAATTCTTCTATCGGGCACACACTTGAACAACTGGAACGTCTTCTTTATATACTTCTTTATGCCATCATACCCGTTGGCACTTACCAAAGGAGTTCTTCCAATCTACCCGTTGGACAGAATCAATTAGGAAGATCTTCGAGCTATTTAAGGAACATAACGATAGTCCATCAATCATGCTCACCCATACAATTAGGATCTTGGTTTCCATAAGTAGAACCTTCCAAGTATACTTCATCAATTAACGAATCCACGATTCCCAAATCAATCTAGATTTGAATAAAGGATTCCGACGTGCTATATCCAACTAGAAGATCTACTCAAGTCAATAAAGCAAAATCCTTGACGAAACATACAGTTCTTGATAAATCTTCTTCAACGGTTTAGAAACTGTCAATGAGGATAGACTTTGAGTCTTGAGTCTGGCAGTCCAGAGATCTTCAGACTTTAATGGAAGAGTCTACAAGTCTTCAGACTAGACTGATGGAAACGTTTTGTCAGCTTCAAAACACTTAAGGAAGTTTTCTCCAACAATTAGCTCCGCTTGGTCAATTTTGGCCGGAATGAATGAACTAGTACAATTCCAAAAGATTAGGACTCAATTAACCAAAAAAAAAACAAACAAATTTATAACTGAATTGGCATAATTCCAATAGATTTATGACTTTTTTGGTAATTTTCCTAAATATCTCATGTATGGCAAACCCTCATGAAAGTATGAGAAGCATTTTATCATCTCTTCTTCACTCCAAAAGCTGATTACATCATTGATGTCAGTGTGCAAAGCTATGGCCATTTCATTTATTTTTTCCGAAATTTACATTAATGCAGATAATATAAAAGAGAATATGCATAAATATGAATTAACTGATTTGGAACGTCATGTTTAATGTGCTCTCCAATTTCACACTTTGAGCTAATTGAAGAGTCGTATCGAGAAATATATTTCTAATTAAGTCAAATTCAAGAAAGCCCATTCATAATCCGACTTACTAGCAATGAGTGACTCCATGTTTTGTTGTTAGGACTGGTAGATCGTTGCCATACCAAAGAAGAGAAGACGTGGGCTCAACGACATTGTAGATTGATTCACGTGTCTTATAGTCATTAGTTGAAGTGAACTGTAAAATGCATGCGAAGGAATTCGAAAAAAGTACACTTGTAAGATTGAACTAGGTGGAGACAATGTCAGAGGCATTCATGAAAATTTTTGGGTTGAACGCACCAAACTAATTTAGATATTTGTAGTATAAGTTTCATCATATTGATGCATTTCATAAATCAATTATTTGGTTCTTGAGGAGAGCTTCAATTGCATTCATTTACAGCTCGAGACCTATAGGTGGACATAAGTGGCCGCGAACACATTTTCAAGTGTTTCCTTTTCCACATTTTTTCAAATTTCTGCACCTTTTAAAAATATTTTGCACAATGAATGAAAAATAGGGGGGAAATTAGGAATTGAAAAACATTAGCAAAGCTGACAATATTTTATCCAGCGACAGCAAGGCTCGGGTGGAGTTGCCTAGCACAATAATGTAAGAACCAGGATTGGGATGTTGAGCATATGATCGGTGTTGGTACTTGATATAACTCTTGTTTATTGTTGATACTACTAATTATCCATCCAATCATAATCCTAAATATGGCCTATGCATTTCATGCATTTTGTACATCTCTAATTAAAGGAGTCCATTTGGACCTTATCATAGGACATGTGATTGTGATCATAGAATTATAACTTCGTATATCAAGGGCTTTCCGATGTGTTGAAACTTCAAATCACTTTATCATGTGACACAATGTTCCATCATAATCTATTAATGTATTAGCTTTTGATCCTAGAATAATGAGGTGAGGTTAGTCACTTGCGTACTAAGCCGTTGAGCCTTTTTTGTTTCATCTTATCAAGGCAAGAGAAGAATGCTTGTAGGTTTGAAAAAAGAAGTGAGTATCTGCTCTTACCTTGATAGGTTTTTTAAACTAAGCGCCTTTTCAAAGTAGCAAAAAGAGCAAAATATATACCGATAATACGCCCAGTGTCCAGGTAATCACACGATGGTCTCGTGTTTAATGCAGTCTCTCTCTATTTAATAGCTTCAATTTTTCGAATAACCTCTTTCAATGTCATATAAGATAATATTTGAATCCTCTCTGTTGTGTTGCAAAAAATTATAATGTTGGTGAAGAACTCATTGGCTGAGAATGTTTAACATGAAAAAAAAAAGTTTGACAAAAGATGACATAAAAAGGAAAAAGGCATCACAGAATAATTATTCAATTGCGGAGAACCATTGGTTAGCAATTCATTAATGCGTTACCGTAAAAATAAAATATATGTAAAATGTTAAAAATTATTATCTAAAGGAGGGAGGTAAAAATGACTTAGGCGGAGGGTGATGACTAATAATCTTTAAACATGATATAGCATCGGAAAATCTAGTTTGAAAAAATTGTTTTGGAAGAGATTCATTTTAAAAGTTGCTTTTCCCGAGGAACCTCTTTAGAAAAAAAAAGAAAAAGTTTCCATTGTGGATAGAAAAAGTAATTCGTCCTGCAGACTTTTAAGAACAAAATCCTATATAATCCCACGATTGATGCTTTCGTCATTGATTCACGCATTTTAGTTTTCTTTTCTATTATTTTATTAATGGAAAAAGCAAGTCAAGTCAAAGCCAGCGCTGTACCTCAAATTTCAATGAAGGCGACAGCATGCCCCCACCGTGGTCAGTCAATTACGCGTGCATTAATAGTTCTTTCCGTAGAATACCTCAAAGCGGTTCGATTAGCATGCAGAGTCTTGGACCGTTGCATGATAAGAACTGAGCATTGCTCAAAGCACGCATTTTAGTTTTCTTTTCTATTATTTTATTAATGGAAAAAGCAAGTCACGTCAAAGCCAGCGCTGTACCTCAAATTTCAATGAAGGCGACAGCATGCCCCCCACCGTGGTCAATCAATTACGCGTGCATTAATAGTTCTTTCCGTAGAATACCTCACAGCGGTTCGATTAGCATGCAGAGTCTTGGACCGTTGGATGATAAGAACTGAGCATCGTTCAAAGCACGCATATCAGAGGGTCGTGTGTTGGTAATCCAACGCCGAAGGCTGAAAATCAGTGGAGATCCCTGGATTGTGTTGTTTGAGCACACCTTAAGTAGTCAATTGACTTCCGTCCAAAAAAAATTAGTCAATTGACTCCTTCCTCTTTTCTGTTTCATGCTTTGTTTGCTCCATTTTCTTCTAATGAGTTGTTGAAGAGTTTCTATTTTTGTTTGAATGTAGCTCCGAGCTCAAGTCTTGAGAGACATTTTTGCTATTTCCAGATTTGGGATTCCATATTTCTCTCCTCCATTTCCTACTTCATCAATAACTTTCACAATCCTCTCGAGATGAATAGAAAAAGACCCACTAATCTAGAAAATCCAATGTACAAGGCATCTTCCTCATCAACCTCTCCACTTGTCGGTGATTATGAAGGCAGAACCAAAAGGCCAAAGGAAGATACTTACGAAGTGTTCTTGAGCTTTAGAGGGAAAGACACTCGCAAAGGCTTCACTGATTATCTCTATACTAGCCTTGTTGATGCAGGAATTCACGTGTTCAGAGACAACAATGACCTTCGTGTTGGTGAGGAGATTGGTCCAGAGCTTATATGCAGCATGATGCAGTCCACGATATTGATCCCGATTATATCCGAGAACTACGCTTTAGCAAATGGTGCCTTCGTGAGCTGGCTCAGATATTGAAGTGCAAGAGAAGCGGAGGGCAAATAGTGTTGCCCATATTTTATAAAGTGGAACCCTCGCAGATGCGCCATCTTAAAGGGAGATTTGGAGATGCTATCAATGCACATAAAGAGGATTTGGCTGAGATGTTTGTGAAGGAATGGGAAGAAGCACTCGAAGAAATCAGTTGTATAAAAGGATGGGAATCGGAGAAAATTGATAATGGGTACAGTAATCTCAACCAAATCATTGTTTAATTTCTCGCAAATAGACCTTTCTTGAAAATGGATATATATATCCCCTCCTTTTCTGAAATTCATCGTAATGTAACAGGCATGAAGGAGCATTGGTCAAAATTGTTGTTACAAAAGTTCTAAGCGAGTTAAAAGGTACATTTCAACTAATTGTTCCCCAACAGTTGGTAGGAATTGATGATCATGTCAAACAAATTATGAGCTTGATAGATGCTAAATTCAATGGTACATGGATTATTGGAATTTATGGAATGGGCGGCATCGGAAAAACGACTCTTGCGAAGGCATTATACAACAAGTTCTTTGATCAATTTGAATATCATAGCTTTGTGGCAGATTGTCGAGAAACATACCAACGTGAGGGTATTAAATGCCTACAAAAGCAGCTCATATCTAGCCTTGGAAGTTGGTGTGATGTGTCTAATGTGGACGAGGGACTCCGTCTCATCAAATCTCGATTTGCACATAAGAAAGCACTCATTTTTCTTGATGATATAGATGATAGTGCTCACTTGAAATATTTGGTTGACTGTGGTTGGTTTAAAGCAGGAAGCATAGTCATCATAACAACTAGAAACAAGGATGTTCTTGACCAAGCTAGTGCATACCACATGTACCATCTCAACGAGTTGTCTTTGGATCAATCATTGATTTTATTTTGTAGACATGCATTTCAATAGGATTCTCCTCCGAGTGATTATGAAGTTGTCTCTCATGATATTGTATCTACTACTGGGGGGCTCCCATTAGCTCTCGAAGTTGTAGGTTCATTCTTATGTAGAAAGAGAAAAAACGTATGGAAAGATACATTAAAAAAATTAAAGAAAGTGCCCCATGAGAAAGTGCGAGAGAAGCTGAAAATAAGTTACGAAGCATTAGATTATGGGGAGCAACAAATATTTTTGGATATTGCATGCTATTTCATTGGATCATGTAAACAAAATCCAACTTATATGTGGGATGCTTGTGATTTTTTCCCTGGGAATGGGATTGAAGTATTAAGTCTTATGTCCCTAATTAAAATTGATGAATACGGAAAGTTATTGATGCATGATCAATTGAGAGATCTTGGAAGGGAAATTGTTTATCTAGAAAATCCAAATGAGCCTCAAGAACGTAGCAGATTGTGGATCGATGAGGAAGCCCTAGATGTGCTTGACAATTGCAAGGTATGAGTTTTTTCCACTTATCTTAGTTAGTGAATGTGGGTCCATCTTCCCTTTCTTGTTTGAAATAAAAATAAGTATTAGTCTTGAGTCCCCATAACTTGCTGCTTCCACAAGCAAAAGAGTCCATTTGATTAATTGTTGTTTGCCTGATCCTAGAAATCTATGGTAAAAATAAGCAAAATTTAGATGACTACTACTTCACCGTGACAAAATCAACACGAAAATGAAAAGATAGCATCAAATATCTATAGCAATTCAAAAATAGAATATTTGATATTACCAATTTTCCTTCATGTATAATGAAAAACACTCACAAAAGAAACACGTGATAAGAAAGGAATGTAAAACACATGCATAACTTTTGCAATGACATTCTTGTTTTCATTTTGATACGGAGAATTGCTAACAAAGTAAATCAATAGTGAGGGTCTACAATTGGGATTCTTTAATTTTGATAGTTATATGATGGCAAGTTTAATTGATGTTTTTGGATGGTTAGAGTTGTATTGGTTCACAAATACATGATAGAGTAAAGGTAGTGTGATTTCACATACAAAGGGCATGAATTTTGATAGATATATTTGAATTAGTGGATGCATGAAGAGAGGCCTTCCATTGCAGTTGCAAATGGACACAAATTTTATGAATTCAGAAGGTGCAAATTGTGAAGGGTATAGTTGGATGAGGAAAAAGCGCAGAACCAACCGATTGAGCTTCTCCATCTTTACATAGATTAGATGAATAATATGCATCCACAACCTTTCATTTCACAAAGAAGGGAGAAGTGTACACCATAGTAGTATGCCAACAAATTGAAATAGGTGCATTTTATTTTATATCAATTGGTCTAATCTCATCATTCAAAACTTATAATCTACAATGTTGCCAAATGGTAGGGTACTAGAAAGATTGAGTCCATTGCTCTTGACAAATGGGGTTATGAAAGAAGATACGCAGCTGAACAATTTAAAGAATTGACCAACTTGAGATTCCTTCGAGTGGATGGTGCGAATTTCACTGGAGATTGCCAAAGCTTATTTCCTAAATTAAGATGGCTTTGGTGGAAGTATTGTCCCTCAAATTTCACTGCGGTCAACTTTCATTTGAAGAAATTAGTTGTACTTGATCTGCCAGCTAGTGCAATTTCGGAGGATTGGGGAGGATGGGTTCCATTCAAGGTAAGATGTAAAGAAGGCATTTAAGTTTTTTTTTTTTTTAACAATATTTTTTTCTTGTATGTATAACATTTGAAAATTGATTTTCATAATTAAACTAGCTGTTTCTCTTTAATTTCATTGTATTAAAGGAAAACATGGTGCCCAATGATTGCATCTCTCTTTCATTTGGATTTGTCATGTGCTTTTTTGATAATATAAGTGGCTTATGTCTAATAATCAAATATCTCCTTTGTAATGTTATTCAAAATTACATGCAGTTAGCACTTGTACACCATAATATTTTTTTTGCAATCAATATGCTTAAAAGATATTCATTTGTTGGTGTGGCCAAACACTAACAAAAGAGACATTCAAAATTAAATAGGACAACCGTGAAGGAGTAGAGGAGCATGGGTAATTTTGAGGAATTCTAAAAAGTAAAATACATAAGGAGTAGTAACAAATCACAAGTTGCGATAGTCCAATTACACTAACATATCCTTTCTTTCTTCTAGATGGCGACTGAACTCAAAGTTCTCAACCTCGCAAATTGTTTATCTTTGAAAAGAACTCCCGACTTGTCCACTTTCAAAAGGTTGGAGATTTTAAATCTTGAAAATTGTTGGAATCTAGAAGAGCTTCATCCTTCTATTGGAGACATCAAGACTCTTGTTTCCTTGGATGCCTCTAGATGTTGGAAACTCAACAAGCTACCGGAAGGAATAGGTAGAATGGCAGAATTGACAAGGCTTGTCATACAAGAAACGGGTATACAAGATATTCCTATTTCGAGTGATAGTTTGATGAAGTTGGAGTGTCTATCTCTCAGTCATTGTAAAATTTCTCAACTTCCTGAATCCATGGGCTCCTTGGTTTCATTAACTCAACTACACATACGTGATTTAGCAATTGAAGAATTACCTAAATCCATTGGTGCCATGAAGGAACTTAAGGTTATTCTTGCCAATCAGTGTAAAAAGTTAGCTCATATTCCTAGCTCCATAGGCAATCTAGCATCTCTACAAAGCTTGTCCTTACATGGCTGCTCCTCATTGACAGAGATCCCCGACTCGATAGGAAATCTAGCATCACTGATTGAGTTTGTCTTAGGATGGACATCAATTACGAAATTACCTGAAAGTATTGGGAATTTGCAAAATCTGAGGATCTTGTATATTTTTGGAACTGACATAACGGAATTGCCCGATGCCATAGGGATGTTGGCAAAACTCCAAGAGTTGGAAGCTTTGGTTTGCAAAAATCTGGAGCGACTACCTAATAATATATGCAAACTAATTTCGCTAGAGAAGCTCAACCTTCATCATTGTGCAAAGCTTCGGGAATTACCGGAACTGCCCTCCGGCTTAACAGTTCTAAATGTTACCTGCCAGGGGCAGTCCTTGCCCCGTCTTTCCCAGCTAACCCGTCTCAACAAGCTCGCTCTTCATTATTGCCACCGGCTTGAATGTGTCCCAGAGCTTCCCATTGGACTATCGGGGCTTTTTATTTCATTCTGCGGAAAATTAAAAGCCTTGACGAATTTGTCAGACTTGAAACACTTGCGATATTTCCAAATTTCTGAATGCCCATCTCTCGAACAATCGCTCGACGTATTGAATTTTAGGCGTACGCAGAAGACGGAACTTGCTTGAATGTGTCACAGAGCTCCCCATTGGTCTATCATAGCTTACTATTCGACCGTTGGCCTTCCTCTTTGATATCGAGCTCCGAGTCCGCGTGAGCGAACCTCGAGAGCGAGGGGGGGCAGGAGAGAACTACGGCTTGACGTCCATGGAAGTTTCCGAGGCCTGAAGATCGAAGCCACCGTTCGCACCGCGTGTCCACCGCAGGCAAGTGGGCAGGTCGGTCGGCGTGGCGGAGTTGACGATGGTGACGGTGACGAGGCGACGCCACGGCTGGCAACGCCCTCTCCATCCGCTCCAGGTAAACGCACGCACACATCTCTCGAGCTTTCCTGCGGTCTCTCAGCTTCAACTGCATTTTAGAACCCCAATCAGACCGCTGAATTTCTGTGTTCTTGGGGCATGAACTTCTATCTTCCCACATAAAAGCACGCTTCGCATTCCACTTCAAGTGATATTAAAGGAGTCAAAATTATTTGATGACACTGATACTTGGACATTCACACATGTTAAATTGTTTTCCCTGTATTTAGTTGCTCCTGAACTTTCTTGTAATGAAAGAAGTATCTTACACTCCTTTGTTCAGAGTAAACGGGGTTGTCCAGGTTAACCGATGTCCAAGTATTTGCCTTTTCATCTCTGCGTATGGGTGATAAGCTAGTGGGATTTTCATTCTTCATTGATGCTATTTCATTGTGATGTGATGCTGAAAGCTGATTAGTTATTCTGGATTAGTCAAAGCATTATGACTAGTGGCTATTAATACAACTATCCAAGGTTTTTACCTTGTAAATCGTTTTTAGGATTACTATTTGTATAGGATGCAATTAAGGAAGTTAGTCACATAAAAAATCATTCCCACTTGGGATCAGTAGTAGGATCATTGGAGATGTAGGATGGGATTTATTATCCCTATCCCGAATATCCTACTATGCATAGTTTATTAGCTCTCAACCTCATGGTAAACCAAATTAGGCCCCAGTTCTCATTGTGCATGATGCATTGTATGTCTAAAACAATATCTAAAGGCCAAAGCTGCTAATTAAGGCTACCTTTGGGGATTGAACTATAAGGGGATTACAAATGAGAATGAGGTGTTGCCCCCATCCTGAATTAGATTGGATGGAATATTTAATTGGTGGTTGTGCAAAAGTGAAGATACTTTCTATACAGATTTGGGAGAATCCATAAACTTTTCGCTGGAGTAAGAATAACATTTTTATTGCTGGAGTTGGAAGTGGTCCCTCCCTTCATAGAGCTTTGGTTGTGGGAAATGGAAGGTCTGATGTACCTCCACAACCAGCAAAGAAGCACAATGCTCTCATCTTTGTACGGCAACCATCTCTTCTGGCTGGGGACGGAATTCTTTTTTACGTCATAGCATATAGCTCTTTACCTTTTTTATTTTTTTCATCCTTCTGTCTTCTTTTCACTGCCATCATCTAGTTTTGTGTTTGTTTTAATCTCTTCTTTACTTATGCCCTAGATGCTTCTCTAGTTAACCTTTTTATAAGGGGCACAAGAGCTTCTTCACTGATATGCTTCTGCTGTGGTGACGCTCGTGCTTTTGTCTTCTATTTTTTAGCTTCATCCCCTCTTTTCAAAGATAACATACAGGTGTTTGTACAGAAAATAGATTAAGAATTGATCACTCTAGACCTTAATTTTTTGTGGAGTCTTATGATCATTGATCCAAACTGCAGTCCAATTTTAATCATTTAGGATCAATCTTAACAACCTTTTACCTTGAGGGTTAGATTTCATACTCCAGGGATTGTCTCCTATATGTGTACAGATTAGATCATGAACCATCATTATGTGTAGCTACGACATGCCATCTATGTATCTAAAAAACAAATGTGCTTGGCATATCTATATGAGAATTGGCTCTAGGCAATCTGTTGGTATGCAAGATCTCAGGTCTGGTACTTGTGCTCTAGAATCTAGTATGGTGGAATCCTTTAGAATCTAATATTGTGGAATCATCTTCAGTTTCTCACCTTGTGTATCTGGATTCTCTCCCATGATTGTCCCAAAATTTTACTTTTTGTTCTTCTACTCTTGTATGAATTGCATTACCTCTTTTTCATGTCTAGTTCGGGATTCATTTCATGATATATCCATTATGGGGATCTTATAGTGTTTGTGTTGTTTGCAAGTTTTCAATTGGTTGGGATCCTCTTCATGGAGATACCTGTATTTGTATTATACCTTGCTATTGTCCCTTTTGCTTCCTTTTTCGACCATATTTTCATTCTAGAGTGACAATTTTTTTGTGCTATAAGACCCTACTTATAGCAGAAGCTACCGATTTGATGCAAGAAATTGGAATAACTAGAAGTTGACTTCAGTTGTCACTGATGTTGTAATTGGTTTTTCCTTGTCCAACATTCCTATGATGGGCTTGAAATGCAGGTAGAAACTTTTGGAGCAATGGCAAAGACATGGAAAAGAGTCCCTTTATTTTTGAACAAGAACGAGTTTTTGTATTTCTTTTAGCCATTTATGCACTATCACTGTGATTGGCTTTCTGATTGACAGATTTTGCAGGTTCGTCTGTTCATAGATTGCTAGGATTATGTCTGTGCACATCCTTTCCAGGAAGATCAGGCCCCGAGTGTTCGATGTAGATCCTTCCAAAGAGAAGAAAAAGTATAAAGGTGTTGAAAACATTGTGGAACAAGCGCCATCTGATATTCCAACTCTTTTGGAGTTGAAACCGTTATGCTATGACTCATGATGCGGTAAATTGGTGTTTCGTTTTTTCTAATGTTGTGTCTACCATCTTTTAACTATTTTTTTTTTGTCGATCAATTGCCACCTTGTATTCAAGACCATGAACTTGTATGGCTTTATATATCTAGCACATACTCTTCTTCATTTCTAGCCTTATCGCAAACTCTGACGTTCTAAATGTTCGTAATAAATTTGAAGGTCGCATCTCATTATACCTTGCATTTATGTGGTTAACAATGTAGGTATAAATGATTACCTTGAGATTTGTCGATACTGTAAGGCAATATATGAGATTCCATCAGTGAAGGGCAACCCAAAGATACTGATGAAGCTCTTTCCTTGTTAAGTCTATTCTGAGTTTTTCAAGGCACAACTGTTCTTCTGTGATTTAATTAAATGCATGTTCTAAGGAAAATCTGCTGCTACTTAGTTCTATCACCACATAATTTTGTGCAGTTGAGCCTTCTTAATGCCACTTTAGAAAATAAGCATCTCTAAAAAATTCCCATTCCATCTTTGAAGTGTTCTAGGTAATTGTTGTACATCTTGTAATATCTCAATAATGCACCATAGAAATTGGTCAACCATGCCTTTGTTATTATAACACAGGTTGCTGCTGAAACAATTGGTCATGGTGGAGGTTATCCAATGGGCACTTCTTTAAAGTACTTTCAAAGATGAATTTGAGAATGAGAAAACTTGCTAGGAGGTGCACTTGTTGAGAAGGCAGCAGAAAATCTTAGATAGGGCCCAATCATAGTCAAAAGAAGAATTTGGCTTCTCCTAGGTGAGACAAGCTACTTTTAGCTAGGAGCCTTTTCAAAGAATCATCAATCATGTAATGACAGAACTCGTCATTTTTCTTCTTTTAATTGGATCATCACTCAGATGTGACTCACTCTATTTTTTGCAGAATATTATTGTTGTTTTGAAGTATTGCTGGAGGATTACCTTAAAGAGACTTGCAGGGCTGTTATGCCTCATTATCCAGGTTTGATTATGTGGAACAATTGTTTATGTTCATTGTCCATGTCACTCTTTATGAGTGATTGTTTAGACCCCTCATTTGACCTTGAGCTGCCTCTCTCCTTGTGATCCCTAATTGGCATGGCCACTGGACTTGGGTACAAGTTCCAAATATGTGTAAAAAGGTTTTGGCGTGTTGAAAGCCAAAGGCTTGTCATGGATTTGACAGTGTTCTCTTCAAAGTTTTGTTCCGTACACGTGGCTTAGTCAATTTCTACTAATAAATTTGTTGTAGCTGTGAGTGTCATTTTCTAGCATTGTGAAGCCATTTCTTGTGCCATGGAACCTGAAATTCTAATGCACTTTAGAAGTGTGGGAGGAGTTCTGCTATATTGCTAGAAATAGTTGAGCAAGCTTTATCTGCTAGTATTAACACTTACCATTTCCTGTGTTACAAAAGTATATCTTGCTGGAGATCTTGATTAATTTGTTCAGAAAATCTTTGAAGCTGTTTCACTATAGGAAAAAAGCTTTGTTTTTGGGTTCTCGTACTGCTGTTGTTGAGAGCTTTAATCGATCACATGCCTCAATTTATTAAATCATTGCTATCATCTGATAGAGAGACCATATACTGATAATTATTCAAGATTTTATGATATTCTATCAGCATGATCTCTCACCTCTATATTACCATTTTAGGAAGCTGAGAAGCATTTCTCCTTAATGGTTGTTTCCAAGTCCCCGATGGCAAAGATAGACCAGCCAATGGGAATTGTCAATTTCCAAACGACAAAGGACAGCAATGAGATTTTGAGCTCGGGGGAGACAATTTTGGAAAAGCTGCTTGACCTTGTCAAGAAAAGTTGCTGCCAAATCCCAAAGGAAACCACGATTCATAAGGCTGCCTTGCGAGCTTGAAGGTGTTTTCAGATGAATGAATGATATCTCCCCTCGAGCCTCCCTCCCTCCCTCCCTCCAATGAGTGCTATTTCACATTGTGGTCTGAAGTGTGGACAGGAGATATTTATCAGTGAACTCTCGAGTGGCTGTCTTAAATTTGATTGCGTATTTTGCAAGATGACCAAATCTGGGCCTTGTTTCGGATTATACTGAATACACTTTCAAAATCGGAATGTAGTTTGGTCTTTTCATCTTTCCTCTTTACCCCTTCATTTTAATTGAAGATTTATGGGCTTTCAAGTCCAAAACTTGTACCAATGGAACAGGTATCAGCACAAGATGTGTACTCATTTGGACTGAAATAAGCGTTGTTACTAAATTCTGTTTCGCATTACAAATGTTGCCGGTGCTTGTGTTTTTCTAACATTGTGAATAACATTAGCTCTCCATGGTAAAGGCTCAATGAATGCTACTTTTCCATTTCATTTCACATTTAAAATGAGCATCCTGTTTCTAGAGAACTTCATTTCAATAAGATAACTGCACCTTTTATCTCTTTGAGGGATGTTTTTTTTTTCTCCTTCAAGTTAATACCTTATACAGGATGGACCTTGTTCTTTAGATTTTCAGCTCCCTTGTTTTCTTCAAGGAAATTGAAAAAACTAGGAAAAGCTGTGGCCACGACACCTTTTGGCTGTGAAAATAGTTGTGCCCCGTAAGTAAAAAGCACCATTTTACTTTCTTCTCAAAATAAATGTATTTATCATTTTATTAAAGAATGTGATTATAGAACTTACTTAGCATGTCAAAGAAAATTTGTGATTTTCACTATAGTAACTTTTCTTGTTATATATGCCATTAATGTGTTGGAAATTACATAAATCATTAAAAAATACACTTAAAAGTTATTCTTGAGGTCCTCATTAACACGATCACACGATCAATTATTTATGAGAAGTAAAAAGTTTTTTTCCTTCAAATTTTGATTTTTAGTTTAAAGCAGCCTGGAACATGTTTTACTACCTTTAGTTAACTTAATTAGTGTTGTAGCATAATTATCAACGCCTTATTTCAAGTGTGGAGAAAATTTGAGATATTGCAAAAATCAATATTTTGGCCATTATTTGAAGATCTATTTTCGTCCCATACTTGGAACTAATTAAAATTCTGAGGAAAAAAAATTGCTATGAAGCATTCAAAACATTTTATTGGACAAAAATTACTGTAAGAAAAAGTTTGTGATGTTCATTACGGTTAGGTGGTGATTGCATGCTCGATGAAGAAGACTCCATCGATTTTAATAGACAATTTTCCACAAATTAGAGCGGCACCAATTTGAAAACCCTAATGCATTTTCCCTTTTTTTGTTTCTTTTTTGAACCTCAAACCCCATCTTCCCCTTCTTTTATACAATTCTCTCATTTTCAAATTTTGTTTTTTCCTATTTTTGCTATTCCGTCCTACCAATAATGGCGTCATGGCATCTGCCAGGGAGCCGCTTTCCCGGGAGGCCGTCTCGCCTTCGCGAGCGACCCCCCTCTCTTCGCGTGCTACGATCTTTGGAGGTGAAAAACGTGACCCCAAATTTTACTTTCCTCCTTAGAGCTTCGAGTTCGGTCCCTGTCGAGAAATCGCGATGGTTTCTGAACGTGGGTTTCTCCGTTTGCGGATTAAAAACAGCGCGGCTGAGACGAGAAGTGCCGGCGGGAGGAAAAGCGCTCGTCCCCACCGATCTGAGCATCGCTATACCCGAAGGAACATGTGCTCGAGTAGCCAATGTGCAACTTCTCATCTCAAAACATTGTCTCGATACCTTGGTTTGGCGTGGAAGCATTAGATCGACGTCGGCGTGGGCGTGATCGATGCGGACTACAGAGGCCCGGTTGGGGTGATCCTGTTCAATTACTCGGACGTCGACTTTGAAGTGAAGGTGGGTGACAAGGTCGCGCAGCTGATCCTTAGTCTGTGATGATGGAGATTAAGGCATATTGTTTAAGTTAAGTAGTTTTATTTTGTTTTATCATCTTTTCAGGGTTTAGTGAAGTCAGTCATCGGTGCTCCACTCTGTTTTTATTCTGGTTAGTAGATTTGTTTTAGGATTTGAGTTCTCTTGTATAGGGATGAATTCTTTTTGGTTTGGATGGATAGGTATTTCCTTGGTGCCTTACTTATTATGCCTTTCACACAACAAAGAAACCGGGGAGAAAAGAAATTGAGATTGGGTGCCAGACGAGTGATTCAAAATACTAATCAACTGAAGATGAACAATAAGTATGGGTTGTACCTCTCCATTTGTGGATTTTCTCCCTTGCATGAACACAGCATGTGTCAGGTTTGCTGGTGGCGAAAGGAATATGAAACAAGCAGGAGCCAAGATTATTGTGTTCAGTCTTCTACTGATTTCTTGGGGCATGGATTTTTGTCTTCCTAGCTCAAAGCACTCTTTGCCTTCCTCATCAAGTGCTTGAGTCAAAATCATTTGATGACACTGATATTTGGATATTCATACCTGTTAAGTTGTTTTTCCTGTATATAGTTGCTCCCAAACTTTCTTGTAACGAAGGAAGCATCTTACACTCCTTTGATATGAGGGAATCGGATTGTCAAGATTAACCGATGTCCAGATATTTGCCTTTTTATCTCTGCTTTTTGGTGATAAGCTGGGGGAAATTTTGCTCTCCATTGGGTGTATTTCATTGTTATGCTATGCTGAATGCTGATAAGTTCCTCTGGATTAGTCAGAGCATTATGACTGGTGCCTATTTTTTATACCTGTACCAGATTTTTACCTTCACGATTGTTATTAGGATTGCTAACTCTATAGGAGGCAATTAAAAAGATGCAAGTTGGTCACATCGACAATCATTCCCAGTTTGGATTAGGTGTAAGGTCATTGGAGAGATAGGATGGGATTCCTAATCCCAATCCACATACTTTGCCTATTTAATTAGGACTCAACCTCATAGTAAATCAAATTAGGCCCCATTTCTCGTCGTGCATGACCAATTGTATGTCTGAAACAATATCTAAAGGCTGAACCTGCTTATCGGGCTAACTTTGGGGATTGAACTGTGAGGGCATTATAAAAAAATTGAGGTGTTGCCCTCATCCTGAATCAGATTTGATGGAAGATTTAATTGGTGGTTGTGGCAAGGCTGAAATACTTTCTATGCAGACTTGAGAGAGTCCATATGCTTTCACCTGGATTAAAATTAACCTTTCATTGCTTGAGTTGGATGTGAGCTCTACTTTCATGAGAGCTTTGGTTGGGGCATATGGAAGGTCTGCTGTGCCTCCACAATCAGCAGCGCAGCACAATGCCATCGCCTTTGTACTGTAACCATCGCTTCTTGCTACGGATTTTTTCTTTTTTTCAGCTCTTCAACTTGTCTATTTCTTTCACCCTCCTCTCTTCTTCTTTTCAATGCCATCATCTGGCTTTGCTTTCATTTTGTTTTCTTCTTTTCTTTTGCCATCATCAGCAGTGCTGAGTCTTATGATTATCGATCCATAGTGTGGTCCAGTTTCAATCATTTGGGAACGATCTTAACAACCATTACCTTAAGGGTTTTATTTATCTGAACTTATACTGCAGCCATTGCCTCCCATATGTGTACTGATTAGATCATATACTGTCGTTTTGTGTAGTCGTAATATGCCATCATGTATGACCATTTGAAAAATGAATCTCATTGGCATATCTATATGGGTATTGGCTCTCGGCAATCCCTAGAGATGCTAGAACTCAGGCCCAATGCTCATGTCGTTTGCAAGTTTTTTCAAATGGCTGGGATCCTCGTGATTGTATTTGTATTGCACCTTGCTATGACCCCTTTAATTCCTCTTTTTACTCTATTTTCTTTCTACCACTGAAAGTTATAATTGTGCCCTAGAAATAATCAAGTAATGAATTAATTTGATGGTGACACTTAACTCTGTTGCTGCTAGGAAGGTGAAATGTGAAATCAAACTCTATTGTGGCTTATGTTCATGAGCAATCTGTTTTGGTTTCATGGTTTCTATAGCTAGTTTCATTATGCTGCTATATGTCGAAATTGAGAGAGTGCGGTTGACAAAGAAACTTGCAAAAGTTAAAGGAAGAACTAGGTCTTAAAGCAGAAGCTGCTGATTTAATACAAGAAATTGCAGGAGCTAGAAATTGACTTCTGGGTCTACTGATCTTGTAATTGGTTTTTCCTTGTCCAGCATTATGAGTGGTTTGAATTGCTGTGGAAAATTTTGGAGCATTGGCAAGTACGGAGAAAATTGCCTTTATCCCAGAACAAGGGATTTTCCTATTGCTTTTAGCCGTTTATGCTCTCTTACTATGATCAGTTTTGTGATCAATGGTTTTGCAGGTTCTTTTGAGCTTATATTGCCAGGACTATGTCCATGCACAGATCCAGAAAATTAGCCCCCCAGTGTTTGATGCAGATCCTTCCAAAGAGAAGAAAAAGCCTAAAGAAGGGGAAAGTATTATGGAAGAAGCACCAGCTGATATTCGGTCATTTCTGGAGTTGAAACAGATATAATCAAAACCCATAATATGGTGAATTGGTGCTTTACTTATTCTAGTGTTGTATCTACTATTTTTATAACTAAAACTTTTTGGCTGATCAAGCACTACCTAGTATTCAGGTTGTGGTTCAACTGTTCAAGCCATGGTTTTATTCATCTGTTGCATTCTCTTTTTCCTTTCTATCTTTATCGCAAACTCTGATGTAAGAGATGTACATAATGGATTTGAACACACATCTTACCTTGCATTCATGTGGTTAACGATGTAAGTATTATCCACATTACATGGGTTACCTTGAGATTTGTCGTTGCTATATGGCGATATATGAGATTCCATCAGTGAAGGGGAAACCCAGAGCAGCGGATACCAGAGAAGCTCTTTTGTATAAGGCTTTGTCAAGTCTTCACTGATGTTTTCAAGGCACAGCTGTTCATTCCATGGTTTAATTAGTCGCAGGTTTTAAGAAAAATCTGCTGGTACTTAGTTTGGTCACCACATGATTGGTTGCAGTCAAGCCTTCTTAATGACACTTCAGAAGATAAAACTGTCTCAAAAATTTCCCAATTCAGGTACATCTTTGAATTGTTTCTTGTATTTGGTTGTACATTTTATTGCGATAGGTCGATAATCTGCCATAGAATTTGGTTGGCCGTGCCTTTGTTATCTTAATGCAGGTTGCAGCTGAAACAATTGATCACAATATAGGTTATCCAATTAACTGCTCTTTGGGGTACTTTCAGAGATAAATTTGAGAATGAGAAATAAATGCTTGAAGGTGCACTTGTTGAGAAGGCAGCAGAAGATCTTAGACAGAGAGTAAGCGAACTTGAAATATAGAACTTTGTCGTTTTCTTTCCCTTGTTTTCTTTGGATCATCAATCAGATGCGACTTACACTATTTTCTGCAGAGTGTTATTGTCGTTTTGAAGTATTACTTGGGGTTGGGGATTACCTTGCGGAAACTTGCACAGCTTTTATAACTCAGCATCCAGGTTGATTATGTTGAACATTTATTTATTTTTCTTATCAATGTCAATCTTTATGACTGATTGCCTAGACCACTCATTTAACCCTAGTAGTCTCTCTACCCCTGATACTTATGGGTTATGGTTGCTGGACTTGGATACAAGTTCCAAAAAAGTGGAAAAGAGGTTTTGGTGCCTTGAAGGCCAAGGCTTGTCTGGAGGTAGAGAATGTTGTCCTTTGTAGTTTTTTTCTGTGAATATTTCAGACCAATATATATGCATACACACTATGCTTAGTCAACTTCTCATAAAATTTATCGTAGCTATTAGTGTCAATGTTTGACGTTGTGAAACCATTTCTTGTCCCATGGTGCCTGAAATTCTGGTGTGCTTTAGAAGAGTGCAAGGAGCTCTGCTATGACTCACCATTTCCAGTGTTACAAAAGTATATCTCGTGATTAGAGCTTTCTTAATGTGCTCGGAAAATCTATGTAGCTGAATCACTCAACGAAAGGAACTCTGTTTTTGGGATTCTGTTACCACTGTTGTAGAGAGCTTTAATCATTCACATACCTCGATCTATTAAATCAACACTATCATTGGTTAGAGAGACTACATAATAGTAATTGTACAAGCCTGTATGGTATTCAATCAACGTGACTTGTTAGTTCAATGACCATTTTAGGAAGCTGAGAAGCATCTCTCCAAAATGGTTGTTTCCAAGTCCCTAGTGGGAAAGATAGACCTGCCGATGGGAGTTGTCTGTTTCCAGACGGCAAAGGAGAGCAATGATATCTTGAACTCGTGGCCTACAAATTTGGAAAAGCTCCTTGATCTTGTTGAGGAAAGCTGCCACCGAATCCACAAGCAAACTGTGGTTCATATGGTTGCTTTGAGAGCTTGGAGATGTTCTTAGTTGAATGAATGACCTCTCTCCCCTCGAGCCTCCCTCTCTCTCACCAAAAGAGAAAAGCTGAAGAGTGTGGTTTCACGTTGTCCTCTGAGGTGGGGACTACAGATATCATAGAACTCTCGTTTAGCTGTCTTAAATTTGATAGCATATTTTGCAGGTGGACCAGATCTAGACCTTGTTTTGGATTGAAACGGTACACTGAATACTGTTTCTGCGTGGGAACATATTTTGGTCTTTTCATCTTTCCTCTTCCCCCTTCCTTGTAATTGAATATTTTTGGATTATCAGGGTCCAGAACTTGTACCAATAGAATTGGTATCAGAACAAGATGTAGACTCATTTTCGCAGAAGTAAGCGCCTTGTTACTAAACTCTGTTTCCCTTTACAAATTTTGCTGGTGCTAGTGTTTTCTAACATCAGGGATAACATTCGCTCTCAAAAGTAAAGGCGAATGAATGCTTTTTGTATTTCATTTCACATTTGAATTTTGTTTTAGCAGGGAGAGCTTGTTTCCTTTGGACTTAATCTTGACTGATGGCAGTTCTAAAAACCTCTTTTTAGGGAGCTTATATATTGTCAATAGACTTAGCTTTTCTCCAGGTTGATGTTGTGATGTCATTTCAAAAAGACACTGTTGTGATGTCATTTCTCTCTAAACTTACAGTCACTGGAATGTGTTTCAATATCCACTAGTTAACATTTCTCTCAACTGTTGGCATGAATGTGGGTAATAATACAGTAAGAAGCTGGAGATATTGAGGATAATGTGTTTGTTGGACAACTCTGTTCAGATTTGGACTTAATGGAAATTCTCTTTACATAGTCGCTTCCCATTTTCATTTTACTATTGATGCTTCCAAGTGGCGACTTACTATTATTTCTTCGTCCAATTTGTTTCCAATTTTTTTGTGGCTGGCGAAATATAGAAACAATCACATTTTTCCTATTAATCTCAACATTTGATTGGTTTTGTCAATCAATTGTTGTCTCGAATCCCCTTTCTTTACAAGAGAAAATGTTGAGCGTTTAAACATCGGGTCTCGGAGTAAAGTGGGGCAAGAATGACTTCTATAGAAATCATGAAGTGGTATTCGAACTTTAATTTGTTTCAAGGACAAATTTAACTGATGAATGAAAAATAGCGAGGAAATTAGAAATTCAAAATATTTGTGGTGAAATTAGGTCTCAAATATTTATTTGATTCGACACTGGCTATGATTAGACAATACATTATAAGATAAGTATCACACAAACTCAAATCGACATGACACGAGTTAAAAGCCACGGAGATGTAACCAAACCAATATCAAAGCTGACAATATTTTATCTAGTGACGGCAAGGCTCGGATGGAGTCCTCTAGAACAACAATATAAGAATTAGGATTAGGATGTTGGGCGCCTGGTCGGTGTTAGCATTGGGTACAACTCTTGTTTATAGTTGATACTACTAATTATCCATCCAATCATTGGGGTTATGCATTTTATGCATTCCGTTCTTCTCAAATTGAAGGAATTCGTTTGGACATTGTCGTAGGACATGCGATTGTGATCGCACAATTGAGACTTCGAGTTTCCAGTTTTTTTTTTTTTTTTGAAACTTTCGAATCTTTTAATAATGTGATACAATGTTCCATCTTAAGCTATTAATGTATAAGCTTTGGATCATAGAATAATGAGGTGTGGTTAGTCACTTGCGTACTAAGCCGTTGACCATTTTTTGGCTCCTATTGTCAAGGCAAGTGAAGAGTGTTTGTAGTTTTGAGTAAAGAAGTGAGTGCCTGCTCAGTAGCAGAAATAAGCAAACTATGAAGATTTAATAAAACAGGTGTCAAAATAATCACACGTTGGGCTAATGCAAATTGCAGTCTCTCTTCAATTAATAGCTTCAGTTTTTCAGATCACAGCTTCTAATGTCAAACAAGCTAACATTTGGATCCTCCTCTATTGCATGTCGAAAAATACTATATTTTGGTGAAGAACCTGTTGGCCGAGAATGTCAAAAATGAAATGAAAAGTCTGACAATAGATGACATAAAAAGGAAAACAAGTATCATCGAATAATTATTCAAATTTGGAGAATCGTTGGCCGAGAATTTATAAATGCAGTGGCGAAAATAAAATTTACATAAAATGTTAAAAACCGTTGATTTAAGGAGAAAGATAAAAATGACTCGGGTGTAGAGTAACGACCGGATGATTTTTGGGCATGACATGGCATGGAGAAATCTAGTTGGAGAAAATCATTCTGAAATAGATTTATTTTGAGAGTTACTTTCCTAGATGAATCACTTTTGATGAATAAATAGTAGTTAGACTGTGCATAGAACAAATTCATGCATCCCCAGGACATCAACAAAATCCTCGAGGACAGAGGGAATCTCTTGTGAGCACAAGGAGCATGGGAGCATTAGCTTTCTTTTCTAGGACAAAGGGAATCTCTTGTGAGCACAAGGAGCATGGGAGCATTAGCTTTCTTTTCTAGGACAAAGGGAATCTCTTGTTAGCGCGAGGAGCATTTGCTAGTTAGCCTTTTTTTCTAGGAGAAAGGGAATCTCTGGTTAGCACGAGAAGCGTGGGAGCATTTGCTGGTTAGCTTTCTTTTCTATTATTTTTAGTAATAGAAAAGGCCAGCCAAGTCAAGACAGTGCCAGATCTCAGATCTCAATGAAAGCACCGTCCGCATGTACTGCTGAGATCACGGCAGGAGCATGCGAGTATTGTTCCTTAGTTCTCTTCTATTTTCGTTCATCAATGTAAAGAGGCAAGTCAAGTCAAGTCGCGCTGGATCTCGAGCTTCGATCAAAAGCACCAGGAGCATGTGAAAGTTGCACGTTGTTGCATGTGAGTATTTGCTCGTTGGGTTCCCCAATATGCTGGATCTCGAGCTTCGATAAAAAGCACCAGAAGCATGTGAAAGTTGCACGTTGTTGCATGTGAGTATTTGCTCGTTGGGTTCCCCAAGATGCTGGATCTCGAGCTTCGATCAAAAGCACCAGGAGCATGTGAAAGTTGCACGTTGTTGCATGTGAGTATTTGCTCGTTGGGTTCCCCAAGATGCTGCGGAAATTATGCGTGCAATGACTGTTCTTTCAGGCACGCCTCACGGCGATTCGAATAGCATGAAGAGTCTTGTACCGTTTTGGGAATATTCTAAGATTTAGAAGAGAGAGGAAAAGAGGATTAGTAATAACTACATCTCTACTCAATTGGCTTCCCTTTACACTTTATTAGATAATGGTATTTATACCTAAACAATGTGCCTAGGAAATGAAATAATCTAATCCAACAAGGAAATTGATTGTCTTAGAAAATAATGAAAGAATAAATAATATCCTTAATATCTAATAATATCTCTAAAAATATTCTTTAATAGGAAATCTCTAATTTCCATTTACATACTTCATCCCGTTGTTGTTGTTAGGCTAGGTAGATCATTGCCGTGCCACAGAACATGTGGGTTCAACGACATTGTAGATTCATTCAAAGGTCTCAAAGTCATTAGTTCGAGTTAAAGTGGACTGCAAAATGCATGTGAACGAATTCGAAAAGTACACTTGTAGGAATAAACCAGGTGGAGACGATGTCAGGGCCATCCAAGAAATATTTGAGTCGTAGGGACCAAAATATTTTAGAAATTTGTGGCATAAGTTTTGTTATATTGATGCCATTTCATTAATAACTTATTTGGATCTTGAGGAGAAGCTTCAATGGTTGGACTTATAGCTCAAGACCTATAGATGGACGTAAGTGATCGCCAACGCATTTTCTAGGATTGCCTTTTCCACAATTTTTTTTTTTTAATTTCCACCTCTTTTAACAATATTATGGAAATGAATGAGAATAGGGGGGACTTTAGGAATTCAAATTGTTTGTATTGGTATTAGGTGTCAAATATTTATCTAATTCGACACTACATGTGTTTATGCGGTACACCATTAGATAAGTATCACACAACTCATGTCAACATGATTCGAGTAAAAGCCATGAAGACTTAAGCGAACCATTATCAAAGCTGACAATATTTTATCTAGTGACAACAAGGCTCGGGTGGAGTTTCTTGGCACAACAATGTAAGAACTAGGATCGGGATGTTGAGCGTTTGATCGGTGTTGGCACTTGGTATAACTCTTGTTTATAATTTTTTTTTGGTGACCCAAGATCCGCTGAGCTTGACTTTCGCTTACGCTAATCGCCAACCCATGGCTCGTACAGTGCGCGGTGCACCTCGGACCAAGCGTCAATACCTAGGGATAACTCTTGTTTATAATTGATACTACTAATTATCCATATAATCATAACCCTAAATTGGGGCTATGCATTTCATAAATTCTGTACATCTCTAATTAAAGGAATCTGTTTGGACCTTGTCGTAGGACATGTAATTGTGATCGTACAATTTAGACTTCAAGCGTCAAGGGTTTTTTTTCCATGTGTTGAAACTTTCAACTCCAGATTGCTTCTGAATTTGTGTATTGTATGACTTATTGAGTTGGCGTTTTTTTTTTTTTTTTTCTTTTTTTTTTTCTTTTGGGCGGATAGCGAGCATACTGGGGTTCCTTCTCAAAACACATGATCAGGTGATATAATGTTTAATTTTAATGCATTTACTTGTAAGCTTTTGATTCTAGAATAATGAGGTGGGGTTAGTCACTTACGTACTAAGCTGTTGAGCTTTTTTCATGGCCGCTTATCATTTCGGATTCTGAAGAAGCTTACAAGGCTAGAGAAGAATGTTCGTAGTTATGAGTAAAGAAGTGAGTATCTGCTCTTACCTCAGGAGGTTTTATGAGCTAAGCTGGTTTTCAGAGTAGAAAAAATAAGCAAACTATATAGCTATAATACCCTAGGTGCCAAAGTAATCACACGTTGATCTAGTGTTTAATGCAATCTCTCTTCATTTAATAGCTTCAGTCTTTCAAATCACATCTTCTAATGCTAAATAAGCTAATGTTTGAATACTCCTCTATTGGGCTGCGAAAAATCATATTTCGATGAAGAACCCGTTGGCCGAGAATGTCAGCATGAGACAAAAAGTCCGACAAAAGATGACATAAAAAGGAAAAAGTATCACCGAATAATTATTCGATTACTGAATATTTTTTCGATTACGGAGAACTGTTGGCCGAGATTAATGCAGCACCGAAAGAATAAAATCAATGTAAAATGTTAAAATTATTAATTTAAGGAGATAGATAAAAGAGTGACTTGGGTGAAGGGTAGTGACTAAATAATCTTTAAGCATGATGTAGCATGGAGAAATCTAGTTTGAGAAAATTGTTATGGAAGAGATTTATTTTGAGAGTTACTTTCCCAGACGAATCTCTTTCAAGAAATAAATACTAATCAGACTGTGGATAGAACAAATATATGCATTCCCCGAACTTTTATTAAAAATAATCCTCGGGGACCAACCGAATCTCTTGTTCGCACAAGGAGCATGGCTTGCCGGTTTGTTATCTTTTCTATGTTGTTTACTGATAAAAAAGTCCAGCCAAGTCAAGACAGCGCTGGATCTCAAATCTCAATGAAAGCACCTTCCGCATAATGCTGAGCATCGGTGCAGATGACAGCAGGAGCATGTGAGTATTGCTCGTCAGTTCTCTTTTCTATCTTTACCTATTAACATGCGAAGCAGAGCCGAGTCATGATGCATGTGAGCACTTGCTCACTTGCTCGTTGGGTTCCGCAAGATGCTGCGGAATTTACGCGTGCAGTGTGCCTTCTTCTTTTTTCTTTTTCCGGCATGCTCACAGCGCTTCGATTATCATGAAGAATATTGGACCGTTGGATGGCAATAACTCAACATTTTTCAATAGAAATGAGCGCGTTATCAATAAATTCTGTTTCACATTACAAATTTCACTGGTGTTTGTGTTTTTTTAACATCGGAGATAACATTAGCTCTCCAAAGTAAAGGCTTAATGAATGCTACTTTTCCATTTCATTTCACATTTGAATTTTTCTTTGGCCGGAAATTGGACCCAATCTTGGTTGTTGGCAGTTCTAAAAACCTATTCCTAGGAAGCTTCATTTAAATAAGACAACTTTACTTTTATCTCCTCATTCATCTCCAAGCTGATGTCGTGATGTCATTTCAATAAGAAACTTTGTTGTGATGTTATTTCTCTTTGAAGTTTCTATTGCGAGAATGTGTTTGGTGTCAACTAGTTATGACATCTCTCAACTCTTGGTAAGTATGAGGATAATGTGTTTCTTCGACAACTCTACTAAGATTTGGACTTGATGGAGGTTCTCTTTACGTAGTCTCTTCCCATTTTCATTTTACTATTGGTGGTTCCAAATGGCAACTTAGAATTATTTCTTTGTCTAATTTGTTTTCTCTTTTATCCTCTAATTGGCAAATTATAGAAATCATCACACATTCCCTATTAATCTCCACATTTGATTGATATCATCAATCGGTTGTTATCTGAAATCTCTTTTCTCTACAAAAGAAATAGGATTTGAATATCTGTCATAGAGTGAAATGGGAAAAGAGTGACTCCTATGGGAACAATTGAGTAGTTCTTGAACTTCCATTCATTTCATGGAACATGTTTGAATGGAACGAAAAAAAAATGATTTGCCCCTTAAGTCTTCTATTACATTTTTATGCAAATCTCAAAGTCTAGAAAGCATTAGCTGAATGGCAGACCCTCAAGGAAGTATGAGAAGCAACTTGAATGAAAAGTTATCTTGTTTTCACTCTGAAAACTCGTTACTTCATTAATATCGGTGTCTGGAGCTTTGGATACTTCTTTTTTCTCTTTCTTTTTTTATTACTTTTTGCAATTTAATTGTACAAAAAAGCTCACGTTGAGTACGGCAGTCCAAAGTTGACATAAGTGCAAATAATATAGAAGAGAATTGCACAATTATGTACAGTTGATTAGGAACATCGTGTTGAATGCCTTTTCTAATTTTACATTTGAGTTAATAGAAGAGTCATCCCGAGTAGTAAATTTCTGACCAAGTCGAATTCGAGAAATTTTATCCATAATCCTATATACTAGCAATAATAAGTTGTTGGGATTCAGACATCACTGCCATACCCAGAGAACATTTGGGTACATCCGACATTGTGAGTGAACCGCTACCAAAGCTGTGCAAGCGTGATAGCAAGGCTTGGGTCGAGTTGCCTAATACAACAAGATTAGAATCGGGACTATGATGTTGGGTGTCGTATCTGTGTTGGCATGCTATGCTATTTTTCTATTGCCAATTAATACTATCTACAACAAGATCTTCAACTAATCAAATCAAATCGTGGCATTTGGTATATCTCTTGCTTATAGTAGATAGTATCATGATCCTTAATAGGGGCTATGCATTTCATGCGTTCTGTAAATCTTCAATTAAAGTAATAGTTTGGACCTTGTCGTAGGACATGTGATTGTGATCCTACAATTGAGATTTCGAGAGACAAGATTTTACCTATGTATTGATTTTTTATTTTTTTTATATACCAAGGATCCGGCCTAACTCACCGGCCAAGCTCACCTTTGAGAGCATAGCACCGATTAAACCCCGGGGGAAATTAGCCCAGCAACCCACCGTCGGGGCTACCTGCTTAAATCACGGAACTACTTTGAGAGTTGTGACAACTCAGGGAGTCAAACCCTTGACCTGGTGCCAAATCATGAGGTACACCTCAACCAGCGCAACCATGCGTGGGTGGGTTATGTATCAAAACTTTTAATTCCAAGTTACTTCTGAATTTTTGTATTACATAACTTATTGGATTTTCTTTTCCTTCTCTTTTTTGGAAAGCGAGCATATAGGATTTCCTTTTCAAATCACTTGTTGATCATGAAGTATAACGTTCAATTTTAATCTTCTTACTCGTAAGTTTTTGATCCTAGAAGGATGGGGTGTGGTTAGTCACTCGCATACTAAGCCGTTGAGCTTTTTTTTTTCTATATTATCTAATCATTTTAGGTTCTGAAGAAGCTTAATACTGTGCTAAGGAAAAATGTACTTTGATAGAGAACCCGTTGACCGAAAATGTTAACACAAAATAAAAAGCTAAACACCAAATGAAATAAAAGGGAAAAATGGTAACACTAAATAATTATTCGATGGTGGAGAACTCGTTGGCCAAGTATTTCTAAATGTGACACTAAATATACAAACCCTTAATTCCATCCATTCGGGAGGAGTTGACTATAATGCCTTGTGAATCAATGAAAAGGAAAAAGAAGGGTGGATAGAATCATCTCGTGTACATAATGAGATGGATTTAACGTAACTCATTAACTCAATAAGTTGTTTTGTACAAACAAGATCATTGTAATTTTCTACCTTGGCTAAGCAAGAACAAATAAAACCTCTAGTATTTACGATCAATTGATTGTCAGTTGTCTCAATAATGCAATATCCATATATTGTTTTTTCCTGTCATTGTTGATTATATCACATGTCCGAATATGCCTATAGTCCATTCAAATTGGGATACAGGGCCTCACCCGATTCCAGTCTTTCGTAAGACGGGTACATCTAATCTTTACAATCGACCTTACTCCGAGCAGCTGTATTGCTCGTTGGTTTCCTTTCCAATTTTTTTTGCACTTGTAAAAGCAAGTCTAGTCAAAGAGCACTAGCATGTGTAGGTTCGACGCACCTTCCGCATAATGCTACGGAAATTACGCTAGCAATAATTGCCCTTTACTTTTCTTTTCTAATTATTTTATTAATATTATGACAAAAAAAATAGTTTTCTGAATAGAAAAAGTAAGCCAAGTCGAAGTCGTTCGAAAGAACGCGCCTTAGTAGGCTCCGCGCCCCTTCCGCGCCATGCCGTGGAAATCATCGCAATCTCAGCGGTTCGATTAGTTGAAGATTCTTAAACCGTTGGATGGCAAGAACTCAGCATTGTTCAAGCACGCACAGTAGAGTGTTGTAATGTCATTTCTTTCTAAACTTTCTGTCACTGGAATGTATTTGATATTGGCTAGTTTTGACATTTCTCTCAACTATTGGCATGAATGTGGGTAACACAGTGAGAAGCTCGAAATATTGAGGAGGATGTGTTTCTTCGATGGCTCTATCAATTTTCAGATTTGCTGGAAGTTTTCTCTACATCTTCTCTTCCAATTTTCAATTTACTATTGGTGCTTCCAAGTGGCAACTTAGGGTTATTTCTTTTTATAATTTGTTTTCGCTTTTAACTTCTAGCTGGCGAAGTAAAGAAACCATCACATATTTCCTATAAAACTCGACCATTTTCATCAATCATTTGTTGCCTAAAATCTTTTTTCCTTACGGAAGAAGATGTGAAGGGTTTGAATATTGTATCATAAAGTGAAATGGGAAAAGAGTGACTCCTATGAAAATCATTGAATAATTTTTAAACTTTAATTCGTTTCATGGAACCTATTTGAATGGAACAACAAAAATATGGTTCACTCATTAAGTTTTCAATTACAATTCATGTACTCCAGGTCTAGTAAGTATCGGATGTATAGCAAACCCTCATGGAAGTATGAGAAGCAACTCAAATGAAAAGTCATCGTTTCTTCTTCACTCCAAAAGCTGATTACTTCATTAATGTCAGTATGCAGAGCTTTGAGTACTTCATTTCTTTTCATGTTTTGCAAGTTAAGTGTACAAAAAGGCTCCTGTTGAATACGATAATCTGAAATTTACATCAACGCAAATAATATAAAAGAGAATATGCACGAATATGAATTAATTGATGAGGTACGTAATATGGAATGTGTTTTTCAATTTCACACTTCAAGTCATATCGAGGGATATATTTCTAATTAACTCGAATTCGAGAAAGTTCATTTGTAATCCGACTTACTAGCAATACGTGACTGTCTATGTTTTGTTGTTAGGATTGTTAGATCACTGCAATGCCTGAAAACACGTGGATTAAACGACATTGTAGATTGATTCATATGTCTCAAAGTCATGAGTTAGAGTTAAAGTGGACTGTAAGTTGTATGAGAAGGAATCCAAGTAGTGCACTTGTAAGAATGAAGTAGGTGGAGACGATGTCAGGGAGATTCATGAAAAAAATTGGGTTGAACAGATGCAAATATTTTGGATATTTGTAGCATAAATTTTGTCATATTAATGCATTTCGTTAATCGGTTTATAGGATCTTGAGGAGAAGCTTCAATTGCGTTCACTAACATCCCAAGAACTGTAAATGGACGTAAGTGATCACTGACACAGTTTCTAGGGTTGCCTTTTGCACATTTTTTCAGATTTCAGTCTTTAAAGTTAGGCATTAGGAATTCATAATGTTTGGGTCAATATCAGCTGTCAAATATTTATCTAATTGGACATCTGATTAATGTTGGCGCTTGGTATAACTCTTGTTTATCGTTAATACGACTTATTATCCATCCAATCTTAATCCTAAATTGGGGCTGTGCATTTCATGCATTCTGTACATCTCCAGATAAAGGAATCTGTTTGGACCTTGTCGTAGGACATGTGATAGTGATCAAACAATATAGACTTTAAGTGTCAAGGTTTTTCTCGTGCTGATCATGGGATACAATGTTCCATCTCATGCTATTGATGTATAAGCTTTTGATCCTAGAATAATGAGGCGCGGTTAGTCACTTGCGTACTAAGCCGTTGAGCCTTTTTTCTCTCCTCTTATCAAGGCATGTGTAAGAATTTTTGTACCTATGAATAAAGAAGTACCTGCTCTTAGGAGATTTTATGAACTAAGCTAGTCTGTAGGGCAGCAAAAGTAAGCTGATACTTTCGAGCTTTAATGCACAAGGTGTCGACGTAATCACCTGTTGGTGTCGTGTTTAATGTTGTCTCTCTCCATTAATAGCTTCGATTTTTCAAATCACATCTTCTAATGCTAAATAAGCTAAGATTGAACCCTCCTCTATTGTGCTGCGGGAAATTATATTTTGGTGAAGAGCATATTGGCGGAGAATGTCAACATGAAATAAAAAAGTGTGATTAAAGATGACATAAAAGGAGAAAAAAAATATCACCAAATTTTTATTCAATTATGGAGAATTGTTGGTCAAGAATTTAGGGATAATTTTAAAAAAGGGCATGGAGTGCCTTCATTTTCTCAAATAAGAGCCTGAAAATGATTTTGTTTTAAATAAGGTTCTGAAGTATTATCATTTTTTTTAAATAAGGGCTTGAAATAAATCTTGTTTCAAATAAAGACCTAAAGTGGTTATGTCTGTTTTGAATAGAGGCTGAAGTGGTTATGTCTATTTCAAATAAGGGCTTGGAGTAGCTATATATGTTTCGAGATAAGGGCCTAATCTTCGGCGATCAATGGTATTTTTGTCATTTATCATTCCCCCCCTTTTTCTATTTCTTGTTCTTGTTCTTCCTCTTTGCATAAGCCATGGGCAATACCCACAAAGGACTGGGTGAGGGTTGGCCTTGCCCAATTCGACAAGGGCCACCCACATTGGCCATAGACAAGGCAATCCTTGCCTTGAGGGAGGCTGCCCCTCGTGGCCATTGGCGAGATTGGCCCTCGTCAATAGGTGAGGCCAACCCTCACTAGATCTAGCAAGGGTCACCGCACCCGAGGCTGGCAAGGGCTTGTAGGCCCTCGCTTGCTGCTGGCAAGTGCTTGCAGACCCTCGTTGGCCCTTCCGAGCGGCCAACGAGGTTGTCAAGCCCTAGTTTGCCCTTCTTAGTAGTCGGTGAGGGTCGCCAACCCTTGCCAGCCTTTGTTAGTGGCTACTAGTTGATGGCGTAAAAGAAAAAAAAGAGAAATGAATAAAAAGTAAATTTTGGACAAAAACACTCTTGATCGGTCGAAAAATTTAGTTAGTTGGCAATTGGCAAAGTCAAGCCCTTATTTGAAACAATCATGGCTACTTTAGGCCCTTATTTGAAATAACTAAGGCTACTTTAGACCCTTATTTGAAACTAGATTTACTTTGACCCCTTATTTGAGAAAATAAGAACATTTTGGACTTTCTCAAGAATTTATTAATGCAACACCAAAAGAATAAAATTTATGTAAAATGTTAAAAGCTATTAATTTAAGGGGAGAGATAAAAGTGGCTTGGGTGGAGGTAACGATTTGATAATTTTTAAGCAAAAAGTAGTACGGAGAAATCTAGTTTAAGGAAATTATTTTGAAAAAGATTTATTTTAGAGTTACCTTTCTAGACGAATAAAAGGAAAAAAAAGAAAAAGCCTCTGGGTAGGCTTTTTATAACAAAATCCTGTATAATCCCCCGATTCATACGCTCTTGTCTAACTCATGTAAATTAGCAGTGTATAAGAGAATGAAAGCAAGTCAAGTCAAGTTCAGCCAGTCCTGGATCTCTCAAATTTCAATGAAAGCGCGTAGACAGGTTCGAAGCACCTTCCCAGTAACATGGTGTGAATCGGTGGAGGCAGGATCATGCGAGTGTTGCTCGTCAGTTCTCTTTTCCACTTTTTCTTATTAATATAAAAAGCAAGTCAAGTCACGATGCTGCTGAGTATTGCGTGTCTCCAAGTCAATGATGCTACTTCGACCAAAAAAAGAAAGAAAAAGTCATGATGCCGCGGAAATTACGCGTGCAATGATTATTCTTTCCGTGGCATGGCTCACAGCGGTTCGATTAGCATGGAGAGCTTTGGACCGTTGGATGGCAAGAACTCGATTGTTCGAGCACGCATATAAAAGAATTTCGCGTGTTGGTAAATCCTACTTCAAAGGCTGAAAATCGGTGGAGATACCAGGGTTGTGTTGTTTGAGCACTCCTCAGGCGGTCAACCGACTCCTTGCTCTTTTCTGTTTCCTACTTTGATTGCTCCATTTTCTTCTGAGTAAGCAAGAGGTGTGCGAGTTCTTATATTTTCGTTCGAATTAACTGAGTCATGAAAGACATTTGTGCGATTCGCAGATCTGGACCGTGAAGGCTGGCTTTCTTTTAAGGCTCTGCTTGATCAATCTCTTATTTTATAACAGAATGAGAATCTCGTTGGTCAATCACTCCATGATGTACTTCCAATCAAGAAAAAGGAAAATGTTCTTTCCGTTCTCTTCCTGTCTCTCCAATTCCTTTGTTTTCTCGTCACTTCATTTCCCTTCGTCACTTCATTTCCCTTTCAACTTAAATTGCCAATCGCATTGTAAAAGAAAAAAACCCACTCACTCAGAAGATCCGAATTCCGGGGTGTCTTCCTCATTGACTGCTCCGCATGGAAGAGATCATGAAAGGGGAGACGAATTGCCGAAAGGGAATACCTACGAAGTGTTCTTGAGCTTTAGAGGGATAGACACACGCAAAAATTTCACCGACTATCTCTATACTAGTCTTACCGATGCAGGAATTCATGTGTTCAGAGACGACAATGAGCTCTGTGTTGGTGAGGAGATTGGTCCAGAGCTTCTCTGCAACATTACGCAGTCCACGATCTCTATCCCAATTATTTCCGAGAACTATGTTTCCAGCAAATGGTGCCTTCGTGAGTTGGTTCAAATGTTAGAGTGCAAGAGGAGTAAAGAGCAAATAGTGTTGCCCATATTTTACAAAGTGGAACCCTCACAAGTGCGACATCCTACAGGGAGATTGAGAGAAGCTATCGATGCACATAAAAAGAATATGGAGGAAACGGTTGTGAAGGAATGGGAAGAAGCACTCAAAGAAGTTAGCTCCTTGAAAGGATGGGAATCGGAGAAAATTGATAATGGGTACCTTCTCCAACAAAACATTGTTTAATTATTCATAAATAGATCTTTTTTCAAAAAGAATACACATATTGCTATCCTATACTGATATTCATTGTTATTTGACAGGCATGAAGGAGCATTGGTCAAAATTGTTGTCACAAAAGTTCTAAGTGAGTTAAAAGGAGCATTTCAGCTAATTGTTCCCCAACAGTTGGTTGGGATTGATGATTGTATCGAACATATTATGAGCTTGATAGATGCTAAATTCAATGGTACATTGATTATCGGAATTTATGGAATGGGTGGCATCGGTAAAACGACTCTTGCGAAGGTATTATACAACAAGTTCTTTGGTCAGTTTAAGCATCATCACTTCGTGGCAGATTGTCGAGAAGCATACCAGCGCGAGGGTATTAAATGCCTACAGAAGCAGCTCATATCTAGCCTAGGAAGTCCATGTAATGTGTCTAATGTGGACGAGGGGATCCGTCTCATCAAATCTCAATTTGCACATAAGAAAGCACTCATTTTTCTTGATGATATAGATGATAGTGCTCACTTGAAATATTTGGTCGACCGTGATTGGTTTAAAGTAGGAAGTATAGTCATCATAACAACCAGAAACAAGGATGTTCTTGGCCAAGCTAGTGTAGATCACATGTACCCACTCAAAGAGTTGTCTTTAGATCAATCATTGATTTTATTTAGTAGACATGCATTTCAAAAGGATTCTCCTCCAAGTGATTATGAAGATATCTCTCGTGATGTCGTATCTACTACTGGGGGGCTCCCATTAGCTCTAGAAGTTATAGGTTCATTCTTATGTAGAAAGAGAGAAAACGTATGGAAAGATACGTTGAAAAAATTAAAGAAAGTGCCCCATGAGAAAGTGCGAGAGAAGTTGAAAATAAGTTACAAAGCATTAGAGTATGAGGACCAACAAATATTTTTGGATATCGCATGCCTCTTCATTGGATCATGTAAACAAAATCCAACTTATATGTGGGATGCTTGTGATTTTTTCCCCAAGAAGGGGATTGAAGTATTATGTCTTATGTCCCTAATTAAAATTGGCGGAAATGGAAGGCTATTGATGCATGATCAATTGAGAGATCTCGGAAGGGAAATTGTTCGTATGGAAAATCCAAAGGAGCCTCAAGAGCGTAGCAGATTGTGCATCTATGAGGAAGCCCTAGATGTGCTTGACAATTGCGAGGTATGAGTTTTCTCTACTTTTCTTAGCCAGTGCATGTGGGTCCATCTTCCCTTTCTTGCTTGAAATAAAAATAAGTATCAGTCTTGAGTCCCCATGAATTGCTGCTTCTCTAAGCAGAAGAGCTTTTTTGATTAATCATTGTTTTTGCCTGATTCTAGAAATCTATGGTAAAAATGAGCAAAATTTAGATGACTAGTACTTCATTGTAACAAAATCAACACGAAATATAGCATCAAACATCTGTAGCAATAAAAAGAATCATATATAGAATGTTTGTAATTATCAATTTTCCTTCAACGTATAATGAAAAACCCTCATCGAAGAAATACATGATAAGAAAGGAACGTAAAACACATGCGTATCTTTTGTGATGACATTCTTGTTTTCATTTTGATATTGACAATTGCAAACACAGTAAACACCAAAAAAGTGAGGAAATTCTACAATTGGGATTCATACATATATTGATGGCAAATTTGATAGGTGCATTCGGACGGTTAGAGTTGTATTGGTTCACATATATATTATAGGAGTAAAGGAAGTGTTATTTCACATACATAAGGGCGTGAATTTTGAAAAATATATTTGAATTACTATATGCATGAAGAGAGGCCTTCCATTGTATTTGCAAATGGACGCAAATTTGGAAATTCAGAAGGTGCAAACTGCGAATGGTATAGGTGGATGAGGAAAAAGTTTTGGAGACAATTGCTTGAGCTTCTCATCTTTACATATATTAGATAAATAATATGCAACTACAACCTTTCATTTCACAAGAATGAAAGATAGAAGCCTACGCGATAGTAGTATGATAGCAAATCGAAATCAATGCATTTTATTTTATTTTAATTGGTCTCATCTCATCATTCAAAACTTATGATCTACAATGTTTCCAAAATGTAGGGCACCATAAAGATTGAGGCCCTTTCTCTTGGCAAATATGATGAGGGAAGAACATACGCAGCCAAAAAGTTTAAAAAAATGACCAAACTAAGGTTCCTTCAAGTGGATGGTGCTAATTTCACTGGAGATTTCCAAAGCTTACTTCCTGAGTTAAGATGGCTTCAGTGGAACCGCTGTCCCTCGGATTTCATTGCGGTCAACTTTCATCCAAAGAAATTAGTTGTACTCGATCTGTCAGATAGTGCAATTTCGGAGCATTGGGAAGGATGGGATCCACTCAAGGTAAGACGTAAAGAAGGCATTGAAGTTTTTTTTTTTTTTTTTTTTTTTAACATAACATTTTTTTCCTTGTACATTTGAAAATTGATTTTCATAATTAAACTAGCCATTTCTCTTTAATTTCATACTATTAAAGGAAAACATAGTGCCCGATGAATACATCTCTTCCATTTGAATTTGTCATCTAGTTTTTGATAATATAAGTTGCTTATGTCTAATAAGAAAATATCTCATTTGAAATTTTATTTGAAAATAAATGCAGTTTGCACTTTTGCACTCTAACATTATTTTGCAATTAATATGCTTAAAAAACATTTATCTATTGATGTGGCCAAACACTACTATAAGTGACATTTAAAATTAAATAGGACAACAGTGAAGGAGTAGAGGAGCATACCGGAAATTTTGAGGAATTCTAAAAGGTCGAAAACATGAGGAGGAGCAATAAATCACAGAGTTGCGATAGTCCAATTACACGACGTATCATTTCTTTATTTCTAGAAGGCGCCGAGCTCAAAGTTCTCAATCTCCACGGGTGTCTATCTTTGAAAAGAACTCTGACTGTCCACTTTCAAAAGGTTGGAGGTTTTGAATCTCGAATGTTGTAAAAATTTGAAAGAGCTTCATCCTTCTATTGAAATTCTGACATCATTGGTTGAGCTAAAACTTTCGAATTCAAAGATTACAAAATTACCTGAAAGCATTGGGAATTTGCAAAATCTGAGGATCTTGTATATTAAGAAAACTGGCATAACGGAATTGCCTGATGCCATTGGAACGTTGACAAAACTCCAACAGTTGGAAGTTTCAGGTTGCGATAACCTGGAGCGACTACCTAGTAATATATGCAAACTGATTTCGCTAAAGGAGCTCTCCCTTTTGTATTGTGAAAAGCTTCAAGAGTTACCTGAATTGCCCTCCAGCTTAAGGGGACTATATATCACCTGCCAAGGGCAGTCTTTGCCCCATCTTTCCCAGCTAACCCGTCTCAAGACACTCCATCTTAGCTATTGCCGTCGACTTGAATGTGTCCCAGAGCTTCCCATTGGACTATCGGAGCTTCATATTCATCGTTGTAGAGAATTGAAAGCCTTCACGAATTTGTCAGACTTGAAAAACTTGCGACATGTCATTATATCTAAAAGCTCATCTCTCAAAGGATCGCCCGACGTGTCTATGCAGATAAGAGCACTTGGCTTGAAAGAGCCCAACGACTTTTTTGGGGTTTTAATATTCGAGCGTTAGCAGACGTGAAGAGCTACGGGGGGCAGAAGAGAAGGACGGCTCGACGTCCATGGAATCTCTCTCTCTCTCTCTCTCTCTCTCTCTCTCTCTCTCTCTCGCTACTAGTCAGTCGCCCTGCTGGTTTCCCAGGCTCGAAGATCGAAGCCACCGTTCGCGTCGCCCATCCACCGCAGGCAGGCGGGCAGGTCAATCGGCGCGGCGGAGATGACGACGGTGACAGCGACGAGGCGACGCCATGGCTGGCAACGCCCTCTCCATCCGCTCCGGGTAAACGCACGCATGCGTCTTTCTGTGGTCTCTCAGCTTCATCTGCATTTTAGAACCATGTCGCTCCGGCGCGTGAGCTCATCGATTGTTCGGATTGGAGATTTTAGTTTTCTTAGTAGTAAATGTGTAGGGCGTGATGTAGATGATCGATCAATCGCATTTGAAGTTTAGAGTCGATCCATCTCATGTCGTAAATTTGCAATTGCAGATAGTTGGGATGGCGGTGTTCAGTTTCTACATCTTCCTGAGACTGTTGCTTGGGAGCGGGGCTGCTGAAATCACCGTGACGACAATATTCTCTTTTGTGGTAACTGTTGGAGAAATCCTCATGAAGAGTTTTGAAGTTGACAAAACGTATCCATCGATCTAGTCGAAATCTGCAGACTCGTCGGTTAAAGTCGAAGACTTAGGACAGCCGAGACTCAAGACTCAAAGTCTATCCTCATTGTGAGTCTCTAATCCGTTGAAGAAAGGTTATCCGTAAGGCGAATGTTTTGTTCGGGATTTAACCTTATCATCGGAGAAGATCTCGTGGCTAGAGAAGACGTATCGAATCCTTTGATTGATCAAGTTTGATTCAATGACTGAAGATTCGATGATTGTCTAAATATTATTGGAAGGTTTTACTTATGGAAACCGAGATCCTGATTGTATGGGCGAGCAGGATTGATGGGCTATCAACACGTTCCTTTAATAGCTCGAACAATCTTCCTAATTGATTCCGTCCAACGGGTAGATTGGAGGAATTCCTTTGGTAAGTGCCAACGGGTATGATGGCATAAAGAAGTATATAAGGAAGTCGTTCTTAGTTGTTCGAGGTGTGCGCGATAGAAGAATTCCAAAGTCTGAAGCTCCTATTTGTTTAGATAAATCCCTTGAGCGAATACTTGTATACAAAAGAGAGTCTATATTTGTGAGAGACCTTGAGGAGGTGTGGTAGAACATCTACATTGTGGAATCAAGGCAAAGCTGTGCTGTAACTTCTCTTTTGATCATAGTGAAATCCAGTTGGTGGGCTGTCAGTGCGGAAGAGTGGACGTAGGCTTGGAATAAGCCGAACCACTATAAATCCTGTGTTCAATTTTCTCTTCCTTACTCTCTCTACCTCGATCGTATTTCAATCTGTTAAGAATTGCTTCCGTATTTGAGACAAATTGTTTGTGCGCCTATTCACCCCCCCCTCTAGGTGTTTATACTAGTATCAATTGGTATCAGAGCCTATGTACTTACTTTATTTGAAGTGTTTTACTTCATAGTAAAAGATCTATGGCTAGTATGCTAGCACCAGGGCTGATGGAAGGGCAAAGCAATACCAGACCACCTTACTTTGATGGAAAGGATTACAACATCTGGAAGAACAAGATGAAAGCTTTCATACGATCAAAGGATCCTCTGGAATGGGACGTTGTAGAAAAATGAATTACTCCTACAACTGCATCAGTCTCTGAAAGAGGAAAAGATACTGAAGAAACCAGCGGAATGTCTCAGGAAGAAATAACCAAGAGACAAACACTCGATGCAAAAGCAATTTACTCTTTATATTGTGCTTTATCACCAACTGAGTATAATAGAATATCTTCTTGTGGTACAGCAAAAGAAGTTTGGGACAGATTGCATATCACCTATGAAGGAACAGATCGAGTGAAGGAAACAAGAATCAACATTCTTCTTGGTCAATACGAAGCCTTGAGAATGAAACCGGGAGAATCAATATCGACATGTTTAGTCGTTTTACAGATATTGTGAATGGTCTTGAAAATCAAGGTCAACCAACTTCGATCCCATGAAGGTAAACAAGCTACTGCATGGACTCTCCAAGGATTGGAATCACATAAAGACTTCGATAAGAGAGACGCGAGAATTATGCCACTATCTCGTTGATGAGCTGATTGGAACTCTTGAGTCCTATGAAGTGGAAAGGATCAATGAAGATGAAGATCCAAAAGGTAAGAAATCCATTGCATTAAAATCAAATGATGATTACGATGATACTGATTCGAAGATGATATGGACGATGAGGAGCTTGCTCTCATGATAAGAAGATTCAGAAAACTAAATAGAAAAGGAAGAAGGTTCAACTCAAAGAAACAAGGCTTTCAAAGACAGCGAGACCAAGTCCGTTGATCATGAGGAACCAAATAAAGATGTAGTCTGCTTTGAATGCAAGAAAAAGGGACACATCAGACCCAACTGTCCTCTTTTGAAGAAGAAGAGAGGAAAAGCTGAAAAATTTCGAAAAGCTCTCAAAGCTGAAACCTGGAGTGATACTGAGTGTGAAGAAAGTGATAATGAATATGCAAATCTATGTCTGATGGCACAATCAGACTCAGACTCTGGATCAAACTCAGGATCAGACTCAGACAGTGAATTTGAGGCAAGTAATTTTAAAATTCCTGTCAAGGTTTCTAAATATATTGATGAACTATGCTTTAGTCTTAAGACTTCTCTCAAAAGTATTTCCAAACTGAAAAAAGAAAACTCAGCTCTAAAACAAAAGGAAAATGTTTTAGCAGAAAGAGTTAAAAGTCTAGACTTGTCTGTTTCCAATCTTAGAGAAAATGAAGGAAATCTTTTAAAAGAAAATGCTTTCTTAAAAACAGACTTATCAAATATATCAAAGAAATTTTCTATAGGGTCTGAAAAACTTGAGAAAATTCTTTCAGCACAAAGACCTTACTTCAATAAGTTACGGGTCTAGGTATGTGAAGAAACAATTCCCTTGATTGATTTTCCTAAAGTAAAAGAAAGAATTAAGAAAAGGCTTTCGAGTGAGGCTTACAAAAATCACTTCAAGAAAGTCTTTGTAAAAACCGTAGGTAGAAATGCTCTCGGATATTCTAAGTGCAACAGTCCAGGATCACTTTGAAAAGAGTGTCCTATGGTATGGAAACCTATTAAGAAAGTATAGGCTAATCTTGTTTATCTTACTAACACCAAAGGACCCAAGAAAAATTGGGTACCAAAGAAAGCTTGAGACTTTTTGTTAAATGCAGGTCTCCATCAAGAAACAGTAAAGTGGTATCTTGACGGCGGATGCTCAAGACACATGACGGGAGACTCAAATTGCTTTATAAAGCTTGCTCAAGTAAATGGTGGAAAAGTTTCATTTGGATGAAACAGCAAAGGAAGTATTGTGGGATTTGGAACCGTGAAAATTGGAACTCTCATAATAAGTAATGTTTCCTTAGTGGAAGGACTCAATTACAATCTTCTCAGCATTAGTCAATTGTGTGATACTGGTTTCAAGATCTTCTTTCAAGAAGGAACATGTTACGGAATCGGCAAAGACACTACTCAGTCTTTCTGGGTCGAAGACATGGAAATATCTATCTTCCGGATGTGAAACCAAATGAATCGCAATGTCTTATCTCAATTCAAGACGAAGCAAGCTTATGGCACAAAAAGCTTGGTCATGTCAACATGAAGCAATTAGCCAAAATCTCATCAAAGCAGCTTGTTCGAGGTCTACCCAAATTGCCATACCAAAAGACTGATTCATGCACTCCATGTATTATGGGAAAGTAGGTAAGAAATTCTTTTAAGCCAATAAATTATGTCTCTACTAATCATGTACTACAGTTACTGCATATGGATCTCTTCGGACCAACCAGAACTCAGAGTATTGGGGGTAAGAAGTATTGCCTAGTAATTGTTGATGATTACTCCCGTTTTACTTGGGTTTATTTCCTTGCAAGTAAGTCCGAAACCTTTTCGTATTTTGAAAAATTTGCTAAAAAGGTTCAAAATGAAAAGGGATGTGTAATCTCTTGTATAAAAACAGATCATGGAGGTGAATTTGAAAATCAAGATTTTACAAAATTATGTGATGAATCTGGCTGTAAGCATGTGTTTTCCTCTCCATATACTCCTCGGCAAAAATGGAGTTGTGGAAAGAAAGAACAGATCTCTTCAAGAAATGGCTAGAACTCTTTTAATTGAAAGTAAAATTTCTTCTCGATTTTGGGCTGAAGCTGTGTTTCAACAGCTTGCTATATCATCAATAGAGTCTTCTTAAGATCTATTCTTGAGAAAACCCCTTATGAGTTATTCAAAGAAAAGAAGCCTATTGTTTCATACTTTAATGTATTTGGTTGCAAATGTTTTGTATTGAAAAATGCAAAAGATCAAGTTGGTAAGTTTGAAGAAAGATCGGATGAAGGTATCTTCCTTGGATATTGTACTTCAAACAAAGCTTACGAGTCTATAACAAGAAGAGTCGACCAGAGGAGTCAATGAATGTCAAATTTCAAGACTCAATGCAAGATGAATCAAGTCGACTCATCAAGAAGAGTCCGAACTCGCTCAGCACCCTCCAAAGTCTACAACTCAAGAAGCATCTCGGACTACGGAAAAACAGCATCGGGTTGTTAGTGAAGATCCAAATAAAGAAAGAGATCATCAACCAGACAAATCAATAAGTAAGCTGGAAGCATAAGTCCGGTCATCCCAAAGATCTTATAATTGGCGAAATTAATGAAGGAATTTGCACCAGATCCAAAAGGCGAGAAGAGTCTAGTCTTTGTGGCACTCGTTTCGAAATTGAACCAAAGAGCATAGAAGAAGCTTTATCGATGAAAGCTGGATTGAAGCTATGCAAGAAGAGCTCGAGACAGTTCAGCATAAATGATGTCCGGGAATTGACATCCAAACCAAAAGGTAAAAGCTGTTATTAGAGCCAAATGGGTGTTCGAAACAAGATGAACGAGAAAGGGAAAGTCGTACGAAATAAAGCAAGACTCGTGGCAAAGGGATATACGCAAGAAGAAGGAATAGACTATGATGAGACTTACGCTCCGGTGGCAAGGTTAGAAGCTATTCGATTATTACTTGCGTTTGCTTGTTATCGAATTTCAGGTTATTCCAAATGGACGTCAAAAGCGCCTTCCTAAATTGATTTATCCATGAGGAAGTTTATGTGGAACAACCGCTAAGGTTTGAAGACCCAAAGAAGCCAGGACTCGGTCTTGGACTGAAAACGCTTTGTATGGTTTAAAGCAAGCACCTCGGGCTTGGTACGACAGGTTAAGTAATTTCCTATTACAAAATGGTTTTGTCAAAGGTAAAGTAGATACGACTTTATTTATCAAGAAGGAAAATAAAAGTTTCTTACTTGTTCAAATATATGTGGATGATATTATTTTTGGATCCTCTAATGAAAGTCTGTTCAAGAAATTTTCAAAGTCTATGCAGGATGAGTTTGAAATGAGTATGATGGGAGAATTAACATTCTTTCTTGGTCTTCAAATAAAACAATTGAAGAAAGGAACTTTTATTTTTCAAGAAAAATATGTTAATGATCTTGTCAAAATGTTTGGACAGGAAAAGTGCAAAAAGACCGACATACCAATGTCAAGTTCTTTAAAGATAGACAAAGATGAAGAAGGGAAGAAAGTTGATCAAAAGCTATATAGGAGCATTATTGGATCACTTATTTATCTTACTGCTTCTAGACCTGATATTATGTTGAGTGTTTGCATCTATGCTAGGTTTCAATCAGATCCTAGAGAATCTCATCTCAGTGCTGCGAAACGCATCATTTAATACGTCGCTTCATCATCAAGCATCGGTCTTTGCTATCCTAAGAAGGAGACTTTAAACTTCTGGGATATTCGAGACGCAGATCTGGCGGTTGCGAGTTGATAGAAAGAGCACTTCGGGAACTTGCCGGTTGCTTGGAAGCATAACGGTGTCTTGGTTTTCAAGGAAACAAAGTCTTGTGTCTCTTTCAACAACGAAGCGAGTATGTAGCTCTTGGAAGCTGCTGTTCGCAAATTCTATGGATAAAACAACAGCTAAGAGATTTTGAAATTGAAGACTCATGCACGGAGATTAATTGCGACAATGTTAGGGAAATCCCTTATGATGTTTTGAAGATGACAAAATAAATCAAAGGCTACTAACATATTTGATGGTTGAGTAATAGGCCATGCGGATGTTAGAACATGTAGAGGATATTATCAAAGTCTCGAAGATCGCTAGACTCAAGACTCAAAGTCCGAAGACATCGACTCAAGACTCAAAGTCGAAGACCGCCGAGACTCAAGACTCAAAGTCGAAGACTGTTAGACTCAAGACTCAAAACGGACTCTATCTGAAAGCCGAACCGGGTACGAGACCTTAAAGCTAAATCTGTTCAGAAGCAGATATGTTCAGACCCAGATTGTAAAGTCTCAAGACCCAGATTGTAAAGTCTCAAGACTCATATCGTAAAGTCTAAAGACTCAGACTTTACATCCAGATTCGATGAATCGTAACTCAAGCCCAATCATACAACGGCTAGTGATCTGGTTTGGATTCCACATCAAGATTGATTTGATTGATTCAATCTATTTGATTGACAATTGGATGTTGAAGACAAGATCTTTCTATATGAAGAAGCTTTACTTATGGAAACCAAGATTTCGTTTGTATGGGCGATCGGAATCAATTTGGGATTTTACCTTTGTCACTCAACGGCTACCAAATCTTCTAAGATACAGAGCTGTCCAATGGGTATATTGGAAGACGATTCTCCGGGATACTGTCCAACGGTAGTTTGGAAGTGGAGGAGTATTTAAGGAGATCATGGACCGATGAGCAAGTAAGAGACGGAGCGTAGAATTTATAATTCCAAAGTCTAAGCGACTTTAGATCATATACTTGTCTCTTGAGAGCTTAAACGTTTGTAATCGTGAGAGAAATACCAAGAGAGTGACTTAGTGAGATAGTGTGATCTACTAAGTGTTTGCACTCGGAGTTGTAATCTCTTGTTGATTGCATAGTGGAATCCAGCCAAGAAGGCTGTTATCGTGGGAGAGTGGACGTAGGCTTGGATTAAGCCGAACCACTATAAACCTCGTGTTCTTTTTCTCTTCCCTAACTCCTTTATTTTGTTCATACTAGCACTCTCAATTGGTATCAGAGCCAAGTGCTCGGTTTATAAAAGTGTTTTTACTTTTGAGCTAAAGATTCTTTATGGCTAGTATGTTGACACCAGGACTTATGGAAGGGCAAAGCAACACAAGGCCACCATATTTTGATGGAAAGGAATATGACGTATGGAAGAACAAGGAAATCTATGCTTGATGGCACATTCAGAATCTGAGTCTAACTCAGACAGAGACTCGAAACGAGTCTCATTCGAACCCTGACTCAGAATCCGATGAGGAAATCAAGGGGAGAAATCGAATCCAAAAGAAAAGGAAAAGAATCGTGATCACCTCAAAAAGGCAACAAATTGAGGGGGAGCTTTGATCAATTATGGAAAAATCTTTTTTGATTGATCGTGATCTTATTATGGATGGAATGAAAGGTAATTGTGTCAGAATTTATTCTACAAAATCCGGTTAATGCATCTCTTATTACCTTTTGTCATTAACAAATCTCTTATTGATATTATCATTTTATTATGACAAAAATGGTACGTGAATTTTATGATGCATCCGTGATTTTTATTGGATATTTACTGATATGATCGAAGTGAGCTATATTGCATATCTTTAATATTCGATAAAAGCTGATTTTTGGAAATTGTGATTCATGCAAGATATTTGTTATCATTCTCTACGTGAATCCATTATTATCGCTTTTTGATTATGACAAAAAGGGGGAGAAGATATGAATATGCATATGTGCTGATTGGTTGATATTATTTATTGCATAATATTGAGCTGCGATTATTTTCTATATATTATTATGCTCAATCTATTTGTTATCTTCGATATCCTTTGATTTAAATTAAAAGCATGTTTACAAATCTGCATATTCAGAGATTGTTTTGTCATCATCAAAAAGGGGGAGATTGTTAGGGAAATCCCTTATGATGTTTTGAAGATGACAAAATAAATCAAAGGCTACTAACATATTTGATGGTTGAGTAATAGGCCATGCAGATGTTAGAACATGTAGAGGATATTATCAAAGTCTGAAGCTGCTAGACTCAAGACTCAAAGTCGAAGACCATCGACTCAAGACTCAAAGTCTGAAGGCGCTAGACTCAAGACTCAAAGTCTGAAGACTGTTAGACTCAAGACTCAAAACAGACTCTATGCTGAAGCTGAACTGGGTACAGACCTTAAAGCTAAATCTGTTCAGAAGCAGATATGTTCAGACCTAGATTGTAAAGTCTCAAGACCCAGATTGTAAAGTCTCAAGACTCATATCGTAAAGTCTAAAGACTCAGACTTTACATCCAGATTTCGATGAATCGTAACTCAAGCCCAATCATACAACGGCTAGTGATGGTTTGGATTCCACATCAAGATTGATTTGATTGATTCAATCTAATTGATTGACAATTGGATGTTGAAGACAAGATCTTTCTATATGAAGAAGCTTTACTTATGGAAACCAAGATTTCGTTTGTATGGGCGATCGGAATCAATTTGGGATTTTACCTTTGTCACTCAACGGCTACCAAATCTTCTAAGATACAGAGCTGTCCAATGGGTATATTGGAAGACGATTCTCCGGATACTGTCCAACGGTAGTTTGGAAGTGGAGGAGTATTTAAGGAGATCATGGACCGATGAGCAAGTAAGAGACGGAACGTAGAATTTATAATTCCAAAGTCTAAGCGACTTTAGATCATATACTTGTCTCTTGAGAGCTTAAACGTTTGTAATCGTGAGAGAAATACCAAGAGAGTGACTTAGTGAGATAGTGTGATCTACTAAGTGTTTGCACTCGGAGTTGTAATCTCTTGTTGATTGCATAGTGGAATCCACCAAGAAGGCTGTTATCGTGGGAGAGTGGACGTAGGCTTGGATTAAGCCGAACCACTATAAATCTCGTGTTCTTTTTCTCTTCCCTAACTCCTTTATTTTGTTCATACTAGCACTCTCAGACAACACCAGCGCTATCAACCTCACCAAAAATCCAATTCTCCACTCAAGAGCAAAGCATATAGAGATTCGACATCACTTTATTAGAGATCATGTTCAAAATGGAGATGTTTCAATTCAATTTGTTGACTCAAAGAATCAAGCGGCTGATATACTCACAAAGCCTTTGGAGAAAAATCAATTTGAGTTTATACGGACCAGACTCAACATTTTGAGGTATGAGGATATCAAAGTCTAAAGACTTTCGGACTCGAGCTTACAAGACTTTATCTACGATCTTGGCTCGACCTTTAGACGTAAGTCTTTCTCTCTCCAATCTTATCTTGAAAAGGTACGATCATCAGACTGTGTTTAAATTGTTGCTATATTTAATTATCGTGAATATTGCATCGATTCATTTTCAAAAGGGAAGTTATTTTTTGAAATAGCTATTTTTACGGATAAAGACAGTTATTTTGAAAAGGCATATTTTTATTTCCTTTGTGACGATTCGTTTACTCTTCTTTTTAACCGAACGAGCACTATCGATTTCTCTTCACTTTTCTATTCACTTTTCTCTCAAAAACCCTAGAAAGCATTGATCCTCCACTCCCGTTTGTCTTCTTCGCTCAATCTTCAAAAAGTTGTCATCTTTTCGGGAAAGTCAAGCAAGGAATCTTCCAAACACCGAGAAAGATGTCATCTTCGCGAAAGTCCTCAAGAATCGCAAGCGGGGGACCACGAGAGAATGAGTAAAGGGCCTACGCACTTCGATCTTTGCGAAGATGAAGTTACTCCAGATCAGCAACCGAGCCCACAACATTCTCAGCAGCGTCATTCTCCACCATCTAGTCCTCAAGGCGTTGTTCATCAGGAAGAAATCATCGAGGAAGCAGACCCCGTAAGAGTTCAAAAGCCTGCTTTTATTTACAAGCTATATCGTGCTTTAAAAGGAATTCGTACTCCTTTAAGCTTTGTTGATGATTTTGTTAAAGAAAAAGGATATAGGAACGAATATATTTTTCTGCGAAAAATGGAAAGTTTGGGAATCGCTCGTAAAGGGGTGGCTGAGGAAACCCTTGCGAATATCCCAAGTGATCCTCGTGATTTGGGGGCCTAATCTTGTAGATGGGAATGACGATGACAATCTGTTGGTCTATTTCAACCGAAAATGGGTATTGCGACTGAAATTCAAGGAAAAATGGGAGATTTGTTCAGATCAAAGGAACAAAAGGATCTGTACTCGAAATTGCTGAAGCGTGGGGTAATAAACCCTAGGAGTGTGGACTTTGATTTTTTTGGATCTTTGTGAAAGTGAACTTGAGGAAAAGTTCAGTTATCTTCAACTCGAAAAGTTCTTTCGACTCAACCGAGGCTTATGCTGAATTGATTGCATATTTCTATTCAAATCTTAGCTTTTAGATGCGAATAGATTTTCCTTGAGTGTCAAAGAACAAGACTATGTTGTGGATATGAATATCTTTGGCAGATGTGTTAGAAGTTGAGAGGCAGATATCAACCAATCAAAGTTTCCATTGCTCGGGCCACACTTGGGCGGTGAAGGACGGGGAGAACAGAAGAGAAGATCACCTACTCAAGGATGAATGCATTCAACATCTTGCTTCACAAGACTGTGATTAATTGCCTTCGACCAAAATCAACTTCCAAAACTGATGTTTCAAGCTCTGAGGCAAAGTTGATGTATGCCATCCTCTGTGGAAAGAAGTTTTCTCTCCCTCATACTGTTATGTTTCACATGTATAGAGCAGTGATGAAGGACAGAGGTCAACTCCCTTACCCAAGCCTAGTTACGAAGTTATTCAGACATCTGAAAATTCAACCTCCGCAAATCTTTTGTATTCGATCATGCGATCATATGGTGGTAGGACTGAAAATGGTGACCAAAATGCGTCGAAGGCGAGCAAGGAATTGGAGAAATTTAAGGAGAAGACTCTGCCAAGTCTCATCAACTCTCTTCGCCGCTAAGAGAAAAGGAAGGAGCCCATGGCTGCTCCATCAAAGAGAAGAAGAGCTCTCCTCGTTGAGGATGAAGATGATGACGAAGACATCACCATCTCTGCAATGGCTTTGAAGAATTTAAGTCGTCTGTTCCACGTAAAGAATCGGAACAAAAGACGAAAGAAAGAGGAGAGAAGGAAGAAGAAGAAAGAGAAGCAAAGGAGAAGGAAGAAGAAGAAAGAGAAACGAGAGCGAGAAGCAGAGCAAGAAAGACCTGAAGAAGAAAGAAGAGAATGAGAACCTGAGGAAATCTCTTCTCCACATGTAGGCATGGAAACAGGGGGAGATCAGGAGGAAGGAGTGACATCTTCATATCCAGATGAAAGTGAAGGAGTCAGTCGCTCGCCTGCAGACCCAGAAGATGTTTATGCATCTCAATTTCCAGAGGAAGGTCATGAAGCTTCATCGCCAAACCTGCAAGATTATGCTGATCCACCATCGTCTGCTTTTACTCCATCAGATCGAGCCGAAGCAAGTACTCAGACTGATAATGGAGCAGATTTTCGCAGAATCATGGATATTCTCTTGGAGATGAAAGGTCAGATTTATGCCTTGGGATGCGAAGTTCAAAGCTTGAAGAATGAAAGTCAAGCTTATTCTGTTCATTGAATGATAAGATGCAAGCCCTCTCTATTCGAATCAGGCCAATGCCAAGAGTGAGGAGGTTGCAGTGAAAGGAAGACTTTAAGATTTGGAAGGCATCGTTAGTCTATGGAAGATATCCAGCTTGTCCGCGTTCCCAAGCATTCTTAACTTCATCTCATCCTTTTTAATGATGACAAAAAGGGGGAGAGATGCAAGATTTGATTCAAAAACTTTTCATTTATTAAACTTTTTGGACTAATTTGAGGTTTATGGTTTGAACCTGTTTGACTTTGTTTTGTGTCTGGATAAGAACCGCCTAGACTTGGATTTGACTTGATTTGCTTCTATTTATCAATATTGATATCTTATGAATGGCTTAATCATATATTGGACTAACCTATTTTCTGTGGTTGCAGATTCTAGTGTTATTCTATTAGCCATTTATTTCAAAAAGATATGCATATGTGTTTGAGAAATGTTTTGCAGGTCAAAGTTATCCAAATCTGCAGGAAGGTTTTGTCACCATCAAAAAGGGGAGATTGTTGGAGAAATCCTCATGAAGAGTTTTGAATTGACAAAACGTATCCATCGATCTAGTCGAAAGTCGCAGACTCGTCGTTAAAGTCGAAGACTTCCGGACAGCGAGACTCAAGACTCAAAGTCTATCCTCATTGTGATCTCTAATCCGTTGAAGAAAGGTTATCCGAACTGAATGTTTTGTTCGGGATTTAACCTTATCATCGGAGAAGATCTCGTGGCTGGAGAAGACGTATCGAGAATCCCTTGATTGATCAAGTTTGATTCAATGACTGAAGATTCGATGATTGTCTAAATATTATTGGAAGGTTTTACTTATGGAAACCGAGATCCCGATTGTATGGGCGGCGGGATTGATGGGCTATCAACACGTTCCTTTAATAGCTCGAACAATCTTCCTAATTGATTCCGTCCAACGGGTAGATTGGAGGAATTCCTTTGGTAAGTGCCAACGGGTATGATGGCATAAAGGAGTATATAAGGAAGTCGTTCTTAGTTGTTCGAGGTGTGCGCGATAGAAGAATTCCAAAGTCGAAGCTCCTATTTGTTTAGATTAATCCCTTGAGCGAATACTTGTATACAAAGAGAGTCTATATTTGTGAGAGACCTTGAAGAGGTGTGGTAGAACATCTACATTGTGGAATCAAGGCAAAACTGTGCTGTAACTTCTCTTTTGATCATAGTGAAATCCATTCGGTGGGCTGTCAGTGCGGAAGAGTGGACGTAGGCTTGGAATAAGCCGAACCACTATAAATCCCGTGTTCAATTTTCTCTTCCTTACTCTCTCTACCTCGATCGTATTTCAATTTGTTAATAATTGCTTCCGTATTTGAGACAAATTGTTTGTGCGCCTATTCACCCCCCCCTCTAGGTGTTTATACTAGTAATATCAGTAACTCCCTTAGCGTTTACTTTGTGCCTTCATGATATTGATTGCTTTTCTTTCGTCAGTTTTCTGGGAATTGATGGGATTTTCCACATATTTCCCCGATTTTCAGTGTTCTCGGCGATGCTTACATTCATCCTTTGTATTGCGATAGATCGATGGATAAGACCGATTATAGAAAGAAGAAGAGAGGCTCCGAAGCGATGGTGCTCACGAACTTTTGTGCCGATTCCTCAAGCTCGCTCTTCCAATTTCGATGCTTGATTTGCCTGCGTGGGTACTTCTTCTTTCTCCTTTTCTTCTTGAATGATGATGGAAGGAAGGTTGGGGCTGATATTCCTGTGGAAGTCTAATGGTGGCGCCTTTGTATTTGTATTCGAAGAGATATGTAATAAAGCAAAGAGATTAGCACAGGGAGATATCCTTTCGGCAGCATATCGGCGAGTCTTGATTTTTGGCGCTTAGCTTTGGAGGAGACAGCGAACTCAACGGGTAGAAGTCGTAGGCGTGGCATATGGATGAGCTGAGTAGGAAAGTAGTGCACGAGTTACGTAGATAATTTGGACCTTTTTGTTTGGGGTACTATCTAGGAAAATACTTTGAACTTGTACTTTTACAAGATGGGCCCACCCTCCTTTTGGAATTGAGGCTAAACGTGTGGGAGTGAAGGGTTGAAAAATAAAAGAATATCCTTGATCTATGATGACAGAGAAAAAGGCGCTTTGTCTTAGTCAAGTAGCTTTAGGGTGCGTTTGGGAAGGCTTTTCGGGAAAGCCCTTAGAAAAATGCAAAGACCTTTGACTTAAAGATGTTTTTGAAAATGCAAAGTGTGTTTGGTAAATTATACTTTCAAAGCCCATTTGAAGTACCTTTGAGCAAAATGGTGTTTGGGGAAATAATATTTGCAAAGGGCTTTGATGATAAAAAAAATTATCAAAAGAAAAATAAAAAAAAAATTGACCGGCAAGGCAGGCGGTCGCCGGCGAGGAAAATGGCCGCCGGCGGCCTCAGGTGGCCCCCGGAGAGGACCGGCGAGGGTCGCCTAGGGTCGGGCGACCTCCGGCAAGGGTCGCCTGACCCCAAGCGATCCGGTGGCCTTTCACGGAGGTCCCCCGACCCAGATCTGGGTCCGCCGGAGGTCGGGCAACCTCGCGGCGACCGGCGCGACCCGGATCTGGGTGGCCGGAGGTCGCGCGCACGACCTCGCGACGACCAGATCTGGGTCGCGCCGAGGTCGCACGACCTCCGGCGACCCGTCGGAGGTCGCACGACCTCGCAGCGACCAGATCTGGTCGTCGCGAGGTCGTGCGACCTCCGCGACCAGATCCGGGTCGTGCCGAGGTCGCGCGACCTCCGGCCACCCAGATCTGGGTCGCGCCTGAGGTCGCGCGACCCAGAGAGCGCGAACCAGAGCTGGTCACGGCGACGCGACTTGCGTGCTGTCGCCGGGACTCACTAGCGGTCGTCGTGACTCGCCGGTGATGGTCGCCGCGACCTCGCCGACCTCAGCCGTGACCTCGCCGGCCTCTCGAGCTCGTCTCTGATCAGCGGCGTGGCTGGAGAAGGAAGACGATGAACAGTACCATAAAACAGTACCTTGGGCATTAGAATGAAAGCCCAAGGACCTAGGACTCGCCTTGGGCTTTCAGCCTTGCAAATGCCTTGACTTCCCCATAAGCCCATTCGAAAGTAGTTTCCAAACACCCCAATTTTGGCCTAAAGATCTTTAGCCCTCCAAAGCCCTTTCCAAAGCAGTTTCCAAACGCACCCTTATTTTGTTTTATTGCCTTTTCAAGGTTTAGTGAAGTCGGGAATTGGGGCTCCTCTTTGTTTTTATTCTGCTTAGTAGATTTGTTTTGGGGTTTGCATTGTCTTTTATAGAGATGGATAAATATTTCCTTGTTGCCTTACTTATTATACTTATTGCATAACAAATAAACCGGGGAGAAGAGAAATTGAGATTGAGTCTTTGGAGGAGCGATTCATAATGCTAATTTGGGAATTGATGTTCGTCTACCCACTGACAAACTAATATACAATCAATTAAAGATGAATTGTGATCACAAGTGGTACCTCTCCATTGCAATTAGGGTGTGCCGTGGAGTTTCTCCGTTGCATGAACAACAGCATGTTATAGGTTTTTGGTGGCGAAAGTCATATTAAAAATGCAGGAGCCAAGATTTCTGTGTTCAGTGTGTACCTAGTTCTTGGGGCATGAACTTTTGTCTTCCCAGCTCAAAGCACTCTTTGCCTTCCTCTTCAAGTGATACAAAGGAGTCAAAATTATTTGATGACACTGATACTGGGATATTCATCCATGTTAAATTGTTTTCCCTGTATTTTCTTGCTCTTGAACTTTCTTGTATAAAAGAAGCATCTTGTACACATTTTGTGTAGTCGTAATATGCCATCATGTATGACTATTTGAAAAATGAATCTCACTGGCATATCTATACGGGTATTGGTTCTTGGCAAGCTCTAGAGATGCTAGAACTCGGGCCTGGTGCTCATCTTTGTTTGTAAGTTTTTTCAATTGGCTGGGATCCTCGTGATTGTATTTGTATTGCACCTTGCTATTACCCCTTTAATTCCTTTCTTTACTCTATTTTCTTCCTAGATGAATATTTTTCTTGCTGTTAATTAGATAGTCCAACTGAAAGTTGTAATTGTGCTCGAGAGATAATCAAGTAATGAATTATTTTGATGGTGACACTTAACTCTGTCATTTTCTTTGGGAAGGTGAAAATGTGAAATCAAACTCTATTGCGGCTCGTGTTCGTGAGCAATCTGTTTTGGTTTCGTGGTTTCTATAGCTAGTTTCATTATGCGGTTATATGTCGAAATTGAGAAGAGTGCGGTTGATAAAGAAACGGCAAAAAGCAAAGGAAGAAGGTCTTATAGTAGAAGTCTGCTGATTTAATAGAAGAAGTTGCGGGAGCTAGAAGTTGAATTCTGGGGTCTTTGATCTTGTAATTGGTTTTCCCTTGTCCAATATTATGAGTGGTCTGAATTGCTGTGGAAAATTTACGGAGAAAATTGCCATTATTCTTGAACATGTACGGGATTTTTGTATTGCTTTTAGCCTTTTATGCTCTCTTACTATGATCGATTTTCTGATGGATGGTTTTGTAGGTTCTTTTGAGCTTAGATTGCCAGGACTATGTCCCTGCACAGATCCAGAAAATCAGCCCCCTGGTGTTTGATGCAGATCCTTCCAAAGAGAAGAAAAAGCCTAAAGAAGGGGAAAGTATTGTGGAAGAAGCGCCAGCTGATATTCTGTCACTTCTGGAGCTGAAATGGATATAATAAGAATCCATGATATGGTGAACTGGTGCTTTACTTATTCTAATGTTGTATCTACTATTCTTAACTAGAATTTTTTTGCCGATCAAGTGCTTCTGGTATTCGGAGGTTGTGGTTCAAGCCATGGTTTTATTCATCTGTCGCATTCTCTTTTCCTTTCTTTCTCTTTCTGCAAACTCGATGTTAGAAATGTACTTAATGGATTTGAACACACATCTTACCTTGCATTCATGTGGTTAACGATGTAATTATTACTCTCATTACGGTAGTTTGCTGTATGGCGATATGAGATTCCATCGGCAAAGGGAAACCCGGAGTTGTGGATACTAGTGAAGCTCTTTCATATGAGGCTATGTCAAGTCTTCCTTTGGACTTTTTCAAGGCACGGCTATTCATTCCGTGATTTAATTAGTTGCAGGTTCTAAGGAAAATCTGTTGGTATGTAGTTCGGTTACCACATGATTCGGCTGTAGTCAAGCTTTTGCAATACTTTAGAAGATATAAATATCTCAGAAATTCCCCAAATCAGGTACATCTTTGAATTGCTTCTAGTATTTGATTGTACATTCTCTTGCAATAGATCGATAATCTGCCATGGAATTTGGTTGGCCGTACCTTTATTATTTTAATGCGGAGTTGCAGCTGAAACAATTGGTCACAATGGAGGTTATCCAATTAAGCTGCTCTTTGAAGTAATTTCAGAGATAAATTTGAGAATGAGAAAACCATGCTCGAAGGTGCACTTGTTGAGAAGGCAGCAGAAGATCTTAGACAAAGAATAAGCAAATATGTAATTACAAAACTTTGTCGTTTTTTACCCTTGCTTTCTTTAGATCATCATGCTGATGCGACTTACTCTATTTTCTGCATAATGTTATTGTCGTTTTGAAGTATTACTCGAGGATTACCTTGAGGAAACTTGCATAGCTGTTATGCCTCAAAGCATCTAGGTTGATTATGTCAAAAATTTATTTATTTCTCTTATCAATGTCAATCTTTATGACTGATTGCCTAGACCCCTCATTTAACCACAGGCAGCCTCTACCCCCGATACCTGTAGGTTATGGTTGCTGGACTTGGATACAAATTCCAAAAATGTGGAAAAGAAGTTTTGTTGCCTTGAAGGCCAATGCTTGTCTTGAGGTTGAGAATGTTGTCCTTGTAGTTTTTTCTGTGAATATTTTAGACCAATATATATGCGTAAACACTATGCTTATTCAACTTCTCATGAAATTTGTCGTAGCTATTAGTGTCAATATCTGATTGTGAAACCATTTCTTGTCTCATGGAGCCTGAAATTCTGATGCGCTTTAGAAGTGGGGGAGGAGTTCTGTTATGACTCACCATTTCCAGTGTTACAAAAGTATATCTCATGATTAGAGCTTTCTTAATTTGCTCAGAAATCTATGTAGCTGAATCACTCAACGAAAGGAACGCTGTTTTTGGGGTTCTGTTACCACTGTTGTAGAGAGCTTCAGTCATTCATTTGCTTCAATCTATAAATCAACACTATCATCTGAGAGAGAGACAGCGTGATAGTAATTATACAAGCCTGTATGATATTCTATCAGCATGACTTGTTAGTTCTATGACCATTTGAGGAAGCTGAAAAGCATCTCTCCAAATTGGTTGTTTCCAAGCCCTAGTAGGAAAGATAGACCTGCCGATGGGAGTTGTCTGTTTCCAGACAACAAGGAGCGCAATGATACCTTGAACTCGTGGGCCACAGATTTGGAAAAGCTCCTTGATCTTATTGAGGAAAGCTGCCACCAAATCCACAAGCAAACTATGGTTCATATGGCTGCTTTGAGAGCTTGGAGATGTTCTTAGTTGAATGAATGACCTCTCTTCCCTTGAGCCTCCCTCTTTCTTACCAAAGAGAGAAGCTGAAGAGTGTGGTTTCACGTTGTCCTCTGAAGTGGGGACTAAAGATATCATAGAACTATCGTGTAGCTGTCTTAAATTTGATAGCATATTTTGCAGGTGGACCAGATCTGGGCCTTGTTTTGGACTGAAATGATACAGAATACACTTTCTGCGTAGGAATATATTTTGGTCTTTTCATCTTTCCTCTTCCCCCTCCTCGTAATTGAAGATTGTTGGACTATCAAGGTCCAGAACTTGTACCAATTGAATTGGTATCAGAACAAGATGTGCACTCATTACAACAAAAGCGCGTGCCTTGTTACTAAATTCTGTTTCTCTTTACAAATTTTGCTGGTGTTACTGTTTTTTTAACATCAGGAATAACATTAGCTCTCAAAAGTAAAGGTGAATAAATGTTATTTTGTATTTCATTTCACATTTGAATTTTGTTTTCAGCAGCCTGTTTCCTTTGGACTTAATCTTGACCGTTGGCAGTTCTAGAATCCTCTGTTTAGGGAGCTTATATATTGTCAATAGACTTAGCTTTTCTCTAGGATGATGTTGTGATGTCATTTCAAAAAGTCACTATTGTGATATCATTTCTCTCTGAACTTTCAGTCACCGGAATGTGTTTCGATGTCAACTAGTTGACATTTCTCCCAGCTCTTGGCATGCATGTGAGTAATAATACAGTAAGAAGCTTGAAATATTGAGGATAATGTGTTTGTTTACAACTCTGTTAAGATTTGGACTTAATGGAAGTTCTCTTTACATAGTTGATTCCCATTTTCATTTTACTATTGATGCTTCCAAGTGGCAACTTACAACGATTTCTTCGTCTAATTTGTTTCCGATTTTATCTTCTGGCTGGCAAAATATAGAAACCATCACATTTTGCTTATTAATCTCGACATTTGATTGATTTCATCAATTGGTCGTTGTCTCAAATCCCCTTTCTTTACAAGAAAAGATGCTGAGGGTTTAAACATTGGGTCTCAGAGCAAAGTGGGGCAAGGATGACTCCTATAGAAACCATCATATGGTACCCGAACTTTTATTTGATTCATGGGACATATTTAGTTGATGAATGAAAGACTGTTTTTTTTTTTTTTGGGGGGGGTGGAAGGATTTAGGAATTCAAATTGTTTGTGCTGGTTGTAGGTGTCAAATATTTATCTTATTTAACATTGCCCATGATTAGATAGTAAATTGATAGATAAGCATCACTATTAATACCTAAATTATGGTGGCCCAATTAGTTGTTTATTGCATGAAAAAAATTAGGGATTAATTTTTAATACCTAAACAAAAATATTAGAATTAAATTGCATAACATATAGCTTTATGAGCATTTATTATTTGGTTTATTTTTTTATTGTATTTACATTGGACCGGTGATGGATGGATTCAAATTGATGGTTGTGAGCTTTAATTTAGCGAGTTTGTCCAAGCACATTATTCTTTGAGTGACCGAAATCATGTGTGCCACATTAGTAATTTCATATTATTGCCAAGATTTGATCATTAATAATCCCTGGGGTAGATGTGCGTACGTGCATTTTGGAAAATTCGGTCAAGATTATGGAATGTGAGAAGAGAAGTTGTGGGAGGTGTGGAGCCCAATAGAGAGGAGGCGATTTCTCTGGAGGTCAGCAGCAAGCTCTGGCACTCGTCAAGCCACGCCTCGTGCCCGACGCGGCACTGCCCGTCTCCTTGCCGCTGCAGTTCATCATCTAATTTTGCCCTAGTCTGATCTGGGGAATTTCCGACAACGATGAAGCACCCCTCAGCGAGTCCTTTGCATGCCACAGCAGCCCCCGTGGTCTCTTGATTAATTCTTTGCAGGTTCCCGGCGAAATTACAAGCACTTGTCGAGCCCTTTGAGCGAACTACTGGCCAGGCCACCACGCTTCTGTTGTTGTCCCGTTTCTTTAAACCTGACACCGCGGCCTGCTGTTTTGTCTGTCATGCTCGTCTGTTCTTTCACAGGCTGTCCAGAACAAACCAACGCCCCTGCATCAATCCAAGCGAGTGCAAGACGGCTCTTGTAACGATGAATCTTCATCAACATTAGCGGATTTAATGATGCTTTATGAATAACGCTTTTTATAGGTTCCAGCTTTGGTGACATATCAACCCAGCAAATCTCTGAGAAGCTTTGCAGCCCCTTTGCCGTGTTCACTCAAGTTCTTCGTAGAAGTGTGCTTTCGTGATCTAGGAAGTGAGTGAGTCATAGTGTTGTAAAAGGTACACGTTTTATAGAATCATCTACTGAGCTTTATGTAATAGTAGCATCCTCTACAGACGGTAAAATCTCGAGGATTACTCAGTTTTGTTGTGGGAGAACTAGGTTAAGTGGAAGTTCGATTCAGTACAAATCTGTTTTGCATCTCTTCAATCTCTCTTAACTCCTTTATTGTCATTTGGATGCAAGGTACTGCATCTGCGTGATAGTTTTCCTCTATAGCAATACATGATCCACATTCTTCTTGAAAGAAAAAATTAATTTTCTTAAAACAACCAATTCGCTCTCTTATACCAAGACACTATTGTACAAGTTTTACATGAAAAAGTTTCAATTTTCTTAAAATAATCAATTCACCCTCTCTCAACTGTTGCGTTAATCATTAATCTCTTTATACTCTATTTGTGTTTGTTAATAAGAGCAATGAAAAACCTATCTCACTTATCAAAATGAATCTCTTAAATAATCCTTTCTGGATGACCATTTTAGTTAGTGGGAAATTACTAAAATCACAATATCCTATTCTTCTTGCCTAATTAAAGGGGACTCACATACCATCATTGACATTTAATGGCATTAGAATTTAATAATTATCTCCTCTAACATTATAAAGTACAATGAAAAAAAAATGGAGGAAACCTCTTTGAAGCTTCTTGTAGTTGTAGCTACCGATTGAAAAGAACAATGCCTGTAGCTTAAAGAAAAGCTTCAACCTTCATAATGTTAGGACGGATTTTGGTTAACATGGAAATGCTTTAATTAAATAATGAATTTGTGTTCCAAAGTATCCAATCTCACATCATAAAAAAAAATGGAAATTTGATCGGGCTGAACCTAGCTCTGGAGAATCAATAGGGTAGAGAGCCGGAAAATATAAGCTGACCGCTTATATAATATAGTCGGGCACAAGGTGCAACTGCTTGATTACTTGAAGGGCCATTAAACACCACATTCCCATTCCCGTTCAGAACAGTTTCAAATATGAAGATATCCTTTCTCAACCAACTATGCAAACTCTTAAAAGGGATTGAGCTTCCAATTTATGTTGATGTAATTAATATGAGGCCCAAAATATATTTAACATTTGTGTCACCTTCTATAAAGTTGGACAAACCAGACATTTTTCAAATATTATTCTATCGCATTGGTCAAAATGAACAATTCTTTTTTATTAGAGAGATGTGCATATATCTTTGGTTTTCTTTCGTATTCCAATTTCAAACCCGCTCAAGGTGCACAACCCATGGAAGGTCCAGAAGTAGCGTAAGATGCTCTCATTTTATCATTTTTTTTTTTTTTGAATAATTTCTACTGAGAAGAAGGTAGAATTAAGGCTCATTTGTAGTCATCAATCCATGGAAATCATGCATCCATTTCCTACGGAATTTGTGTCAGTGTTGATTTTAGGATTAATACCCCGAAAAACTTCAAACTGATACATTTGTGATAAATTTATCCCAAATTATTTTTTTTGACCATGAAAAACGCTAAACTAGTACACTTGTGACAAATTTACCCCGAATGACCATAAAAAACTCTAAACTAGTACATTTATGATAAATTTACCCCCAAACTAATTTATTCGACCGCAAAAAACCCCAAACTGATAAATTTGTGACAAATATACCCTCCTCTAAATTGAATTAATACCACAAAAAAATCAAAAAAATTGTAAACTGTGATAAACGAGCTTAAAATCCCAAATTGGTATATCGGTCAATTGTCATGTGTCATTTAACTTAATAATTTAATAGTAAAATTTTGACAAATGGTAAATTTGTCACAAGTGTACTAGTTTGGGGTAAATTTGTCACAAATTTACTAGTTTGAGGTAAATTTGTCAAAGGTATACAAGTTTGGAGTTTTTGGTGGTCAAAAAAATAATTTGAGGTAAATTTATTGTATCAATTTGGAATTTTTCAAAATATTAACCATTGATTTTATTTGTCTTCCCGAAATATTTAGTTGTCGATTTTCTTTTGTGGGTCTGATCATAATAACATTTTGGACCCCACATCCATAAAACCAAATAATGTGAGCACAGCATGGAGGTGATGAGGGTTTCGAGGAAGCTCGCTTGAAAACCCGCGGGAAGTTTCTTGCATCTTATGGGAGAAAATTCATGGTCACTTCATGACCCTTTCTGGTGCAATTTGCCAAGTGATTTTCGTGAAAAATGTCATGAAATTGAAATCGAAATTAGCTGGATGTCTAACATTTGAAAAAAAGTAGCACTTGACTAGATCGGTTATCATCCAAAAAAAAAAAAAAAATCACATTCATTTCGTAATATAAATAAGCAATGCAAGATAATAATTTCATTAGTAGGTTTTGTGCAACCACATACATTCAATTTAACAATCAATGTTTAGGTAATGACCTATATCCGATTTTTTTTTTTAGCAAACATTTCCATTCCATAAATGAAGTGATATTCTATTAGTTCTTGTGAACAATTATCTAGATATAATTGCAATCTCTTTATGTAAAAACCTTCTTTTGAAAATCTTAAAAGTTTATTAGTTGATGTAGGACAAGTTGCGAATAGTTTCTTAGAATGAATCGATCAACAAATGAATAGAGTTTAGCATGGCATTCATCAAAGTGAATAGATAAAGGTCGGTCCGCTACAAGCAAGAGCTCCAGACAATCTAGCGTAAATTATGTGGATAGGGATTTTTCATAGCAATACCACGGGTTTTAATTATAGATACCGGTGAAGAGCAGATGCTGCTGAAGATGCATTTGTCCAAGTCTTTAAGTTAGCTTTGGAACTGTTTTTGTCGATCCTTCACAACCTTTACCGAAATTCACTACTCCATTCCCTTCCCTGTTTAGTCACGCCAATTTTCCCAAACTCCTCACTTGGCTCGTGCTTCACACTACTTTACCCTTCTGTTTTAGCCTGCAATAACGTAATCGTGCTGTCCTGCTCGCTTCACCTTCCCATTACACTTCCCCGATGATTCCATTTAATAATGGAAAAGCAAGTCAAGTCAATCAAAGCACCTGCGTAGGGGGCACGCACCTTCCGCATAATGCTAATGAAATTATGCGTGCATTAACCCACCTACAGTGATTGCCCTTTGCTTTTTATTTTCTAATTGCTCTATTGATAGAAAAAGCAAGTCAAATTGAAGTCAAGTCATTGCTTTCGAAAAAGAGCGCCTTCGTAGGCTCTACGCCCCTCCCACGCAATCCCGTGGAAATTATGCGTGCAATAATTGCTCGCATAGAGTGTTGCGATATCATTTCTTTATTAACTTCATCATCTTTTTCTTTTTTTTATTCTATTCATCATCCGAAAATACTCGGGCGCACATCCATGTTTTGCATCATATCAACACTTGGTTACGGTAATACATGGTGATGTCATAAAACAATTTTATTTTACATTATATTCTCATTATTAATTATTATGACATGTCGTAATATAGTACGTTGCAATATATAGCAGTGGCTTTAAACCTAACGATTTTATTATGCTCAATTGATAGTTGACACTAACAAAATTTTGATTGAACAGTTGATGATACAAATTAAATAGACGGATGACATTGAAACACGTGCATTGGATGGATGACAAGGGATATGGCATGATCAATGTGCAAAAACCACGAGTTCAAAAAACAGCCCCATCTTCCTCATAGTTCTTAGAGGCCCTAGAATCAATGTTTCTTTCTTTCTATTTTCTTTTTGCTCCCACGATTCTGATGGCACGAAAAGGAAAGCAATCAACAGCATGGCTTTCGGTGCACAATAGTCTTGTTAATTTTCAGGCAAAAAAAAAAATCTTGTTAATTTCAACCATTGAAAATATAATCGATATGAGATTCACATAATTGACTCTTCTAAATGAATGCTTGAAGAGCAATTTTTACGTATATGCAAGAAAAGAATTTTTTTTTTTATTTTTGCTATACTAATTAGACATAATTAGTATTGTCATACGTGCTCATGCCTTTAGATTAAAGAGAAATCATTGTCATTCCTGGCTAATTCATTCCAACTTGTCTTGTTACAGATCCAGCACCACAGAATAGCCTTATGATTTCTTCCTTGGTAATTTCGTGCACAGAGAAAAGAAATTGTTTTCTTTTTTATCCAGTAATACTTATTTGGGCCCACTCCGATAGGACACTTTCGTAAGACCGGTCTATTAGGAATTGGTCTCGTGGATTTCGAAAGATTTTTTTTATTTCATTTATTTGGAAGCATTCTTGAAAATGAGACGAAATTATTTATATTTCTTTTGAGTATGTTCTCCTTAAATTGTAGCTATTTTTTTATTGATGGTAAACAATTGGATAAATAGAGCATGTAATTACAATTGCAAAATAAATGTTGAACAACCTTATATAAACTATCAAGGAACCAAAAAAAATATATACTCAAATATGAAAATAAGAAGCTCAAGGTATCCTAATACCTACTCTCTATTCCTCGAAACTCACATATTTTTCTATTTTAAACAATACAAAAGAAATATCTATGGGGTCCGGAATAGTAATGGAATCTAACGTTATTTTCTAACTCTTTTTATGTAATTACTTGCTATTTTAAAAATATCTCCTAGGAGTAAGCAAAAGCAAATGGGATTTTTGCGTCTTCTGGGTGAGAACTTAAAGATCTCTCTTGAAGCTATTTCTCAAATTAGACTTCTCTATGCCACACCATACTTTTAAGATAGCATAGTCATCACACCTTTATCCCAATCACATCCACATCTCTCTCAGAATTAATTTTTAACATTTTGCATAACCTTTCTTTTTTTTATTAACCTATCACAAATAATTATTCCCAAGTAAGATTTGCACACATTAAACCGAGTTTTAATTTATTGACTTCTTACTCCACAAAGTTAATATATTATTGAGTTTGAATTCAGAATTTGGATGGCAATATTTTGAAGCACAGTTTATGAATGTGGAATCATTAATTTTGAATCAATAAATGGCTAATAAATGTATATTGAAAGTCTGTTTATATACATTTATTTCTTTATCGCAAGAATTGCTCTTAAAATATCAATCATACTTAATGCATGACTATAATAAAATTAACAGTCGAAAAACGGAAGAAATGCAGGCCCCACCTCGAGAAAACTAGCCTAACAAGTCACTATCAAGAAACTCCATTTTAGATATATATGGTGTTAATAGAAAAATATTAATGACAATTTTTTTTTTTTTTTTTTTGCTCTATACACTATACAATGTGAAAATTGCATTTCATGTTTTTTCCTATAATGTCTTTTGCATTCTCGAAACTTCTATCGCTACATCCCAGCAAAAGTAGAGAGTTCATCTTTTCTGGGAATTTGAATAGGAGCATCCTATAAATTGGGATTTAGTCTAGGCAAGGACGTGTAAATAGTAACTTTTGCATCTGATTGGCCATTTGCAAATTTAAGTAGAAAGATCGGGAAAAATTATAAAATCAAGGCTTGGAGCATGACATGACAATTATTTTCTGGGAGTCTATTATTATCATGAAAAAATAATTTTGGTATACCTATACCTTAGAGCATGACATTAAGGATTTCATGATTTAGGCAAGTATGGTTTCAAGTACGTAATATGTCATAAGTCCATGACAAAAACCCGTGTCCTCCATTTTGATTGTGTTTTATTAAATAGATAAAGGCTGTTGTAATTTCTTCTCTTGGTCAATTAAATAAAGCCAGATTTTAATAGTTTGCTGTTGCCTGCTTGCTCCTATTCGAATTTGCCCCTTCGAGAAGGACTCAAATGTAACACTTTTGAGTTTTGCCATTTTGCACAAACCAACCTGAATTAATATTTGATGAAGGCAATTTCCCTGTTCATAACGCCTATCTAAATTTATGCAATATTCCTGCAGGTACGAGGAACGTATTATAATCCGAGTTAGTTAGCATATGCTAAGAATTTAATCAACTCGAGGCCTTATTCGGGTAGACAGTCTTATGGGAAGAAAGCAAGGCCGCCCTATGTTCAGAAGGCTCTAACTAGATTGTAGGATGTCATCTTTTTCTGCTTTTTCGTTGGAACAAGCAGTCAGCGTTTTGAGAAACACTTCACTTCTTGGCAAGTGGATTTAATAGGAACATTCTCTTCATTCTTCCTATGGAAAGAGGGATCCGTTTTCTCCCTCTCGTTTTCTTGACATGAATGACGGTCATGAGGTTTTCCGTTTTGCCAATATAATTGATAGGAACATTTCTTGTTATTAATTGCTCTCCTAGATAGATGATATGCTTCCTCGCGGACCTTACTTAACCCTCTTTCCGTTCACTCTCTTCGTCGATTTCCACATTTAAGCATGTATCGAAGGCTGACTTCTTACATCCCCTCTTATACGGTTAGATTTGGAAGAGGCACATCTACTTATGTTAGGAGCTTGCGGGAGATTGCAGGTCATTGAATGCATACCATGATGCTTCAACTGCTGCTAGATGACTTAACTTGTCGAGGATGAAAAAGACCGTGGAAAGTGGTTCAGGATGGCAAAAGTGCAATTGCTTTTAGATTCAATCAAGCCCATTCTCAGCTGATTAGCCATGATACATGTTCGTTTTGTTCTATTGGATTATATTGTCCTTCAAGGCAGGATATGTTACAAATGCTACTGTCAAGAGAATGGCTTGTCATGCTAATATTAAGTGGCTATTCAACTATCAATAATCGCATTCACATCTATACAAGCACGGGGTACTGCTCAGGGAATGTCCACTCTCCCTTCACGTGATGCACGAGTTTTGCTGACCGCACATATGTGACAATCTTTGCCAGCCCAATCCCAACCTGTCCACTCGTCGGCCGAAAGAAAGAACCTGTTCAACTATTGGGCATCACAACATGATCGCACGGCTTGTAATGATGTCTTTTGACTATGCAAAAGTGGTTGTGAGATCGTTATTGTCTATAATAAGGCAACTCCGAATTACTTGACTCACTTTGCTCTAGCTTTTAGAGGAAACCTTTGAAAGCTCTTTAAACCAAGACCGTTATGCTTCCTTCAATTCATGCCTCATAGTCTTAAGCTGCATGCCGTTTTGAGGTGTATTTTGGATAATTTTAGTGTGATTTTGTGTTCCCAATCATAATAAATTCTTCTATTTAGTATCTAACAAGAAAGGGCAAAACGTATATTTATGCTTTATTTGGGAATGAGGGGAAGAGGAGCACAATGAAGTAAATTTTTCTAACCTTTACGAGAAGAAGGGGAGAAATTCATCACTTTCTCTACTCCTTTACTCGATGTATCCAAGCAAAGCAGCTTTTCCTTTATCATGAAGGTGCTTGCTTGCTAAATAGACCATAAGCATAGGGTAAATCATGCGTTGTTGCTACCATAGGAGTCATTATCAATTGAAATCAACTAAACATTAATTTCGTTCCTCAAATGCGTGGAATTTCACTTGACTTTCAATTGATGTACATCGGCCATTATCCACATGATGCTCCACTGAACAATCAATGTGTCCATTCGTGTGGCAAAATGTATTATGGAGATAGACATATGAAGTTGATCCTTGGAAAGAAGAGGTGTCGCGCAACGTAGCAACTCAGTCATTCAGATCCTCCTCCTCCAGCTTGTTTTGTCTATATGCTTTATGAGGAGGAGGATTTGATGGCACAAAGGAGTTTGTAGACCAACTAACAGACTAGTTTAAGAAAGAAAGGGATTCTACCGCATAGTTTGCTTGGAGACTGAAAGAAAAAGAATAATGAAGAGGGGTACTGATGGCCATGTGACCGTCAAGTTTCCAACTAGTACATATTTGAAGTGCTTGGCATTGTGAGCCTGAGATTTTTTATTTTGACATGGATTCTCTTTTAAGGTTCCGAGCTGACAGCTTTTGTATTCTCTTGAACGTTGGAGAATCATATTCACATTCAGGTCCCCACATTCATATGACAGGGTGAGGTGATGACAACACCTTTCGGTGGATAAGGTGATGGGGGTTTCGAGGAAGCTCAATCGAAAGCCCTTGGGAAGTTGCTTGTGTCTTTATGGGAGCAAATTCACGGTCATTTGATGACCCTTTCTGGTGTGATTTGTCAATTGATTTTTCGTGGAAAAGGTCATGAAATTGAAACTGAAACCAACTGAATGTGCAACATTTGAAAAAACAGAGCACCTGAATACTAAATAGATCTATTGCCATCCAAATTAAACCAAACATTCATTTCATCATTTAAATAGGCAACACGAGAAAATATTTCGTTACCGGAGTTTACACAACGACACACATGCAATTTAAGAATTGATGTTTAGGCAATGATCCATTTTTTTACTTTTAGCAAGCATTTCGGTTCCATAAATGAAGTAGTATTTTATTTGTTTGGGTAAACAATTATCTAGATATAGTTGCGATTTCTTTACATAAAAATCTTCTTTCAAAATATCAAAGTCCATCCTTATTAATTGATGTGGGATGCTAACAATTTCCCTAGAATGGATCGGCCAACATTTCCCCAACCAATCCATTTATTGATAGAAAAGCAAATCAAGTCAAGTCGTACTGTTTCTCAAACTTTAATCAAAGCACCTGCGTAGGTTGCATGCACCTTCTGCGTAATGCTGACGACATTGGGCGTGCAATCTAATAACTCAATATTTTTCAAGCAGTCAGCATCATTCAAGTGCGCACAGTAGAAAAGCGAGGAAGAGGAGCATCTTTATTGCAAGTCGGTTTTCTTTCTTGCTTTTCTGTTAAAAGAAAAGGCAAGTCAAGTCAAGAAGCACCTATGAAATTTCCCCGTAACTTCCGCATAATGCTGCAAATATTACGCGCCCGGCATTCTTTAAGTACCTAGTAATCAGCAACCAGCAGAGTTCAACGCACAGTATAGTGTTGTATGTTGGTGATCCAATGTCCAGGGCTGAGGATCAATGCAGATCACAACAGTGGGTGGATCGTGTTGTTTGAGCACTCCTAAGGTAATCGATGGCTCCATGTCCTGCTCTATTTCCCACTTTGATTGCTCCATTTTCTTTTGATGAGTTCTTTGAGAGTTTCTATTTTTGTTTGAATGTAGCTTCCAGTTTGAGTCTTGAGAAAAATTTATGCTATTCTCGGATTTGGGGTTCCATATTTTTCTCCTCTGTTTCCTTCTCCCATCAATCTCTTTTACAATCCTTTCGAGATGAAAAGAAAAGAACCCTTTAATTCAGAAGATCTGATCTATGAGGCATCTTCCTCAGCAATCCCTCCACATGGAGGTGATTATGATGACAGAATGAAAAGGACGAAGGGAAATGATTACGAAGTGTTCTTGAGCTTCAGAGGAAAAGACACTCGTAAAGGTTTCACCGATTATCTCTATACTAGCCTTGTTGACACAAGATTTCACGTGTTTAGAGATGACGATGAGCTTCCTGTTGGTGAGAAGATTGGTCTGGAGCTCCTCTGCGGAATCACGCGATCCACAATCTTGATCCCAATTATCTCCGAGAACTACGCTTCTAGCAAATGGTGCCTTCGTGAGCTGGCTCAAATGTTGAAGTGCAAGAGAAGCAAAGGGCAAATAGTATTGCCTATATTTTACAAAGTGAAGCCCTCGGAGATGCGACATCTTACAAGAAGATGGCGAGATGCTATCAATGCACATAAAGAGAATTTGGGTGAAATGGTTGTGAAGGAATGGGAAGAAGCACTTGAAGAAGTCTGTTCCTTGAAAGGATGGGAATTAGAGGAAATTGATAATGGGTACATTATTCTCCACCTAATTGTTATTTAATTCCTCACAAATAGTTCTTTCTTGAATATGATATACACATTGCTATCTTATACTAAATTCACTGTTACTTGACAGGCATGAAGGAACATTGGTTAAAATTGTTGTTAGAAAAGTTATGGCCGAGTTAAATAGACTTTTTTTGCTAAATGTTCCCGACCAGTTGGTGGGAATCAATGATCATGTGGAAGAAATTATGAGTAAGATAGATGCAAAATTCAATTGTACAAGGATTATTGGAATTTATGGAATGGGCGGCATTGGTAAAACAACCCTTGCAAAGGTGTTATACAACAAACTCTCTAGTCATTTTGAAAATCGTAGCTTTGTGGCAAATATTCGAGAAACATCTCAACGTGAGGGTATAAAATTTCTACAAAAGCAGCTCATTTCTGACATAATGGGAAGTTCATTTGATGTGTCCAATGTTGACGAAGGAGTCAATATCATCAAATGTCGATTTGCAAGTAAGAAAGTCTTAGTTCTTCTGGATGATATGGATGATAGTACTCACTTGAATGCTTTGGTTAAGGATGGTAGTTGGTTTGAAGTGGGAACTATAGTCATCATCACAACTAGAAACAAGAGCATTCTCAATGAGGCTAGGGCAGGCTGCATGTACCCACTCAACGAGTTGTCTTTTGATCAATCATTGATTTTATTTAGTATACATGCATTTCAAAACGATTTTCCTCATAGTTATTATGAGGCTATCTCTTCTGGAATCGTATCTACTACCGGGGGGCTTCCATTATCTCTTGAAGTTGTAGGTTCATTCTTATGTGGAAAGAAAGAAGAAGTATGGAAAGATACATTAAAGAAATTAAAGAAAGTGCCTGATAAGACAGTGCAAGAGAAGTTGAAAATAAGTTACGAAGCACTAGATGACGAGGAGCAACAAATATTTTTGGATATTGCATGCTTTTTCATTGGATCACGTAAACAAAATCCAATTTACATGTGGGACGCCTGTAGTTTTCTCCCAGGGAGGGGGATTGAAGTGTTAAGTCTTATGTCCCTAATTAAGATTGACGAATACGATCGGCTAATGATGCATGATCAACTGAGAGATCTTGGAAGGGATATTGTTCGTCTAGAAAATCCAAAGAAGCCTCAAAAGCGTGGTAGATTATGGAATTCTAAGGAAGCTCTAGATGTAATTGACGGAAACAAGGTAAGAGTTTTCTCTATTTATCTTAGTAGAGAATGTTGTTCCATCTTCCCTTTCTATTAATTACCTGATATTATTTATTTGCTAAATATAGGGCATCATGTTATAACAATAATTTGTTTATTGTTCAATTCTTAGTGAACTTCTTTTTTAGCAAAGATTTAGTTAACATTAATAACTCCAGCTTATTTTTGTGAAAAAAAAAACTAGTTTGAGGTAAATGTGACACAGGCTCACCAATTTGAGATTTCTTTTTTTTTTACATGAAAATTAGTATGGGGGTAAATGCGGAACAAGTCTATCGGTTTGAGATTTTTTGTATTATTAACCAAAGTAAATATGGTTTTGAATTTTGTGTGATTGTAATTTTTCATTGTTAGCATGAAAGTTAATAGTTAATCACTAAAAGTAATTATAACATATGGATGATTTGTACAAGCATCAAACAATAAGTGCAAGTATCATGAATGTCGTTAAGTAAGAAAAACTAAACATAAACATCGAGATGCAAAACATAATGAAATAACAATACTTTTCGGCGAGCATTTTTTTGCACGAAGGAAAATGTAATTAACTGAATAGAACATTGCTTAGAAGTGAAAAAAAAATGGTAACTATGAAGTCGTTGACAAAAATACAATAAACACAAGAAACTTTTAATGTAAAAACAAGTAGGGATTCATATGAAAGAATAAAGTTTGAAGGAAAAGTTGAAACCACCAACGTGCAATTCGTCACCTAAAACAAGAATTAAATTTGAGTTTGTAAAATATTAGGTTACAATAAAAGAAATATGCAGACGACTCGAGTTCCTTAAGAATAAAAATTTTATCAATTTTCATGTCCAATCTGTTCATACAGAAGATCTCATTAATCCATGGGAATATTGATCAAAATTTAGATGACTACTACTTCATAGTAAAAAAGCAACAGGACAACGAAAAGATAGCATCAAATATCTGTAGTGATAAAAAGAAAAGTAATGATCATGTATAGAATGTTTGATGTTATCAATCCTTCCACATGCAATGAAAAACCCTCATCGAAGAAACAAGTGAGAAGAAGGGAATGTGAAACACATGCGTACCTTTTGCGATGACATTCTCGTTTTCATTTTGATTATGAGAATTGCAACCAGAGTATATCCAAAAAAGTGGGAGGATTCTACAATTGAGATTCTTTAATTTTGATAATTATATCAATGGCAAGTTTGATAGATATATTTGGATGGTTAGAGTTGTATTGGTTCACATATACATGATAGGAGTAAAGGTAAGGCTATTCCATATATAAAGGGTATGAATTTTGATAGATATATTTGAGCTAGTGTATGCATGAAGAGAGGCCTAGTTGGGTGAGGAAAAAGTTCAGGAAATACCACTTGAGCTTCTCATCTTTACATAGATTAGGTAAATAATATACAGCCACAACCTTTCATTTCACAAAATTGATAGGGAGAAGCCTGCGCCATAGTAGTAAGGATCATGTATATAACATTCAATGTCATCAAATTTTCCTTCCAAATACAATGAGAAACCCTCAACGAAGAAACACATTATAAGAAAGGAACGTAAAACACGCATATATTTTGCAATGACATTCTCGTTTTCATTTTGATATTGAGAATCGTGAACAACGTAGACCCAAAAAGTGAGTGGATTCTACAATTGGGATTCTTTAATTCTAATACTTATATCAATGGCAAGTTTGATTGATGTATTTGGATAGTTAGAGTTGTATTGGTTCACATATACAAAATAGGAGTAAAGGTAGTGTTATTTCACATACAAAGGGCATGAATTTTGATAGATATATTTGAATTAGTGTGTGCATGAAGAGAAGCCTTCCATGGTAGTTGCAAATGGATGCAAATCTTGGAAATTTAGAAGGTCCAAATTGCGAAAGGCATATTTGGATGAGGAAAAAGTTTGGGTACAACTGCTTGAGTTCACATCTCTACACAGATTAGATAAATAGTATGCAATCACAACCTTTCATTTCACAAAATTGAAAGGGAGGAGCCTATATGCCATAGTAGTATGACAGCAAATTGAAATCAATGCATTTCATCTTATGTCAGATGGTCTCATCTCATCATTCAAAATTTATGGTCCACAATGTTTCCAAAATGTAGGGTACTAGAAAGATAGAGGCCCTTTCTCTTGGCGAATGTGGTATGGGAAGAACATACGCAGCCAAACAACTTAAAAAAATGACCAACTTGAGGTTCCTCCAAGCGGATGGTGTGGACTTCACCGGAGATTTCCAAAGCTTACTTCTTGAATTAAGATGGCTTCAGTGGAAGGGCTGTCCATCGAATTTCGTTGCGGACAACTTTCATCCAAAAAAACTAGTTGTACTTGATTTATCATACAGTGCCATTTCGGAGGACTGGGGAGGATGGGATCCACTCAAGGTAAGACGTAAAGAAGGCATTGAAGTATTTTTTAACATAACATTTTTTTTCCTTGTACATTTGAAAATTGATTTTCTTAATTAAACTAGTCATTTCTCTTTAATTTGATACTACTGAAGGAAAACATAGCGCCCGGCGAATGCATCTCTCTTCCATTTGAATTTGTCATCGGTTTTTTGATAATAAAAGTTGCTTATGTCTAATAAGAAAATATCTCCTTTGAAATTTTATTCGAAAATAAATGCAGTTAGCACTTGTACACTCTAGTATTCTTTTGCAATCGTGTGCTTAAAAAACATCTATCTATGGACGTGGCCAAACATTACTAAAAAGGCATTTAAAATTAAATAAGACAACCGCGAAGGAGTAGAGGAGCATGGGTAATTTATGAGGAATCCTAAAAGGTAAAAAACATAAGGAGTAGCAAAAAATCACAAGTTGCGACAATCTAATTACACTGAAGTATCCTTTCTTTCTTCCAGATAGCGACTGAGCTCAAAGTTCTTGACCTCACGTGGTGTCAATTTTTGAAAAGAACTCCTGACTTGTCCACTTTCAAAAGGTTGGAGATTTTAAATCTTGCACTTTGTGAGAATCTAGAAGAGCTTCATCCTTCTATTGGGGACATCAAGACTCTTGTTTTTTTGGATGTCCGTGGTTGTAGAAAACTCGAGGAGCTACCCAAAGGTATAGGTAGAATGGTAGAATTGAGGCACCTTAACATTGAAAAGACCGGTATACATGATATTCCTATTTCGAGTGATTGTTTGATGAAGTTGGAGCTTCTATCTCTTGGTCATTGTAAAATTTCTCAACTTCCTAAATCCATGGGCTGCTTGGTTTCATTAACTCAATTACACATACCTGATTTAGCAATTGAAGAATTACCCGAATTCATTGGTGCCATGAAGGAGCTCAAGGTTATTGATGCCAATGGGAGTAAAAAGTTAGGTCATATTCCCAACTCCATAGGTAATCTAGCATCTTTGGAAATGTTGGAGTTAAGCAGGTGCCGCTCATTGATAAAGATCCCCGACTCGATTGGAAATCTGACATCATTGATCAAGCTAAACTTAGGAGGGTTATCGACTACAAAATTATCCGAAAGCATTTGGAATCTGCAAAATCTGAGGATCTTGTTATTTATAGAACTAATATAACGGAATTGCCTGATGCCATTGGGATATTGGCAAAACTCCAAAAGCTAAATGCTTGGGGTTGCGAAAATCTGGAGCGACTACCTCGTAATATATGCAAATTGATTTCGCTAGAGGTGCTTAGCCTTAGGTTATGTAAAAAGCTTCGAGAATTGCCAGAACTGCCCCCTGGCTTAACAGATTTAATGATCACCTGCCAGGGGCTGTCTTTGCCCCATCTTTCCCAGCTAACCCGTCTCAAGAAACTCCACCTTGAGTGTTGTGATCGACTTGGATGTGTCCCGGAGCTTCCCATTGGACTATCGCAGCTTTATATTGTAAGTTGTGGAAAATTGAAAGCCTTGACGAATTTGTTAGACTTGAAACACTTGGGATGTTTCCAAATTATTAATTGCCCATCTCTCGAAGGATCGCCCGACGTGTCGAATTTTAGGATGATAAAAGATGAGACCCCGCTTCTGTTGCCTTGGATTCCTCGCGTGAGCATACCTGAAGAGCTACGGGGGGCGGAAGAGAAGGACGGCTGGACGTCCATGGAATCTCTCTCTCTCTAGCTACTAGTCAGTCGCCCTGCTGGTTTCCCAAGCCCGAAGATCGAAGCCACCATTCCCACTGCCCATCCACCGTAGGCAGGCGAGCAGGTTGGTCGTCGTGGCAGAGATGACGACGGCGACGGCTGGCAACGCCCTCTCCATCCACTCCAGGTAAACCCACGCACGCGTCTCTCGAGCTTTCCTGCGGTCTCTCAGCTTCAGCTGCATTCTAGAACCCCGATTGCGAGCTCATCGATTGTTCTGATTGGAGATTTAGTTTGCTCAGTAGTAGATGTGTAGGGCGTGATGCTGATGATCGAACAATCGCATTTGAAGTTTAGAGTCGATCAATCTGATGACGTAAATTTGCAATTGCAGATAGTTGGGATGGCGGTGTTCAGTTTCCTAGCGGTGGCCTTCTACGTCTTCCTGGGACTGTTGCTTGGGAGCAGAGCTGCTGAAATCACTGTGATGACAATATTCTCTTTTGTGGTAACTCCCTTAGCGTTTACTTGTGTCATGATGACATTGATTGCTTTTCTTTCATCAGTTTTTGGGAATTGATGGGATTTTCCACATATTTTCCCCGATTTTCAGGTGTTCTCGGCGATGTTTTTGTTCATCTGGTGTATTGCGATAGATCCGATGGATAAGACCAACTATAGAAAGAAGAAGAGAGGTTCCGAAGCGATGGTGCTCACAGACTTTTGTGCCGATTCCTCGAGCTCGCCCTTCCAATTTCCATGCTTGATTCTCCTACCTGGTTACTTCTTCTTTCTCTTTTTTCTTGAACGATGATAGAAGGAAGGTTGGGGTTGATATTCTTGTGGAAGTTTAATGGTGGCACCTCTGTATGTGCATACACAGAGATATGTAATAAAGCAAAGAGATTAGCCTAGGGAGATATCCTTCCTGGTAGGATATCAGCGAGTCTTCAGCACCTGACCGCTTAGCTGTGGAGGAGACAGCGAACTCAACAGGTAGAAGTCAATGGCATGTGGATGAGCTGAGTAGGAAAAATAGTGCACAAAGCTCTGTGGATAAGCTGGACGTTATTGTTTGGGGTACTATCTAGGAAAATACTTTGAACTTGTACTTTACAAGATGGGCCCACCTCCTTTTGGAATTGAAGTTAAAGATGTGGGAGTGAAGGATTGAAAATTTGATAATATCCTGGTCTATGATGACAAAGGGAAAAAGCAACTTTGTCTAAGTCAAGTAGTTTTATTTTGTTTTATCGCCTTTTCAGAGTTTAGTGAAGTTGGGTGTTGGGGCTTCTCTTTGTTTTCTTATTCTGCTTAGTAGATTTTTTTTTGGGGTTTGCATTATCTTTTATAGAGATAGATAGGTATTTCCTCGTTGCCTTACTTATTATACTTATTGCATAACAAAGAAACTGGGGAGAAAAGAAATTGAGATTGGGTGCTGGAGGAGCGATTCGTAATGCTAATTTGGGGATTGATGTTCATCTGCCCACTGACAAACTAATATACAATCAATTAAAGATGAACTGTGATTACGAGTGGTACCTCTCCATTGCAATTAGGGTGTGCCGTGGAGTTTCTCCATTGCAAGAACAACAGCATGTGTTAGGTTTGTTGGTGGCGAAAGTCATATTAAAAACACAGGAGCCAAGATTATTGTGTTTGGTCACCTACCTAGTTTTTGGGGCATGAACTTTTGTCTTCCCAGCTCAAAGCACTCTTTGCCTTCCTCTTCAAGTGATACAAAGGAGTCAAAATTATTTGATGACACTGATACTGGGATATTCATCCATGTTAAATTGTTTTCCCTGTATTTTATTGCTCCTGAACTTTCTTGTATAAAAGAAGCATCTTATACACATTGTTAGGAGTGAATGGGGTCATTGAGGTTAACCTATGTCCAAGTATATGCCTTCTCATCTCTGCTTTTGGGTGATATGGTGGAATTTTCGCTCTTTGTTGATGGTATTTCATTGTCATGGTTTGCTGAAAGCTGATAAGTTACTCCTGGATTAGCCAGAGCATTATAATTAAGTGGCTATTAATTATACCTATGCAAGATCTGAAAATTGGTTTTAGGATTGCTATTTGTGTAGGATGCAATTTAAAAGATGGAACTTGGTCACATCAAAAGTCATTCCCAGTTGGGATCAGGAGTAGGATCATTGGAGATGTAGGATGGGATTTCTAATCCCAGTCCCAAATATTCTACTTGGCCTATTTAATTAGCAGTCAATCTCATAGTAAACCAAATTAGGCTCCAGTTCTCATTGTGCATGACCCATTGTACGTCTAAAACAATATCTAAAGGCCAAACCTGCTAATTAGGGCTAACTTTGGGGATTGAACTATAAGGGAATTATAAATGAGAATGAGGTGTTGCCCTCATCTTGAATTAGATTGGATGGAAGATTTGATTGGTAGTTGTGGTGAGGCTGAAGATACTTTCTATACAGACTTGGGAGAATCCATAAGCTTTTTGCCGGAGTAAGAATAACCTTCATGAGAGCTTGGGTTGAGGTAAATGGACCGTCTGATGTGCCTCCACAAACAGCAGTGCAGCCCAATGCCAACACCTTTGTACAGCAACCGCCTCTACTGGCTGGGGACGGAATTCTTTTTCATGTTACAGCATATAGCACTTTACCTTGTCTATTTCTTTCATCTTCCTCTCTTCTTCTTTTCACTGCCATCATCCGGTTTTGCATTTGTTTTATTCTCTTCTTTACATTTGCCTTAGATGCTTCTCTAGTTAACTTTCTTTAAGAGGTACGAGAGCTTCTTCAGTGATGTGCTTCTGCTGTGGTGATAATAGTGCTTTTGTCTTCTACTTTTGTGCTTCATTCCCTCTTTTCAAAGATAACATATAGGTGATAGTACAGAAAAAAGATAAAGGATCTATCACTTTAGACCTTAATTTTCTGTAGGGTCTTACAATCATTGATCCAAAGTATGGTCCAATTTCTATTATTTTGGGATCAATCTTAACAACCTTTACCTTAAGGGGTTGATTTTATACTGTAGGGATTGCCTCCCATATATGTACTGATTAGATCATGAACTGTTGTTTTGTGTAGCTTTGACATGCCATCTATGTATAACTATCCAAAAAAAGAATGTGCCTGGCATATTGACATGGGAATTGGCTCTAGGCAATCTGTTGGGATGCGAGATCTCTGGCCTGGTGCTTGTACTCTAGAATCTAGTATGGTGGAATCCTCTAGAATCTAGTATTGTGGAATCCTCTTCAGTTTCTCACCTTCTGTTTCTGGATTCTCTCCCATGATTGCCCCAAATTTTTACTTTTTGTTCCCCTATTCATTTATGAGTCGCATTACTTCTTTTTCATGTCTAGTTCATGATACATTTCATGACATGTCCTTTATGGGGATCTTATAGTGCTTGTGCTGTTTGCGAGTTTTCAATTGGCTTGTATCCTCTTCATAGAGATACCTGTATTTGTATTGTACCTTGCTATTGTCCCTTTTGGTTCCTTTTTTGACCATATTTTCATTCTAGAGTGACAAATTTTCTGTGTTGTTAATCAAATAGTTCAAATCAAAGTTTTAATTGTGATCTAGACATAATCAAGTCATTGACTTGATTGGATAGTGACCTACATGTCACTGTTTTCTTATCCACAGGCTGTGACAGCAATGGTGCAGCAAGCTTTGTAATATGTTGATGAGACACCTGATCTTGAGACCAAGATAGAGCTTATTAAGACACTTAACTTTGTTGTTGCTGGGAAGGTGAATATGTGAGAAATCATACCCTGTTGCAGCTTATGTTCATCAGCAATCTGCTTTTATTTCGTGATTTCTGTAGCTAGTTTCGTAACTCAAGTATATGTCGAAATTGAGAGAGCACGGTTGATCAAGAAACTTGCAAAAATAAAGGAAGAACAGGGTTGTGTAGCAGAAGCTACTGATTTGATGCAAGAATTGGGTATAACTAGAATTTGACTTCTGTTGTCACTGATCTTGTAATTGGTTTTCCCTCGTCCAACATTCCTATGATGGGTTTGAAATGCGGGTAGAAACTTTTGGAGCAATGGCAAAGACAGAAAAAATTGCCTTTATTTTTTAACAAGTGCGGGTATTTTGTATTGCTTTTAGCCGTTTATCCATTATTACTATGATTGGTTTTCTGATCAATGGATTTTGCAGGTTCATCTGTGCAAGGAGTATGTCTGTGCACATATCACTTCCAGGAAGATCAACCCCCGAGTGTTTGATGCAGATCCTTCCATACAGAAGAAAAAGGCTAAAGAAGTTGAAAACATTGTGGAAAAAGTGCCACCTGATATTTGTCTCTCTTGGAGTTGAAATGGATATACGATGGCTCATGATATAATAAATTGGTGTTTTGCTTTTCTAATGTTGTGTCCACTATCTTTTAACTAATTTGTTGTTGCTGATAAAATGCCACCTAGTATTCAGGTTGTGGTTCAAACCATGAACTTATATGGCTTTATATATCTGGTACATACTCTTCTTTCTTTCTAGCTTTATAGCAAACTCTCATGTTCCAGATGTACTTGATAGATTTGAACTCGCATCTTAGTTTGCCTCCCATTCTTGTGGTTAACCATGTAGGTATTACTTAAATAACAAAGATTACCTCAAGATATTTGATGCTATAAGGCCACATGGTGAAGGGCAACCCGGTGCTATGTATATGGGTGAAGCTCTTTGTTGTTAAGTCTTCACTGAGAGTGCACATCTATTCATTACGTGATTTAACGGCTGTAGGTTCTAAGGAAAATCTGCTGGTACTTGGTTCTATCACCACATGATCCTATGTAGTCAAGCCTTCTTAATGCAACTTCAGGATCAAAATCTCTCATATATTACCCAATTCAGGTACCATTTTTGAATTTTCTAGGTAATTGATTGTTGATCTTGCAATATCTCGATAATGTGCCATAGAATTTGGTTGACCATGCCTTTGTTATTTTTAATGCAGGTTGCTTCTGAAACAATTGGTTATGGTGGAGGCTATCCAATGGACTGTTCTTTGGAGTACTTTTAAAGATGAATTTGAGAATGAGAAAACATGCTTAGGAGGTGCACTTGTTGAGAAAGGCAGGGCCCAATCATAGTCAAAATAAGAATTTTGGATCTTGGCGAGACAAACTACCTTTAGAGAATCATTAAATGTAATTACAGAACTTTGTTTTTCATTTTCATTGGATCTCACAGATGTGACTTACTTTTTTTTGCAGAATATTATTGTTTTTCAAAGTATTGCTCGAGGATTATTTTTAAAGAGACTTGCAGAGCTGTGATGCCTTAGTATTTAGATCGATTATGTGGAACATTGGTTTTTTTTTATGAATGTCATTTTAAGACCCCTAGACATTTAACCCCGAGCAGCCTCTCGCCTGTAATCCCTGATTGGGACATGGTTGCTGGACTTGGATACAAGTTCTAAAATAGTGTAAAAGAGATTTTGGTGCCTTGAAAGCTGAAGGTTTGTCATGGATTTGAGAATGTTGTCTTTAGTTTTGTTTTGTAAACATTTCTGGCCAACATATATGTTTTCTTTTTTTTTTGGCTTTGTCAACTTTGCTCATAAAATTTTTAGCTGTGTGATTGTCTGGCATTGTGAAACCATTTCTTGTCCCATGGAGCCCTTTGGAAGGGTGGGAATTCTAATTGCTATAATAGTTCAGCAAGTTTTTTTCTACTAGTATTATCACTCACCATTTCCGGCATATAAAAGTATATCTTGTTGGAGCTTTGATTAATGTGTTAAGAAAATCTTTACATAGCTGAATCACTCAAGAGAAGAGCTCTCTTTTGGGTTTCTTACTGCAGTTTTGAAGATCTTTAATCACATGCCTCAATTGATAAAATCAATACTATCATCTAATAGAAAGATTGTATAATGATAATTATCCAAGCTTGTATTATATTCTATCATGCATGACCTATTAGTTTTATATTACCATTTTAGGAAGCTGAGAAGCATCTCTCCATAGTGTTTGTTTCCAAGGTCTTGGTGGCAAAAAGATAAGACATATGATGTGAGTTCTAGTGTTTCTCCAAATGAGAAAGGAAGATAATGACATCTTAAACAATGGACAGCAATGAGGTGACAAATTTGGAAAAGCTGCCTGACCTTGTTGAGAAAAACTGCCACAAGTCCACAAGGAAACCAAGGTTCATAAGGCTACTTTTGAGTGCTTGAAGATGTTTTTAGTTGAATGAATGATCTCTCTCCTTAAGAGTCTCCTCTCATCGTGGAAGACTCAGTTGAAGAATGCTGTTTCATTATTGTGGTGGGGACTGAAGATATTGATCATAGATTTCTCTGCATAGCTGTCCAAATTTGATTGCATATTTTGTAGATGGACCAGATCTGGCCTTGTTTCGACTGAAATGATATACTGAATGCATTTTCTGCATTGGAATGGAGTTTGATCTTTTCATCTTTCCTCTTTCCCCTCCTTTAATTGAAATGTGTGGGCTTTTAGGGTCCAGGAACTTGTACCAATGGAACAGGTGTCAGCACAAAATGGGCACTCATTTGGATTGAAATAAGCCTTGTTACTAAATTTGTTTCGCATTACAAATATTGCTGGTGCTTGTTTTTCTAACACTGGGGATAAAAACCTTCCAAAATTTGAATGTTTTCTTTTATTTCATCTCGCATTTGAAATGAGCACATGTTTCAAGGACCTTCATTTCAATAAGATAAATGCACTTTTTATCTCCTCAAGGACGTTATTTTTCTCCAACTTAATACATCAATAATTATAAGATCACTTTAAAATTATTCTTGAGGTCTTTGTTAACAAGGCCGATTATTTATGAGAAGTAAATAGTTTTTTTCTTTAGAGAATTTAATTTTCAATTTAAAGTGTTTAGAAGTACAAGCTTTACTAGTTCTAGTTAATGTTGCAATGCCATTGTCAATGACTTAATTCAAATGTAGGGAAAATTCGAGGTAACACAAAAAATTAATTTTTTTCCATTATTTGAAGGCCTTTTTTTACCACATACTTGAAAACCAATTAATATTCTGAAAATAAAAAGAGCTGTTATAAAATATTAAAAAAATTTAATTTGACAAAAATTAGTGTTAGAAAAAGTTTGTGACATTCATTACTTTAAAGCCCGGCTGATGAAAAAATCGAATTCTTCATTGATCATGAAGAGCAATTATTGAAACTGATCAATTCTTGTGAAAAAAAAATCCACTAAAACTCTTTTTTTTTAAGCGTCCCCTCTCTCCGCGGGCCACGACCTTTCGAGGTGGAAAACGTGACCCCAATGGAGAAACCGCAGCGGTTTTTGAATGTGGAGCAGTTTCTTCGCTGGTGGATTAAAAACATTGCAACGCACAAAGTTCTCTCGGTATCTTGCTCTGGATAATCGACAGGGGTTGAATCGGATTGCCTGTGCATTTGTTATTTGGTCCAACTCTTGGTATGTAAATATCTGCTAATTGCTATGTGCTCAGCTCTCTCTGTTTAATTGTGCAATTTGTATCCCACTTTTTGAGTTGTTTGTTTGCTGGGTTGAGCCTTGCGGCAAGCAATTAGCAATGCAGCACGATGCCAGCACCTTTGTACGGCGACCGTCCCTTCTGGCTGGGGACGGAAGCGATTTTACCATTGAGTATTTCTATCATCCTTCTGTCTTTCTTCTATTTACTGCTGTCATCGGGTTTTGCATTCGTTTTGGTCTCTTCTTCACTTTTGCCCCAAATACTTAGGGGTTAATTATGATGCTTAACTCTTTCGCCGATGGGAAGGTAAATATATGAAATCAAACTCCATCGCAGCTTATATGCGTCAGCAATCTATTTTTGTTTCGTGGTTTCTATAGCTAGTTTTGTCATGCAGATATATGTCAAAATTGAGAGAGCACGGTTGATCAAGAAACTTGAAAAAATAAAGGAAGATCGGGGTCTTATAGCAGAAGCTACGATTTGATGCAAGAAATCGGGTAACTAGAAGTTGACTTCGTTGTCACCGATCTTGTAAATGGTTTTTCCTTGTCCAACATTCCTATGATGGGTTTGGAATGCAGGTAGAAACTTTTGTAGCAATGACAAGTCTGGAGAAAGTTGCCTTCTTTTTTTTTTTTTTTTTTTGAAGAAGAAGTATGGATTTTTTATTTTGCTTTTAGCCATTTACGCACTATTACTCGATTGGTTTCCGATTGATGGGTTTTGCAGGTTTGTTTGTGCTTAGATCACCAGGATTATGTCTATGCAAATATTCTTTCCAGGAAAATCAGCCCCCAAGTGTGTGATGCAAATCCTTCCAAAAAGAAGAAAAAGCCTAAAGAAGGTGAAAACATTGTGGAACAAGCTCCAGCTGATATTCCGTCACTTCGGAGTTGAAATGGAAATACTATGACTCATGACACAAGTAAATTGGCATTTTGCTTTGTCTAGTGTTTGTCCACTATCTTTTAACTAATTTGTTTTTGCCAATCAAGCGCCACTTCGTGTTCAGGTTGTGGTTCAAACCACGAACATGTATGCTTTATATATCTGGCACATACTATTTTTCCTAAGGCATATTCTCTTGTACCTTTCTAGCTTTAGTGCAAATTCTGACGTTCTAGATGTACTTGATAGGTTTGAACTCTCTTAGTTTACTCTGCATTTATGTGGTCAGCAATGTAGGTATAGGTATTACTCACACAACAACGATTACCTTAAGATAAGTTGAATATATAAGGCGATAGATGAGATTCCATCAGTGAACGGAACCCAAAGCAGCAGATGCTGATGAAGGGAAACCCAAAGTAGTGATACTGTTGAAGCTCTTTCATTGTTAAGTCTTCACTGCATTTTTCAAGGCACTGCTGTTCATTCTGTGATTTAATTTAATGCAGGTTTTAAGGGAAATCTGGTGGTGCTTGGTTCTATCACCACATGATCCTATGTAGTCAAGCCTTATTAATGCCACTTTAGAGGATAAAAATCTCTCAGAAATTCCTGATTCAGATACACCTTTAATTTGCTTTAGGTAATTGGTTGTACATCCTCTTTCGTTATCTCCATAGGGTGCCATAGAATAAGGTTGACAGTGCCTTCAATATTTTAATGCAGGTAGCTGCTGAAACAATTGGTCAAGTTGGAGATTATCCAGTGGCCTGCTTTTTGGAGTACTTTCAAAGATATATTTGAGAATGAGAAAAACATGCTGGGAGGTGCACCCGTTTAGAAGGCAGCAAAAGTTCTTAGACAGAGAATCATTGAACTTGTGATTGCAAAACTTCGTTGTTTTTTATATGACTCAATATTATCTGTTTCTGCAGAATATTATCATTCAAATGTGACTTGGTTGATCTGCCACTCTTGGCCAGAGGGCCTCCTTGGCAGTTGCCGAGAGAGAGAGAGAGAGAGAGAGAGAGCTGAGATCGTGGCAGTAGTGATCGCAACAATGATCATTCAAATGTGACTTGGTTGATCTGCCACTCTCGGCAGTACTTTGAAAGTAGTTTTATTTTGTTTTTTTTTTCCCCTTTTCAGGGTTAAGTGAAGTCCGTAGTTGGGGCTCCTCTTTGCTTTTTATTCTGGTTCGTAGATTTATTTTTAGGGTTTGCATTATCTTGTATAGAGATGGATAGGTATTTCCTCGTTGCCTTACTTATTGCATAACAAAGAAACCGGGGAGAAAAGAAATTGAGATTGGGTGCCAAGGGAGTGATTCATAATGCTTATTTGGGGATTGATGTTCATCTACCCATTGTCAAACTAATATACAATCGATTAAAGACGAACTATGATTATGAGTTGTACCTCTCCATTGCAATAAGGGTTTGCTGTGGAGTTTCTCCCTTGCATGAACATGGCATGTGTTATGTTTGCTGGAGAAAGGAATATTCAAAAAGCAAGAGCCAAGATTATTGTGTTTGGTTGTCTACCTGGTTCTTGGGGCTTGAACTTTTGTCTCTGCCTTCCTCTTCAAGTGATATAAAGGAGTCACAATTATTTGATGACACTGATACTTGGTTATTCATACATGTTAAGTTGTTTTTGCTGTATTTTGTTGCTCCTAAACTTTCTTGTAATAAAAGAAGTATCTCGCACTCCTTTGTTAGGAGTAAACAGGGTCGTCCAGGTTAACCAATGTCCAAGTGTTTGCCTTTTCATCTCTGCTTTTGGGTAATAAGCTGGCGGAATTTTCACTCTTTGTTGACGGTATTTCATTGTGATGTGATGCTGAATGTTGATAATTTCCTCTGTATTAGTCAGAGCATTATGCCTAGTGGCTATTAATAAAACTATCCAAGATTTTTACCTTTTAAATCGTTTTTAGGACTGACTATCTGTATAGGATGCAATAAAAAGATGGAAGTTAGTCACATCAAAAATCATTTTGAGTTGGGATTACAACTAGGTTCATTGGAGATGTAGAATGGGATTCTTAATCCCAGTCCAAATATCTGACTTAATCCCAGGATTGGGGCAAATTTTTTACTTGTTCTTGTACTCATGTATGAATCACATTAGGGGGTGGGTCTAGTTCAGGATACGTTTCATGATATGTCCTTTAGGGGGATATTATAGTGCTTTTGCTGTTTGCAAGTTTTCAATTGGCTGGGATCCTCTTCATGGAGATTCCTGTATTTGTATTGCATCTTGCTATTGTCTCTTTTGGTTCCTTTTGTGAACATATTTCATTCTAGAGTGATGAATTTTTTGTGCTGTTAATCAAATAGTTCAAATGAAAATTTTTAATAGTGATCTAGATGTACTTGATTGGACAGTGACATACATGTAGCTGTCTTCTAATCAACAAGCTGTGACAGCAATAGTGCAATAGGCTATACAATACATTGATCAGACAGCTAATCTTAAGACCAAGATAGAGGTTAATTAAGATACGTAACTCTGTCGCTGATGGAAAGGTGAATATGTGAAATCAAACTCCATTGCAGCTTATATTCATTCATAATCTATTTTTGTTCCATGGTTTCTATAGCTAGTTTTGTCATGCAAATATATGTCGAAACTGAAAGAGCTCAGTTGATCAAGAAACTTGCAAAAATATAGGAAGATCATGGTCTTATAGCAGAAGTTACTGATTTGATGCAAGAAATTGGGATTTGATTTCGATTGTCACTGATCATGTAATTGGTTTTTCCTTGTCCAGCATTCCTATTATGGGCTTGAATTGTGGATGGAAACTTTTGGATCAATGGCAAAGACGAAGAAAATTTCCTTTATATTTTAACAAGTGAGGGTTTTTTTGTTTAGCCTTTTGTGCACTATTACTATGATTGGTTTTCTGATTGATGGATTTTGCAGGTTCGTTTGTGCTTAGATTGCTAGGATTATGTCTGTGCACAGCACATATCTTTTCCAGGAAGATCAGCCCCGGAATGTTTGATGCAATTCCTTCCAAAGAGAAAAAAAAAGCCTAAAGAAGGTGAAAGCATTGTGGAAGAAGCTCCAGCTGATATTTCGTCACTTCTGGAGTTGAAATGGATATACTATGACTCATGATACGGTAAATTGGTGTTTTGCTTTTTCTAGTGTCGTGCCCACTATCTTTTAACTTATGTCTTTTTGCCAATCAAGCACCACCTAGTGTTCAGGTTGTGGTTCAAACCACAACACATTCTCTTGTTCCTTTCTAGCTTTAGTGCAAACTCTGACGTTCCAGATGTACTTGATAGATTAGTACTCACATCTCAGTTTACCCTGCATTTATGTGGTTAACGATGTAGGTATAGGTATTGCTCGCACAGCAATGATTAACTTGAGACATGTCGATGCTACAAGGCAATAGGTGAGATTCCATCGTGAAGGGAAACCCGGAAGCAAAGTGTACACTGGTGAAGCTCTTTCGTTGTTAAGTCTTCACTACATGTTTCAAGGAACAACTGTTTATTCTGTGATTTAATTTAATGCAGATTCTAGGGAAAATCAGTTGGTGCTCGGTTCTATCACCACATGATCCTATGCAATCAAGCCTTCTTAATGCCTCTTTAGAGGATAAAAACCTCTCAGAAAATTCCCAATTCAAGTACCATATGTGAATTGTTGTGGGTAATTGGCTGTACATCTTGAAATATCACAATAATGTACTATAGAATTGGTTGACCATGCCTTCAATAGTTGAACGTAGGCTGCTTCTGAAACAATTGGTTAAGTTGGAGGTTATCCAGTGGCCTGCTTTTTGGAGTGCTTTCAAAGATGAATTCAAGAATGAGAAAAACATGTTGGAAGGTGCACCTGTTGAGAAGGCAGCAGAAGTTCTTAGACAGAGAATCGTTGAACTTGCACTTGCAGAACTTTGTCTTTTTTCTTCTTTTTGGATCATCATTCAGATGTGACTCAATCTATTTTCTGCAGAATACTATCTTCATTTCAAAGTATTACTTGAGGATTACCTTGAAGAGACTTGCAAAGCTGTTATGCCACAACATTCAGGTCTCATTGTGTTGAACATTTTTTTTTTTATTCTATATCAAGGTCAATCTTTATGAATTGTTGCCTAGACTCCTCATTTAACCTGAGCTGCCTCCCTGCCTTCAATCCCTGATTGGGGCATGGTTGCTGGACTTGGATACAAGTTCCACATTAGTGGAAAAGAGTTTTTGGCGTATTGAAAGCCAAAGGCTTGTCATGAATTTCTGACTGACAAATATGGGTACTCTTGGCTTAGTCGATTCTGCTGATATATTTGTTGAGGCTATAACCATTTCTTGTCCCATGGAGCCTGAAATTCTAATGCACTTTTGAAGGGTGGGAGGAGCTCTACTATATTGCTAGTATCAACACACACCACTGCCTGTGTCACAAAAGTATATCTCGCTATTAGAGCTTTGTTAATGTGTTTAGAAATTCTGCGTAGATGATTCACTCAAGGAAAAGAGGTCTGTTTTTTTTTGGGTTCTGTTACCACTATTGTATGATTCACTCAAGGAAAAGAGCTCAGTTTTTTGGGGTTCTGTTACCACTGTTGTAGAGGGCTTTAATCAATCGCATGCCTCAATTTATTAAATCAACACTATCATCTGACAGAGAGACGATATGATGATATTTATACAAGCTTGGATGACATCCTATCAGCATGACCTGTTAGTTCTATATTATCATTTCAGGAAGCTGAGAAGCATCTCTGTTGTGTTCCAACTCCTTGGTGGCAAAGATAGACCGGCCGATGGGAGTCGTCTGGAATAGATGACAAAAGACAGCAATGACATCTTGAACTTGTGGGCAAAATATTTGGGAAAGCTGCTTGATCTTGTCGAGAAAAGTTGCCACCAAATGCGCAAGGAGACTATAGCTCATAAGGCTGTTTGGAGAGCTTGAAGACGTTCTTAGTTGAATGGATTATCTCTCTCCCCTTGAGCGCCCACGCCAAAAAACAAAAGAGAAGCTGAATAATGCCGTTTCACATTGTGGTCTGAAGTGGGACCGAAGATGTTCATCATAGAACTCTGAGTAGCTAGCTTCAATTTGATTGCATATTTTGCATAGGAGACCAGATCCGGGCCTTGTTCCGGATTGAAATGATATACTGAACACACTGCATAGGAATGTATTCATTCTTTTCATGCTTCCTCTTTCCCCTCTTCTTTTAATTGAAGATATGTAGGATTTTAGGGTCCAGAACTGGTACCAACAAAATAGGTATCGCCACAAGATGGGCACTCATTCGGACTAAAATAAGCGCCTCATCACTAAATTCTGTTTTGCATTACGAATTTCGCTGGCTCTTGTGACGCTAATGAATGCTATTTGTCATTTTTCTTCAAGGGATAATGTTTTTCTCGAAGTCGATACTTCAATAGGGGAGGAGCCTTTGTTCTCTGGAATTCTAGCTCCTCCATTCTTTGTCATGGAAGCTGAAAAATATTGGGAAGAGGAAACGATTAGGGCGATCCTTGGTCTATTTTGGCAATAGGCAATCTACATACGTGGGGAATTTTGTAAGTTCATCGAGAAAAGCTGTGGGCACATCTTTAGCTTTAGCTGTGGAAGTAGTAATGTGGCTAATGCCCAATGAATAACAAGTACTTTCCTAACAAAATGAATTTATTTATCATTTTATCGAAGAATGTCACCGTGAGAATTGCTTAGCAATCGACATAAGTCAGATGAAGAGTATTAGTGATCTTTAGGCTCCATTTGTTTCACGGAAAATAACTTTCGGGAAAACGTTCTTTGAATTTTCCGGTATTTGTTTCACAGAAAATGAATTGCTTAGGGAAAACATTTTCTACGATGGGCAAAAAGTCTTCTAAACTAGGGGAAATTGTTTCCACTTTTGAAAGTGAAAAACATTTTCCTTATTTAATCTCTTTTATCTCACAACCTATAAGCACTCACTTCCTCCTCCCCCTTTTTTTTTTTTTTTTTTTGAATTATTACTTTTTCTTTATTTTCCCTCTTCCTCTTCCTCTTTATTTTTACGTTTTCTTTTTCTTTTTCAAAATTGAGTTTTTAATTCTTTTTCTTCTTCCTTGGCCGGTCGTTGGGCACGGCAGCGACCGACGACCGGCCACAGGCCAACTCTAGCCTTGCCCAAGGCCAGATCCACCAAGGGCGAGGCTTGAGCTTGCCGAGGCATCCGTTGGCCAACAAGCTCACTACTCACCTGGATCGGTTGACCCTCGAGCTCGTCAAATTTGGCGATTGCGTCTTGGTCGGTCACAAGGCAATTGGCCACGTCAAGGCACACTGCAGTAGAGGAAGGACGAGGAAGAAGGAGGGAGGAAAAGAAAAGGAAAGAAAAAGATTAAAAATTCAATTTTAAAAATATATATAAATTAAAATTAAGTTTTTTTGGTCAATTAAAAATATTAAAATATAATTTTTTTGGTAATTTTTCCCAAAAAATCAAATTAGATAACGAACAATGGAAAACATTTTCCACTCAAACTTCAAGTTTCAATCGAACATCAGAAAATATAGTCATTTTCTTGAAACATGACTTCTTCAAAAATATTTTCCGGAAACATGATATTTTCCGTGAAACGAACGAACCCTTAATGTTCTAACTTTTTCTCGTTGTTTGTGAAGCCAAAGATTTGAAAATCACATCAGTTATCATAAGATATACTTAAAAGCTATTCGTGCGGTCAATAAATATTTTGGCCATCATTTGAAAATATCTTTTTGTCATGTACTTAGAAGACTAATTGAAATTTTGAAAAAGGAAAAAAAAAAAAAGACAGCCACTATAAAGCATTGAAAACATTTTTGTTTGGCAAAAAGAGACCTTCAAAATGTTCAAAACATTTTATTTGACCAAATTTAGTGTAAGAGAAGGTTTGTGACATTCATCACGGCAAGGACCAACTAGTGATAAAATCAAATTTTTCATTGATAAAAAAGAGCAATTGTCAAAACCAATCAATTCTAGTGAAAAAAAATTATTAAAGTCTTTTTAAAATTAACTAGCCAATCATATGCTTGATGAAGAAGACCCCATCAATTATAGTTGACAATTTTCCAGCAAATTGGAGTTGTACCAATTTTGAAAACCCTAATTGGTTTTCCTCTTTTTGTTGTTTTTATAATACAACCTTGAATCCCATCTTATCTTTCTCGTATGATTCTTTTGTTTTCAATTTATTTCCTGCTTTTTATTTGCCATCCTACTTGTGGTCATTTTAACCGTCGGCATTTCGACAACGGCAACGTGGTAAATTTTAAAGAAGAAGAGATAAATTTAAAAAATAAAAAGTAATTAAAAATTTATCATTCTTGTTTTTCGGTTTAAGCGAATCGTTCCTTTTTTCTTGTGCTCATGAAGGACTCTTGTTCTATCCCCGGTCGTTGGAGCTTTCAGTTAAAGCTCGAGGTTTTCGCGCCATTTCTTGGATTGGAGTGCTGTCATCAAATCATGCCCCCGTCACCATCTTCTTCAGCGACCGAAGATGGTCGAGCCATGCCCCAATATTCCAAAGCTCCACAACAATGGGGGGCGTCGTGGGATCCGCCAGGGAGCCGCTCTCTCTGCTCAGAGTGAAGAAGCAGCTCTCCCGAAAGGCCGTCTTGCCTTCGCGAGCGCCCCCACCTCTCCGCGGCCCAACATAGTACCTGTATGAGAACCAACGTAAATCAAGGGTTATTAGATCTCGTATAAGGATCTTGTACATTTTATAAATAAACAACCTTTACCACACCATGTAGGTTTGCTGAGGCCATTGCCACCCTTTCCCTATCTTGTATTTCACATCTAGTGTCATTTGGTTCAGTCACACTAGTGGAATGTGCTTTTGGAACATGGTGAATCTTGTCCATCTTGCTGGTTTCCAACAACAGATCCTTTGGAGGTGGGCACAATTTAGCAGCGGTTGTCGCTTGGTCGACATATCACTGGGAACAAGAAGATACACCAAGCTTCAACCTTTTATGAGAGGGCTCTTCTTTGTCTAATTGCAGGAAGTCTACAGAACGTGGGTGGTCCACAGAGGTCGTGACGCTTGTACCACCTGAATTCCTGTTTAGGTTAAGACTATAACTGTTTTCGGAAGGAACCTAAAACCGGATGCTTGTTTTGTTGAGCTAACTTAAGTTTCAGCTCAGATTCCCATAGAGCAATCTGCTGCTGCAAGTCCTGAAGTTCAAGATTTCTTGGGCCTACGACATGATCAGATCCATGCTCCTGGCATTCCAATTTTTGGTTGAGCATACCCAAGCTTCTTCCTGCAATTCCTTGCCCAATTGAAGGTGCAGAACCAATCCCATTGTTTGCTTCCTGGTTCTTCGTCTTTGGATGTATAAATGTACAACTAGAAGGCAATCTTTTGGACATCATTTGTTTTAGTCTCGAGTAGGGTATCCCAACTTCTTCGATGTTTTCCATGCCAAAATAGTTGGCTTCTGATTTCCATTTATCCTAACTGTTTTAGCTTTATCTTCAGACCTCCTATCCTGTCTACCAGACTTCTGTCCAACTTGATTCATTCCAAGACTATTCTCATGTTTGGTTTGTATAGATGGTCTGGTTGGAAACTCAATTGAGTTTGCAGGAGGATCAGCAGCATCAACCTTTGCTTGTATGTAATTAATCGTAAATAGAAAAACGTCATGAAAAGAAAAGGAAAAAAAAAGAGATCAACTAAAGGTTCAGACAAAACACCAGTCAGAAGAGCAGAAATGTTAAGCATCTCCAGGAAATGTGCAAGTACACACTTAGTTTGGAAGACACTGATACCAGAGAGCAACGCTGAGATACTCTATTCTAGATAAAACACTGAGTATAAAGAAGATAAGAAGCCTTCTTGATTTTAATTCAATGTAAGTCTATTTAAGCAGACACATCAATTATGCTGCTGATTCAAAGGACCTGTAAGTTTATGGATAGGATGAGTAGAGGTTTTAAGTTGCTGCACCAGGTCCAATGCATTTATCAGCTCATAACAATAGCAACCCCCCTCCCTCAAAAAAAAAAAAGGAAAAAAAAAATACTGCTAAATCACAGTGGTTTCCTCATTTGTGGATTAAAAACGTCAAAAGCTGAGACGACAGGGTGTAATGCCCATGTGTTGGGTTTCAGTTGCAACTTTGTTCTCTATAAGTTTGTTTTCATTGGGTATTAGGTTGTGCATTGCATGCAGGCCTTGTAGGAGCATTATCTTGGTGAGAAATTTTGTTGAACAATTGGTGGGTAAATATTTGCTAATTTCTTTGTGCTCAGTCACGCTCTGTTTGTGCTCTGCCTCTCTCTGTTTAATTGTGAAATTTGGATCCCACTTTTCGAGTTGCTAGTTTACTGGGGTGAACCTTGCGGCAAGAATTAGCTAGTTGATTGCTGGCTTATGTATTAGTCCTAGGTGATTGTATTGGGCAACTAAATAGGGGGATTCTCAGTGTTTTGACATGAACTTATTGGTCTAGTACCATAATTATTGAATATGTGTGACATTGTTGATTTAGCGGATGCACTATCTTGCAAATGATTTTTAAGGGTCTGACACTTTTACCTGTTGATGTTAACTTTCTGCAGGTAATAAATTATTCAAGATGGAGAGATTTGGAAGAATTGCTTAAAAGATGTGCTTCTGGAACTCTTTAATGAATGAAGGTTGGCATTTATATTCCTGTGGAAGTTTAATGGTGCTTATGTGTAAACAAAGAATGGGTAATAAGCAAAAAAGTTAACTTGAGATATCCTTTCTGGCAGGGTGCTTGTATTTACTTATGAAGTGAAATTAATTAACATCAGTGAGCATTCAGCGCCCAAGTAGTACAAAGTGAGTTTCCAGCAGTTAGCATTGTCACTTTCTCTCAAAAGGAAAAAAAAGAAAAAAAAAGGAGGAGATAGCAAACTCAATAGGTTGTCGAAAGATTACTTGGTAACTTAAAGGAAGCATTTACCTAAGATTCGTTATCAATAATTATCTCCCTGATCCATGAAGTCAATGTAAGATCATGTGATGTTGCATCCTACAAGAACACTGATTGGAAGTTCTCTTAGGAAAATAATGCACAAAGCCATGTGGATAAGCTGGACATTGTGATACTATCTAGTGTGGAGATACTAGCAAAATCTTTGATGTACTTTTTACAAGATGGACCCTCCCTTTGGAGTTGAAGCAAACATGTGTGAGTGAGGATTGAAACATAGAGATCCTTAGTCTGTGATGACAGAGAAAAGGCATATTGTTTAAGTTAAGTAGTTTTATTTTGTTTTTTCATCTTTTCAGGGTTTAGTGAAGTCAGTAATTGGTGCTTCACTTTGTTTTTATTCTGTTTAGTAGATTTGTTTTAGGATTTGAGTTCTCTTGTATAGGGATGAATTCTTTTTGTTTTAGATGGATAGGTATTTCCTTGGTGCCTTACTTATTATACCTTTTACACAGCAAAGAAACCAGGGAGAAAAGAAATTGAGATTGGGTGCCGGACGAGTGATTCAAAGTACTAATCAACTAAAGATGTACAATAAGTATGGGCTGTACCTCTCCATTGCAATAAGGGTTTTCTGTAGTTTCTCCCTTGCATGAACGCAGCATGTGTTAGGTGTGCTGGTGGAGAAAGGATTATTAAACAAGCAGGAGGGATTATTGCGTTCAGTCATCTACTGAATTATTGGGGATTGAACTTTTGTCTTCCCAGCTCAAAGCACTATTTGCCTTCCTCGTCAAGTGATTGAGTCATAATTATTTGGTGACACGATACTTGGATATTCATATCTGTGAAGTTGTTTTTCTTGTATGTGGTTGCTCCCAAACTTTCTTGTACCGAAGGAAGTATCTTACACTCCTTTGTTATGAGCGAATTGGATTGTCGAGATTAACTGATGTCCAGGTATTTGCCTTTCCATCTCTGCTTTGGGTTGATAAGCTGGTGGAAATTTTACTCTTCATTGATTGCATTTCATTGTTATGCTATGCTGAATGCCGATAAGTTCCTCTGGAATAGTCAGAGCATTATGACCGGTGGCTATTTATTTGTACCAAAATTTTACCTTCACAATTGTTATTAGGATTGCTATCGGTATAGGAAACGATTAAAAAGATACAAGTTGGTCACATCGACAATCATTCCCAGTTTGGATTAGGAGTAAGATCATTGGAGATGTAGAATGGGATTCCTAATCCCAATCCCAAATATCCTACTTTGCCTATTTAATCAGGACTCAACCTCTTAGTAAATCAAATTAGGCCCCGATTCTTGTTGTGCGTGACCCATTTTGCATCTGAAACAATACCTGAAGGCTGAACCTTCTAATTGGGGCTAACTTTGGGGATTGAACTATAAGGGGATCATAAATGAAATTGAGGTGTTGCCGTTGTCCTTAATTAGATTGGATGGAAGATTTAATTATTGTTGTGGCAAGGCTGAAGATACTTTCTATACAGACTTGGGAAAGTCCATATGCTTCCACCTGGATTAAGAAAAACCTTTTGTTGCTGGAGTTGAAAGTGAGCTCTACTTTCATGAGAACCTGGGTTGCGGTATATGGGAGGTCTACTGTTCCTCCACAAGCAGCAGTGCGACACAATGCCATCACCTTTGTATGGCAACCATTTCTTCTTGCTGGGGACGGAATTCTTTTTACATCATAGCATAAAGCTCTATACCTTGTCTATTTCTTTCACCCTCCTCTCTTCTTCTTTTCAATGCCATCATCGAGTTTTGCTATCATTTTGTTTTCTTCTTTACTTTTGCCATCATAAGCAGTGCAGAGTCCAATGATTATTGATCCAAAGTGTGGTCCAGTTTCAGTCATTTGGGATCGATCTTAACAACCATTACCTTAAGGGTTTTATTTTTATGGACTCGCACTTTAGCAATTGCCTCCCATATGTGTACTGATTAGATCTTATACTGTCGTTCTGTGTAGTCATAACATGCCATCATGTATGAATATATGAAAAAAATGTTATTGGCATATCTATTTGGGCATTGGCTCTTGGCAATCTCTAAAGATGCAAGAACTCAGGCCTTGTATTCATGCTGTTTGCAAGTCTTTTCAATTGGCTGGGATCCTCCTGATTTTATTTGTATTGCACCTTGCTATTACCCCTTTTAGTTCCCTTTTCTCACTCTATTTTCTTTCTAGAATGAATAATTTTTCTTGCTGTTAATCAGATAGTTCAACTGAAAGTTTTAATTGTGTTCTAGACATAAGCAAGTAATGAATTAATTAGATGGTGACATTCGTGTTGCTACTCTCTTATAAACAGGCTGCAGCAAATGGAGAAGCAGGCTATGAAATATATTGACCAGACACCTGATCTTGAGACCAAGATTGAGCTTATTAAGACCCTTAACTCTGTTGCTGCTGGGAAGGTGAAAATGTGAAATCAAACTCTATTGGGGGTTCATGAGCAATCTGTTTTGGTTTCAGGGATTCTATAGCTAATTACATTATGCAGCTATATGTCGATATTGAGAGAGCATGGTTGATAAAGAAACTTGCAAAAAGTAAAGGAAGGACAGGATCTTATAGCAGAAGCTGCTGATTTGATACCAGCAATTGCAGTAACTGGTATTTAGGTTGTGGTTCAGGCCATGGCTTTATTCATCTGTCACATTCTCTTTTCCTTTCTATCTTTATCGCAACTCTGATGTTAGAGATGTACTTAATGGATTTGAACACACTTCTTACCTCGAATTCATGTGGTTAACGATGTAAGTATTACTCACATTACAATGGTTACCTTGAGATTTTGTTGTTGCTATATGGCGATACATGAGATTCCATCAGCGAAGGGGAAACCCAGAGCAGTGGGTACCAATGAAGCTCTTTCATATGAAGCTTTGTCAAGTCTTCACTGATTGTTTTAAGGTGCAGCTGTTCATTCTGTGATTTAATTTGTTGCAGGTTCTAAGGAAAATCTGCTGATACTTAGTTCAGTCACCACGTGATGATTATGCAGTCAAGCCTTCTTAATGCTGCTTTAGAAGATAAAAATCTCTCAGAAATTCCCCAATTCAGGTACATCTTTGAATTGTTTCTAGGTATTTAATTGTACATTTTGTTGCAATATCTCAATAATCTGCCATAGAATTTGGTTGGCTGTACCTTTGTTGTTTTAACGCAGGTTGCAGCAGAAACAATTGGTCACAATGGAGGTTATCCAATTAACTACTCTTTGGAGTACTTTCAGAGATGAATTTGAGAATGGGAAGAACATGCTTGAAGGCGCACTTGTTGAGAAGGCAGTAGAAGATCTTAGACGGAGCATTGCCTCATACATGACTATTAGGGATTTGATCTTAATAACGGTCCAGTTTGTGCGGTCCAGTTTCAATCATTTGGGATTGATCTTAATAACGGTTACCTTAGGGGTTTTATTTATAAGGACTTATACTGCAGCATTGCCTCCCATTTGTGCACTGATTAGACCTTATACTATCATTTTGTGCAGTCGTAACATGCCATCATACATGACTATTTGAAAAATGAATCTCATTGGCATATCAATATGGGTATTGGCTCTCGGCAATATCTAGAGATGCAAGAATTCAGGCCTGGCGCTCATGCTATTTGCAAGTTTTTTTCATTTGGCTAGGATCCTCGTCATTGTATTTCTATTGCACCTTGCTATTACCCCTTTTAGTTCCTTTTTCACTCTATTTTTTTCTAGAATGAATAATTTTTCTTGCTGTTAATCAGATAGTTCAACTGAAAGTTTTAATTTTGCGCGAGACATAATCAAGTAATGAATTAATTGGATGGTGACATACGCATTGCTATCTACTTATAAACAGGCTATTGCAGCAATGGAGAAGCAGGCTATGCGATATATTGACCAGACACCTGATCTTGAGACCAAGATTGAGCTTATTAAGACACTTAACTCTGTTTCTGCTGAGAAGGTGAAAATGGGAAATCAAACTCTATTGTGGGCTACGTTCGTGAGCAATCAGTTTTAGTTTCGTGGTTTCTATAGCTAGTGTCATTATGCAGCTATTTGTGGAAATTGAGAGAGCACGGTTGCTAAAGAAACTTGCAAACAGTAAAGGAAGAACAGGGTCTTGTAGCAGATGCTGCTGATTTGATACAAGAAATTGCAGAAACTAGAAGTCGACTTCTGTGGTCACTCATTTGGTAATTGGTTTTTCCTTGTCCAACATCATGAGTGGTTTGAATTGCAGTGGAAAATTTTGGAGCAGTGGAAAATATGGAGAAAATTGCCTTTATCCTTGAACGATATGGGATGTTTATATTGCTTTTAGCCATTTATGCTCTATTACTATGATTGGTTTTTGTCGATGGATTTTGCAGGTTTTTTGTGCTTAGATCGCCAAGACTATGTCTGAGCACAGATCCAGAAAATCAGCCCACAGTGTTTGATGCAGATCCTTCCAAAGAGTAGAAAAAGCCCAAAGAAGGGGAAATTATTGCCGAAAAAGCGCCAGCTGATATTCCGTCACTTCTGGAGTTGAAATGGATATAATATGAACATAATATGAACCCATGATATGGTGAATTGGTGCTTTACTTATTCTAGTGTTGTGTCTATTATTTTTTAACTAAAGTTTTTTCACCAATCAAGCGCTACCCAGTATGCAGGTTGTGGTTCAAGCCATGGCTTTATTCATCTATCGCATTCTCTTTTTCCTTTATATCTTTATGGCAAACTCTGATGTTAGAGATGTACTTAATGGATTTGAACACACATCTTGCCTCGCATTCATGTGGTTAGCATGTAGTATTACCCACATTACAATGGTTACCTTGAGATTTGCCATTGTTATGTGGGCGATATATGAGATTCCGTCAGCGAAGGGGAAACCCGGAGCAGTGGATACCAGCGAAGCTCTTCTATACGAGGCTTTGTCAAGTCTTCACTGATTTTTTTAAGGCACGGGTTTTCATTCCATGATTTAATTAGCTGCAAGTTCTATGGAAAATCTGCTAGTACTTAGTTCGGTTACCACATGATCATATGTAGTCAAGCCCTCTTAATGTCACTTCAGAAGATAAAGATCTCTCAGAAATTCTCCAATTCAGGTACATCTTTGAATTGTTTCTAGGTATTTGGTTGTACATTTTCTTGCAATATCTCGATGTTCTACCATAGAATTTGGTTGGCTGTGCCTTTGTTATTTTAACACAGGTTGCAGCCGAAACAATTGTTCACAATGGAGGTTATCCAATTTACCGCTCTTTGGAGTACTTTTAGAGATGAAATTGAGAATGAGAAAAAACATGCTTGAAGGCACACTTGTTGAGAAGGCAGCAGAAGATCTTAGACAGAGAATGAGCTGACGTGTAACTATAGAACTTCGTCGTTTTTTCTTGTTTTCTTTGGATCATCATTCAGATGTGACTCTATTATCTGTAGAATATCAATGTCGTTTTGAAGTATTACTCAAGGATTGCCTTGAAGAAACTTGCATACCTGTTATGCCTTAGCATCTAGGTTGATTATGTTGAACATTTTTTTTTATATTCTTTATCAATATCAATCTTTATGACCGATTACCTAGACCCCCCATTTAACCCTTAGCAGCCTCTCTGCCCCAGATACCTTCACGGTATGGTTGCTGGACTTGGATGCAAGTTCCAAAAAAATGGAAAAGAGGTTTTGGTGCCTTGAAAGCCAAGGCTTCTCTTGAGGTTGAGAATGTTGTCCTTGTAGTTATTCCATGAACATTTTAGACTGATATATATGTGCACACTATGCTTAGTCAACTTCTTCTCATAAAATTTGTTGTAGCTATAAGTGTCAATATCTAGCATTGTGAAACCATTTCTTGTCCAGGGAGCCTGAAATTCTAATGATTCACCATTTTCGTAGTGTTACGAAAGTATATCTCAAGATTAGAGCTTTCTTAATGTGCTCATAAAATCTACATAGCTTAATCACTCAATTAAAGGGACTCTATTTTTGAGGTTCTATTACTGCTGTTGTAGAGAGCTTTAATCATTAACATGTCTCAATCTATTAAATCAACACATCACCTACTAGAGAGACTGCGTAATAGTAATTATATAAGCCTGTATGATACTCCATCAGCATGACCTGTTAGTTCTATGACCATTTTAGAAAGCTAAGAAGCATCTCTCCAAAATGAATTTTTCCAAGTCTCTAGTGGGAAAGACAGACCTGGTGATTTGGAGTTGTTTGTTTCCGGACGACTAACGAAAGCAATGATATCTTGAATTGAGGCTACAGATTTGGAAAAGCTCCTTGATCTTGTTGAGGAAAGCTGCCACCATATTCGCAAGCAAACTATGGCTCATAAGGTTGCTTTAAGAGTTTAAAGATGTTCTTAGTTGAATGTATGATCTCTCTCCCTTGAGCCTCCCTCTCTCTTACCAAAAGAGAGAAGCTGAAGAATGCCGTTTCTCGTTGTCCTCTGAAGTCTGAAGTGGGGACTAAAGATGTCTAAAGTGGGGACTAAAGATATCATAAACTCACAAGTCTGAAGTGGGGACTAAAGATTTCATAAACTCACGTGTAGCTGTCTTAAATTTAATTGCATATTTTGCAGGTGGACCAGATCTGGGCCTTGTCTCGGGCTGAAATGAAATACTGAATACACTTTCTGCATTGGAATGTATTTCAATGGTTTCATATTTCCTCTTCCTCATTCCTTTTAAGTGAAGATTTTGGGCTCTTAAGGTTCAAAACTTGTAACAATGGAGTTGGTATTGGCACAAGATGTGCGCTCATTCTATAAAAAATGAGGTGTTGTTAGAAAGTTCTGTTTTGCATTACAAATTTTACAGGTGCTTGTGTCTTACTAACATCCTTAGTAATATCGGGGATAACATTAGCTCGTCAGAATCACCTCGCATTCAAGATGGATTTAATGTAAGGCGGTAACTAAATTAGTTGTTGATTGTAAGATCGTCGTAATCGTCTAACATATTCATGTAAGGACAAACAAAACCTCTCGTATTTATTATCAATCGATTGTCAGTTGCCTCAATAATGTAATATACATATACTAGATTCTATGGTCATTATTGATATGTCAAATGTCCGAGTATCTTGTAGCTCCATTCAAATTGGGATACAGAGGCTCACCCAATTCTAGTCTTATGTAAAATGTGTGCATCTAATCTTTTCAATTGACCTTAGTCTGGGCATCAGCATTGCCCATTGGTTTTCTTTTTGAGTTTTTCATTTACTTAGAAAAGTAAGTCAAGTCAAGATATGATTAGATGCCGAGGAAATTATGCCTGCAATTATTGCCCTTTGCTTTTTATTTTCTAATTGTTTTATTAATAGAAAAAGCAAGTCAAATCAAAGTCAAGTCGTGCTCACTTTCAAACGAAAGGCCTACGTAGGCGCTACGCTTTTGCTGCGCAATGCCGTGGAAGTTACGCATGCAATAGTTGCCCGGTTCGATTAGTTCAACAGTCTATTAAAGTTAAATTTTAATCTTCTTACTTGTGTGCTTTTGATCCTAGAATGATCAGGTGTGGTTAGTCACTCTCATACTAAGCTGTTGAGCTTTTTTTCCTATATTATCTTATCATTTCAGGGTTTGATTAATACTATGCAAAGGAAAAATGCACTTTGGTGGAGAAGCTGTTGGCTGAAAATGCCAACGTGAAATATAAAGCTAAACAACAAATGAAATAAAAAGTTAACGGATATTCACAAAATAATTATTCAACGGTGTAGAGAACCTGTTGGTCACGAATTTCTAAATGTGATACCGAACATATAAACTTGCAATTGCCACCACTCAGGAGGAGCCAACTGAGTCCATGAGAAGGAAAAAAATAGGTCAACGGAATTATCTCATGTAAGTAATGAGATTGATTTAACATAATCCCCCAGCTCAATAAGGTGTTGATTATACAAACAAAATCGTCGTAATTTTCTAACTTGCCCAAATAAAAACAAACAAAACCTCCCATGTTTATTATCTATTGATTATTAGTTACCTCGATAATTTTCGTATATTATAAATCCTTCAATCATTATTGATATATTAAATGTTTGGATATGCTTATAGCTACATTCAAATCCAGTCTTTCGTAGAATGTGTGCACTAATCTTCGGCCAACCTTACTCCGAGCATCAGCATTGCCCGTTGGTTTTCTTTTCAATTTTTTCATTTACCTGGAAAAGCAAGTCAAGTCAAGAAATGCATCGGTAGGTTCAACGCACCTTCCCCGAAATGCAGGGCAAATTACGTTTGCAATGATTGTCCTTTGCTTTTTATTTTCTAATTATTTTATTAAGAGAAAGAGCAAGTCAAGTCGAAGTCGCGCTCGCTATCGAAAATAGAGAGAATTACCAAAATAGTCATAAATCTATTGTAATTGTGCAGATTTAGTCCTAAACTTTTTATTTTAGCCAATTTAGTCCTAAATCTTTTATAGTTGTGCCAATTCAGTCCATCCGGCCAAAATTGGCCGGCCGGCGCTGACGTGGATGCCGGCCGTCCGACGAACGCTAACGTGATATTTTTTAAATATAATTTTTTATTTTTTCGAATTTTTAAATATTTTTTCGAATTTTTAATTCTTTTTTTTTTCCATCTTCTCCTTCCCCGGCCGGCCATTGGAGAGAGAGAGAGAGGTTGCTTGCTGAGAGAAACCGGAGACAAACGAAAGGATGATGATTTCTGGCCGAGGAGACCTTTGGGGGTGAGAACCTGGTGAGAGTAGAACATTCTTCTTGCTTGCACCGCCTGGAACTTTCACAGAAGAGGGAAAGCTTGAAGGAAATACAGGGAGCGCTCACTGAGGGAAAGCAAAAGGGGGCTCACTGGTTTTTTGGGGAATCGCAGAAGGCTGCATCAAAACGTTATGGGGTTCTTTGGAAGCTCTCCTCACACAGAGACGGGTGGGGGATCTTTTCTTTCTTGGCTGAAACCATATCGCAAGGGGGAGAGAGAGGAACGCTTTGAGGAAGAGAGATTTCAGAGGGAGAAGGGGAGAGGCGAAAGGAAAGAAAGAGAGCGGGGGCTTTTCTTTTTCTGGGAGCGCCGCTCCTTCTCCTCAGATAGACTCGACCAAGCCACCTCGACCATCTCCATCCTTCTTCCCATCTCTCACCACTCTCAGTGCGGCCGCCCCGAAGAATGTTCTCTCGGGTTCAATCCTCGGCCGTAAATCCTCCTCTCCGCCGGAAATCTTCCCCTCGCCGGCGTGCCATGTGGTTCAAGGCCACCCTAGTCAGTTCGTCTCTGTGATTTGTAGTTCACTGGTGATTATATGCTTGCTAGAAAGCCAAGCATGGAAGAAATTAATCTCATGTAAAGATTTTCCGTTGATTGTTGCGATTGCCAGAGTAAGCGTCCGGAGTTGGTGACCGTCGATTGGAGCAGGTGACCGCCGGTTGGTGTTGGTTTGGTGGCGATGTGTATGCTGGATACTACGCATATAGAGGTTGATTTGTCACCAAAAATTCTGGTTCGATTAAGTTGCAGAAGGAATAGAGAGATTCGGGGAAGAAATGGCGCAAGGTTGAAGAAGAAGGTGCAGGGGAAAAAGACAAAACAAGGAAGAAGACAAAGGGGAAAGAATAAAAGAAATTAAGAAAATCATTTAAAAAAGAATTAAAAAATTCAAAAAAAATATTTAAAAATTAAAAAAAATTAAAAAATGCCACGTCGAGTTCGCTGGATGGCTGATGTCCACGTCAGCAGCCGGCCGGTCAATTTTGGCCGGATGGACTGAATTGGTTCAATTATAAAGGTTTAGAACTAAATCGGCCAAAATAAAAAGTTTAGGGACTGAATTGGCGCTAAGACACCGATAGATGTAGGACTTTTTTGGTAATTCTCCCTTCGAAAAAAGGCACCTGCGTAGGCTCTGTGCCCCTTCCGCACAATGCGGTGGAAATTATGCGTGCAATAATCGCCCTTTTCGTGGAACATGCATTGCAATCGCAATGGTACGATTAGTTGAAGATTCTTGCACCGTTGGGTGGCAAGAACTTAGCATTGCTCAAGCACACACTGTAGAGTGTTGTGATGTCATTTCTCTCTAAACTTTGTCATCTTTTTTTTTTTTTTTTTAATTTCCTTGCGTCAGTGTTGATTTTATTCATCTTATGAAATTACTTAGGTGCACATCTCTGTTTTCTATCATATCAACACTAGATTACGATAATACATTGTAAAGTCATAAAACAATTTTATTTTACATTGTATTATTGTCCTTAATTATTATGATGTGTCATAAGTACGTTATAATCGTCGTACCATTTATTCAATATCTTTCATACTTTGCGACAACCTAATGGCTTCGAACACAATAATTTTATTATGCTCAATTTGACGGTTAACACCAAGAAAATTTTGATTGAACAATTAACAAAATAAATCAAATAGATAGATGACATTGAAATACTTGCATCAAATGGATGATAAGGGATATGGCATGATCGATGTGTGCCATCCCCATAGGTTTTAGAGGCCCAAGAATCGATATTTCTTTCTTTTTTTCTAAATTTGTGCTCACGTGCATCACGACTCCGATGGCATGAAAAGAAAAGCAATCAACAGCATGACTTTCAGTGCACAAGAGTCTTGCTTTTTTTTGACAAAAAAAAATCTTATTAATCTCGACCATTAAAAAAGTAAAGTTGACATGAGACCCACATAATTGGATCTTGTAAATGAGTACTCAAGAGCACTGTTTACTTATATACAGTACAAGAATCTTTTTTATTTTTGGTATACTAATTAGACATATTTAGTATTGTGACATATTTAGTATTATCATACACGCTCATGCCTTTAGACTACAAGAAAAATCAACGTCATTCATGGCTAATTTTTTTCCAACTTGTCTTGCTGATACAGTTCCAGCACCACAAAATTGCCTTATGATTTCTTCCTTGGGATGGGTCCTTTCGTACACAGAGAAAATAGCACTTTTTTGTCCAATAACACGGAATTGCTCTATACGGAATTAGTCTCGCGGATTACGAAAGGAATTTTTTTTTATTTCTTTTTATTTGGAAGTGTTCTAAAAAATAAGACAAAATAATTTATCTTTTTTGAGAAACGATTATCAGATTGTGTAGAGATCCCGTTGACTAAAAATTTATAAATGTGACACCGATATATAAACCCGCGATTCCACCCACTAGGGCGGAGCTCACTATAATGCTCTGTGAGTCCATGAAAAGGAAAAAGAAGGTCGATGGGATCACCTCGTGCATGTAATGAGATGGATTTAACATAATGCTACAACTCAATTAGTTGTTGATTATACAAGTAGAGTCTGCGTAATCGTCTAACTAGCAAAATATCTCACATTTACTATCAATCCATTTTCAGTTACCTCAATAATACAATATTCACATACGATAGATTATGTAGTCATTGTTGATATATTAAATGTCCGAATATGCTTGTATCTCCATCTTAATTGGTATAAAAAGTCTCACCCAATTCCAATCTTCCATAAGATGTGTGCATATAATCTTGGGTAATATAATCTTGGGTAAAAGTTATCAAAAACCCCAAACTTTACTTACCATTTGAATATAGAGCATTGTTGGCCTAGAATTTATTAACGTGACACCAAAAGAATAAAATTATGTAAAATGTTAAAAGCCATTAATTTAAGGGGAGAGATAAAAGTGGCTTGGGTGGAGGATAACGATTTGATAATTTTTAAGCAAAAAGTAGTACGGAGAAATCTGGTTTAAGGAAATTATTTTGAAAACGATTTATTTTAGAGTTACCTTTCTAGACGAATAAAAAAGAAAAAGCCTCTTGCAGACTTTGTATAACAAAATCCTGTATAATCCCCCAATTTATATGCTCTTGTCTGACTCATGTAAATTAGCAGTGTATAAGAGAATGAAAGCAAGTCAAGTCAAGTTCAGCCAGTCCTAGATCTCTCAAATTTCAATGAAAGCATGTAGATAGGTTTGAAGTACCTTCCCTAAATAGTACTGACACGCGACATGACACAATTCGGCATGTCATTTCTAAAAATAGAGGATTCCAACATGTTGGGGCATTTTATATATTAAATCAATTTTTTATTTTTAATTAATTTAATTCAAATTCATAAATAAATAATTAATTAAAAAAGAGCCTACAATGAATTTACACTAATAATATTAATAAATCAATTCATTGAAAATTCGAAAGACATATTCATAATTAATGCAAATCTATGTTTGAAAACATGTTTTTAACTTTAATAAAATAGAGGATTCCAACACGTTGGGGCATTTTATATATTAAATCAATTTTTTATTTTTAATTAATTTAATTCAAATTCATAAATAAATAATTAATTAAAAAAGAGCCTACAATGAATTTACACTAATAATATTAATAAATCAATTCATTGAAAATTCGAAAGACATATTCATAATTAATGCAAATCTATGTTTGAAAACATGTTTTTAACTTTAATAAAAATTAGTGATGAACCACCCGCCGTGGCAGCATGGATGGTAAAGTCTTTGTCCTTTATCCGCGAGGATAAGGTTCGAAGCCCCCCGCGAGGGAGGTCATTTGCGGGATTCCTTGGATTATCAAAAAAAAAAAATTAGTGATGAAACTAATGACTAATAAAAATTAAAATCAATTTATTTAAATAAATCCATGACTTTTACTACCAAAATTTATCATTATTCAAAATTCAAAATTTTTATTTTTTGAAATTATTTTTTAATCTTATTTATTTATTTTTCGATTAAAAAAAAAAAAAAAGAGTCTCCACTGAGGTCCACCCCCACTGCCTTCTTTCCCTCATCCATTCCCCCTATTTCACTTTTCTTTTCATCCCCCACCACCTGGCAGACAGGCTGTCATGTCCCTCCCCCCCCAAAAAATTAAAAGTCACCCCTCGAGTTTCCTTTTTTATTATTTTTGAGTTTCTTTATTAAAAACCGTAGCCAGTACCCTCCCTTTTTCCTCGCCGCTCGCCGCTCACCGCTCACTGCTCTTCTTCCTCTCGATCCTTCTCCTCCTCCTCCTTGCCACATGACCCCCTTTCTCTCCTCTTCCTCTTGATCCTTCTGGTCCTCCTCCTCGCCGTACGACCCCCTTCCTCTCCTCTTCCTCTCGATCTCTACTTGCTCTCGATCCTCATCACAACCGCCTCGCCTTCGGCCCTTTCTCTCTCGCAGCTACAGCCTCGTCGCCGATCCATCGCAGCATCACAGTAGTGGCTCTCGCCTCAGTCTATGTTCTTTCTCTGGCCGTCTCTCACCGTCGCAGTAACACGGTGTGAATCGGTGGAGATACCAGGGTCGTGTTGTTTGAGCACTCCTCAGGCAGTCAACCGACTCCTTGCTCTTTTCTGTTTCCTACTTTGATTGCTCCATTTTCTTCTGAGTAAGCAAGAGGTGTGAGAGTTCTTTTGTTTTCGTTTGAATTAACTGAGTCATGAAAGACATTTGTGCGATTCGCAGATCTGGACCGTGAAGGCTGGCTTTCTATTAAGGCTCTGCTTGATCAATATCTTATTTTAAAACAGAATAAGAATCTCGTTGGTTAATCACTCCATGATGTCCATCCAATCAAGAAAATGGAAAATGGTCTTTCCGTTCTCTTCCTTTCTCTCCAATTCCTTTCTTTTCTTTTCACTTCATTTCCCTCTCAACTTAAATTGCCAATCGAATTGTATAAGAAAAAAACCCACTCACTCAGAAGATCCGAATTCCGGGGTGTCTTCCTCATTGACTGCTCCGCACGGAGGAGATCATGAAGGGGGAGACAAACGGCCGAAAGGGAATACCTATGAAGTGTTCTTGAGCTTTAGAGGGATAGACACGCGCAAAAATTTCACCGACTATCTCTATACTAGTCTTATCGATGCAGGAATTCATGTGTTCAGAGACGACAATGAGCTCCGTGTTGGTGAAGAGATTGGTCCGGAGCTTCTCCGCAACATTACGCAGTCCACGATCTCTATCCCAATTATTTCCGAGAACTACTTTTCCAGCAAATGGTGCCTTCGTGAGTTGGTTCAGATGTTAAAGTGCAAGAGGAGTAAAGAGCAAATAGTGTTGCCCATATTTTACAAAGTGGAACCCTCACAAGTGCGACATCCTACAGGGAGATTGAGAGAAGCTATCGATGCACATAAAAAGAATATGGAGGAAATGGTTGTGAAGGAATGGGAAGAAGCACTCAAAGAAGTTAGCTCCTTGAAAGGATGGGAATCGGAGAAAATTGATAATGGGTACCTTAGTCTCCAACAAAACATTGTTTAATTATTCATAAATAGATCTTTTTTCAAAAAGAATACACATATTGCTATCCTATACTAATATTCATTGTTATTTGACAGGCATGAAGGAGCATTGGTCAAAATTGTTGTCACAAAAGTTCTAAGCGAGTTAAAAGGAACATTTCAGCTAATTGTTTCCCAACAGTTGGTTGGGATTGATGATCATATCGAACATATTATGAGCTTGATAGATGCTAAATTCAATGGTATATGGATCATCGGAATTTATGGAATGGGTGGCATCGGTAAAACAACTCTTGCGAAGGCATTATACAACAAGTTCTTTGGTCAGTTTGAGCATCATAGCTTTGTGGCAGATTGTCGAGAAGCATACCAACGTGAGGGTATTAAATGCCTACAAAAGCAGCTCATATCTAGCGTAGGAAGTCCATGTGATGTGTCTAATGTGGACGAGGGGATCCGTCTCATCAAATCTCAATTTGCACATAAGAAAGCACTCATTTTTCTTGATGATATAGATGATAGTGCTCACTTGAAATATTTGGTCGATCGTAATTGGTTTAAAGTAGGAAGTATAGTCATCATAACAACTAGAAACAAGGATGTTCTTGGCCAAGCTAGTGCAGATCACATGTACCAACTAAACGAGTTGTCTTTAGATCAATCATTGATTTTATTTAGTAGACATGCATTTCAAAAGGATTCTCCTCCAAGTGATTATGAAGATATCTCTTGTGATGTCGTATCTACTACTGGGGGGCTCCCATTAGCTCTAGAAGCTGTAGGTTCATTCTTATGTAGAAAGGGAGAAAACGTATGGAAAGATACGTTGAAAAAATTAAAGAAAGTGCCCCACGAGAAAGTGCGAGAGAAGTTGAAAATAAGTTACGAAGCATTAGATTATGACGAGCAACAAATATTTTTGGATATTGCATGCCTCTTCATTGGATCACGTAAACAAAATCCAACTTATATGTGGGATGCTTGTGATTTTTTCCCCGAGAAGGGGATTGAAGTATTAAGTCTTATGTCCCTAATTAAAATTGACGAAATCGGAAGGCTATTGATGCATGATCAATTGAGAGATCTTGGAAGGGAAATTGTTCGTCTGGAAAATCCAAAGGAGCCTCAAGAGCATAGCAGATTGTGCATCTATGAGGAAGCCCTAGATGTGCTTGATAACAATGAGGTAAGAGTTTTCTTTACTTGTCTTAGTTGGTGAATGTGGGTGCATCTTCCGTTTCTTGTTTGAAATAAAAATAACTGTCACTCTTACTCCCCAAAACTTGTTGCATCTACTAGCAAAGGAGCTCTTTTGATTAATTGCAGTATTTGCCTGATTCAAGATCATAATTGAGAAGCAATTTCTTGATTAGGGACGATTGATATATATCTTTACATGGTAGTATCGTGATGAGGATACTCTCCTTTTGGTAACTTCAATGCAAAAACAAGACTACAATAGCAGAATGTTTGACATTTGTAGATTGTTTCGGCCATGCTTTCCCCAATATTTATTTGATGCATTTGTTTTATGTTTGGATTAGTCTTTTCGTCTTTTGGGAGGTCTTTTCTTTCTTTTTTCTTTTACTAAGTATTGACTTCTTATGAGTTCTGGTATCATAAATGAGACCATCCATTTGTGACGATTTAGCTATCTTGGTTCCTGTATTTGTTTAAGCTGGGTTAAGTGTATCCCTTAGGTATTATTGGCTGTGCAATTTAGTCCCCCATCTATTTTTGTTTTTGCTGAATATAGTCCTCTTTCTCTTTTTTGTGCAATCGAGTCATTTGTGGTCAATCACTGGTTGACACCACCAATTTGTTGATGTGGCATCTGTACTTAGTTATGATACATGAGCAACCATGCAATATAACCCTTTAAACATTACATTATTTGTGTTGCATAGACTTTTCATAATAGTTGATAGCTTCCTTTTATATATGGCAGGGTTGGTAGATGCATTTGAATGGTTAGAGTTGTATTGGTTCACATATACATGATGGGAGTAAAGGAAGTGTTATTTCACATATAAAGGGCATTAATTTTGATAAATATATTTTAGTATATGCATGAAGAGAGGCCTTCCATTGTAATTGCAAATGGACCCAGATTTTGGAAATTCATAAGGTCGAAATTGTGAAAGGTATAGTTGGATAAGGAAAAAGTTTGGAAACAACCACTTGAGCTTCTCATCTTTACATAGATTAGATAAATAATATCCAACTACAACCTTTCATTTCACAAAATTCAAAGTGAGAAGCCTACGCCATAGTAGTATGACAGCAAATTGAAATCAATGCATTTTATTTTATATCAATTGGTGTCATCTCATCATTCAAAACTTATGGTCCACAATGTTTCCAAGCTGCAGGGCACCAAAAAGATTGAGGCCCTTTCTCTTGGCAAATGTAGTAAGGGAAAAAGATACGCAGCTGAACAATTTAAAGAATTGACCAACTTGAGGTTCCTTCAAGTGGATGGTGCGAATTTCACCGGAGATTTCCAAAGCTTACTTTCTAAATTAAGATGGCTTCAGTGGAAGGAGTGTCCCTCGAATTTCATTGCGAACAACTTTCATCCGAAAAAACTAGTTGTACTCGATCTATCAAACAGTGCCATTTCAGAGGACTGGGGAGGATGGGATCCACTCAAGGTAAAACATAAAGAATGCATTGAAGTATTTTTTTAACATAACATTTTTTTCCTTGTACATTTGAAAATTGATTTTCATAATTAAACTAGCCGTTTCTCTTTAATTTGATACTACTGAAGGAAAACATGGTGCCCAATGAATGTATCTCTCTTCCATTTGAATTTGTCATCTGGTTTTTGATAATTAAAGTTGCTTATGTTTAATCAAAAAATATCTCCTTTGAAATTTTATTCGAAAATAAATGCAGTTAGCACTCGTACACTCTAATATTCTTTTGCAATCGATGTGCTTAAAAAACATTTATCTATTGACGTGGCCAAACATTACTAAAAGAGGCATTTAAAATTAAATAATACAACCGCCAGTAGAGGAGCACGGGTAATTTTTGAGGAATTCAAAAAAATCGAAAACATAAGGAGTAGCAAAAATTCAAGGTTGCGACAGTCCAATTACATTGATGTATCATTTCTTTCTTCCAGATGGCGACCGAGCTCAAAGTTCTCAACCTCGAGTGTTGTCCATCTTTTAAAAGAACTCCCGACTTGTCCACTTTCAAAAGGTTGGAGATTTTACATCTTGCATATTGTAATAATCTGGAGGAGCTTCATCCTTCTATTGGAAATCTGGCATCATTGATCAAGCTAGACTTAGGATGGACATCGATTACTAAATTACCTGAAAGTATTAGGAATTTGCAAAATCTGAGAATATTGTATATTAAAGGAACTAACATAACGGAATTGCCTGATGCCATTAGGACGTTGGCAAAACTCCAAGAGTTGGAAGCTTGGGATTGCAAAAACCTGAAGCGACTACCTAGTAATATATGCCAATTGATTGCGCTAGAGGTGCTCGGCGTTTCAGGTTGCAAAAAGCTTCAAGAATTACCTGAACTGCCCTCCGGCTTAACGGAACTATGGATCACCTGCCAGGGGCAGTCTTTGCCCCATCTTGCCCAGCTGACCAGTCTCAAGAGACTCGTTCTTCTTGATTGCCATCGGCTTGAATGTGTCCCAGAGCTTCCCATTGGACTATCGCTGCTTCGTATTGAAAGTTGTGGAAAATTGAAGGCCTTGATAAATTTGTCAGACTTGAAACGCTTGCTATATTTCCGTATATACAAATGCCCATCTATCCAACGATCGCCCGACGTGTCGAATTTTAGGCGTAAGCAGATGAGAGAACTTGGCTTGGAAGAGATCCTCGACTCTTATGGGTTACTTTTCCACCATGCACGGTATCTCTCTCTCTCTCTCTCCATCTCACTACTAGCCAATCGCCTTGCTGGTTTCCAGGCCCGAAGATCGAAGCCACCGTTCGCACCGCCCATCCACCGCCAGGCAGGCGGGCAGGTCGGTCAGGGCGGTGGAGATGACGACGGCGACGGCAACGGCAACGGCGACGAGGCGACGCCACGGTTGGCAACGCCCTCTCCATCCGCTCCAGGTAAACGCTGGACGTCCATGGAATCTCTCTTTGTCGCTACTAGTCAGTCGCCCTGCTGGTTTCCGAGGCTCAAAGATCGAAGCCAACGTTCGCACCGCGCATCCACTGCAGGCAGGCGGGCAGGTCTGTCAGCGCGGCGAAGATGACGACGAGATGGCGACGGTGACGAGGCGACGCCATGGCTGGCAACGCCCTCTCCATCCGCTCCAGGTAAACGCACGCACGCGTCTTTCCTGTGGTCTCTCAGCTTCATCTGCATTTTAGAACCACGTCGCCCCGGCGCGCGAGCTCATCGATTGTTCGAATTGGAGATTTTAGTTTTCTCAGTAGTAAATGTGTAGGGTGTGATGCAGATGATCGATCAATCGCATTTGAAGTTTAGAGTCGATCCATCTCATGTCGTAAATTTGCAATTGTAGATAGTTGGGATGGCGATGTTCAGTTTCTTAGCGGTGCCCTTCTACATCTTCCTAGGACTGTTGCTTGGGAGCGGGGCTGCTGAGATCACCGTGACGACAATATTCTCTTTTGTGGTAACTCCCTTAGCGTTTACTTTGTGCCATGATGACATTGATTGCTTTTCTTTCGTCAGTTTCTTGGGAATTGATGGGATTTTCCACATATTTCCCCTGATTTTCAAGTTTTCTCGGCGATGTTTCTGTTCATTTGGTGTACTGTGATAGATCCGATGGATAAGACCAGTTATAGAAAGAAGAAGAGAGGCTCTGAAGCGATGGCGCTCACGGACTTTTGTGCCGATTCCTCTAGCTCGCCCTTCCAATTTCGATGCTTGATTTGCCTACCTAGGTACTTCTTCTTTCTCTTTTTTCTTGAATGATGATGGAAGGAAGGTTGGGGCTGATATTCCTGTGGAAGTTTAATGGTGGCGCCTCTGTATGTACATACAAAGAGATATGTAATAAAGCAAAGAGATTAGCCTGGGGAGATATCCTTTCTGGTAGGATATCAGCAAGTCTTTAACACCCGACCGCTTAGCTGTGGAGTAGACAGTGAACTCAACAAGTAGAAGTCAGTGGCATGTGGATGAGCTGAGTAGGAAAGTAGTGCACAAAGCTCTGTGGATAAGCTAGACGTTATTGTTTGGGGTACCATCTAGGGAAATACTTTGAACTTGTACTTCTACAAGATGGGCCCGCTCTCCTTTTGGAATTGAAGTTAAAGATGTGGGAGTGAAGGATTGAAAATTTGATAATATCTCTAGTCTATGATGACAAAGAGAAAAAGGCACTTTGTCTAAGTCAAGTAGTTTTATTTTGTTTTATTGCCTTTTCTAGTGAAGTCAGGTGTTGGGGCTTCTCTTTGTTTTCTTATTCTGCTTAATAGATTTGTTTTTGGGGTTTGCATTATCTTTTATAGAGATGGATAGATATTTCCTCGTTGCCTTTCTTATTATACTTATTGCATAACAAAGAAACTGGGGAGAAAAGAAATTGAGACTGGGTGCTGGAGGAGCGATTCATAATACTTATTTCCTCGTTCCTCTTTCTCATGCTCGTGAAGGAGGACTCTTGTTCTTTCCCCGGTCGTTGCAGCTTTCCGTTAAAGCTCAAGGGTTTTTGCGCCATTTCATGAACTGGAGTGTTGTCATCAACTCATACCCCCATCACCATCTTCTTCAGCTCGAGGTTTCTGAATGTGGAGTAATTTCCTCCGTTCGTGGATTAAAAAACGTTGCATCTGAGATGGTAAGTGCCAGCTAGAGGAAAAGCGCTTGTCCCACCGGTCTGAGCATTGCAATACCCAAAGGACACATATGCTCGGATATGTAATGTGCGACTTCTTTACCTCAAAACATTCTCCCGGTGCCTTGTTTTGGATAATCGACGAGGGCTGAATCGGATCGCTTGTGCATTTGTTATTCCGGCACCTAGTTCGGGTTTGGCATGGAAGTATTCGATCGGCGTCAGCACGGGTGGGCCACAGAGGATGTCGACTCTAAAGTGAAGGTGGGTGAAAGGATCGCGCGGCTGATCATTGAGAAGATCATGACTCCTGAAGTTGCTGCGGAGGTCGAGGACCTGGACTTTACTCTGAGAGGTGAGGGCGGGTTTGGGTCGACCAGGTGTAAGGCCCATGTGCTAGGTTTCGGTTGCAACTCTGTTCTCTGTAAGTTTGTTTTCATTAGGGATGAGGTTGTGCCTGGGATGCACGCGGGTCTGGTAGGAGCATTTTCTTGGTGAGAAATTTCGTCGAACGATTGTTGCATAAATATTTGCTAATTGCTATGTGTTCAGCCACGCTTTTGAAGTATTTCCTTGTGCTCTGCCTGTCTCTGTTTAACTGTGAAATTCGGATCCTGCTTTTTGAGTTGCCAGTCTGCTGGGGTGAGCTTTGCGGCAAGTAATTAGTTAGTTGATTGCTGGCTTACGTGCTAGTCCTAGATGATGGTATTGAGCAACTAAATAAGGGGATTTTCATTGTTTTTACATAAACTTCTTCGTTTAGTGCCATAATTATTGAATTTGTGTGACATTGTCGATTTAGCGGATGCACTATCTTGCAAATGATTTTTTCCAGGGTTTGACACCATTACCTATTCACTGTTAACTTTCCATGGGTAATAATTTATTCAAGTTGGCGAGATTTGGAAGAGTTGCTTAAAAGATGTGCCTCTGGAACTCTTTAATGAATGAAGGTTGGGGTTTATATTCCTGTGGAAATTTAATGGTGCTCATGTGCAAACAAAGAGTGGGTAATAAGCACAAAGTTAACCTTGAGATATCCTCTCTGGCAAGGTGCTTGTATTTACTTATGGAAGTGAAATTAATTAACATCAGTGAGTATTCAGCACCCAAGTAGTGCAAAGTGAGTTTCCAACAATTAGCGTTGTGGCTTTCTCTCAAAAGATAAAAAATGGAGGAGATAGCAAACTCAATAGGTAAAAGTTGTTGAAAGATTACTGGATAACTTAAAGGAAGCATTTAACCAAGATTAATTATCAATAAGTATCTCCCTGATCCATGAAGTCAATGTAAGATCACATGATGTTGCATCCTATCAAGAACGCTAATTGGAAGTTCTCATTAACGAAGAACAGAAATAACTCTTGCAGCTGAGTAGGAAAATAATGCACAAAGCTATGTGGATAAGCTGGACATTGTGGTACTATCTAGTAGGCAAGGCTGGTAATAGCAAAATACGTTGATGTACTTTTACAAGATGGACCCTGCCTTTGGAGTTGAAGTAAACATGTGTGTGAGAATTGACAAATAGAGATCCTTAGTCTGTGATGACAGAGAAAAGGCATATTGTTTAAGTTAAGCAGTTTTATTTTGTTTTATCATCTTTTCAGGGTTTAGTGAAGTCGGTAATCGGTGCTCCACTTTGTTTTTTTATTCTGGTTAGTAGATTTGTTTTAAGATTTGAGTTCTCTTGTATAGGGATAAATTCTTTTTGTTTTAGATGGATAGTTATTTCCTTGGTGCCTTACTTATTATACCTTTTACACGACAATGAAACAAGGGAGAAAAGAAGTTGAAATTGGGTGCCAGAGGAGTGAGTCAAAATACTAATCAACTGAAGATGAACGATAAGTATGAGTTGTACCTCTCCATTCCAATAAGAGTTTCCTGTGGATTTTCTCCCTTGCATGAACACAGCATGTATCAGGTTTGCTGGTGGCGAAAGGAATATTAAACAAGCCGGAGCCAAGATTATTGTGTTAAGTGGTCTACTGATTCTTGGGGCATGAATTTTTGTCTTCCTAGCTCAAAGCACTCTTTGCCTTCCTCATCAAGTGCTTGAGTCAAAATTATTTGATGACACTGATATTTGGATATTCATACCTGTTGTTTTTACTGTATATAGTTACTCCCAAACTTTCTTGTAGCAAAGGAAGTATCTTACACTCCTTTGATATGAGCAAATTAGATTGTCGAGATTAACCAATGTCCAGATATTTGCCTTTTTATCTCTGCTTTTGGGTGACAAGCCGGTGCAAATTTTGCTCTTCATTGAGTGTATTTCATTGTAATCCTATGCCGAATGCTAATAAGTTCCTCTGGATTAGTCAGAGCATTATGACTGGTTGCTATTTATTATACCTGTACCAGATTTTTACCTTCATGATTGTTATTAGGATTGCTAACTATATAGGAGGCAATTAAAAAGATGCAAGTTGGTCGCATTGACAATCATTCCCAAATTGGATCAGGAGTAAGATCATTGGAGATGTAGGATGGGATTCCTAATCCCAGTCCACCTACTTTGCCTATTTAATTAGGACTCAACCTCATAGTAAATCAAAATAGGCCCCATTTCTTGTCATGCATGACCAGTTGTACGTCTGAAACAATAACTAAAGGCTGAACCTGCTTATTGGGGCTAACTTTGGGGATTGAACTATGAGGGGATTATAGATAAAATTGAGGTGTTTCCCTCATCCTGAATTAGATTGGATGGAAGATTTAGTAGGTGGTTGTGGCAAGGCTGAAAATACTTTCCATGCAGACTTGGGAGAGTCCATATGCTTCCACCTGTATTAAAATTAACCTTTTATTGCTGGAGTTGGATGTGAGCTCTACTTTCATGAGAGCTTCAGTTGGGGCATATGGGAGGTCCGCTGTGCCTCCACAACCAGCAGTGCAGCACAATGCCATCACCTTTGTGCTGCAACCATCTCTTCTTGCTATGGAATTTTTTTGTTTTTTTTAGGTCATAGTATATAGCTCTTCACCTTGTCTATTTCTTTCACCCTCCTCTCTTCTTCTTTTCAATGCCATCATCTGGCTTTTTTTCATTTTGTTTTCTTCTTTTCTTTTGCCATCATCAGCAGTGCAGTCTTATGATTATTGATCCAAAGTGTGGTCCAGTTTCAAACATTTGGGATCAATCTTAACAACAGTTACCTTAAGGGTTTTATTTATATGGACTTATACTGCAGTGATTGCCTCCCATATGTGTACTGATTAGATCTTATACTATTGTTTTGTGTAGTTGTAATATGCCATCATGTACGACTATTTGAAAAACGAATCTCTTTGGCATATCTATATGGGTATTGGTTCTGGGCAATCTCTAGAGATGTTAGAACTCAGGCCTGGTGCTCATGCTGTTTGCAAGTTTTTTCAATTGGCTGGGATCCTCATGATTGCTTTTGTATTGCACCTTGCTATTACCCCTTTAATTCCTTTTTTTACTCTATTTTCTTCCTAGATGAATAATTTTTCTTGTTGTTAATCAGATAGTTCGACTGAAAGTCATAATTGTGCTTTAGAGATAATCAAGTAATGAATTAATTTGATGGTGACACTTAACTCTGTTGCTGCTGGGAAGGTGAAAATGTGAAATCAAACTCTATTGCAGCTCATGTTCATGAGCAATCTGTTTTGGTTTCGTGGTTTCTAGAGCTAGTTTCATTATGTAGCTATATGTCGAAATTGAGAGAGTGCGGTTGATAAAGAAACCGGCAAAAACCAAAGGTAGAAGGTTTTATAGCAGAAGCTGCTGATTTAATACAAGATATTGCAGGAGCTAGAAGTTGAATTCTGGTGTCTTTGATCTTGCAATTGGTTTTTCCTTGTCCAACATTATGAGTGATTTGAATTGCTGTGGAAAATTTTGGAGCATTGGCAAATACAGAGAAAATTGCCTTTATCCTTGAACATGTACGGGATTTTTGTATTCCGTTTATGCTCTCTTGCTATGATCGATTTTCTGATAGATGGTTTTGCAGGTTCTTTTAAGCTTAGATCACCAGGACTATGTCCATGCACAGATCCAGAAAATCAGCCCCCTGGTGTTTGATGCAGATCCTTCCAAAGAGAAGAAAAGGACTAAAGAAGGGGAAAGTATTGTGGAAGAAGCGCTGGTTGATATTTTGTCACTTCTGGAGCTGAGACGGATATAATAAGAACCCACAATATGGTGAATTGGTGCTTTACTTATTTACTATTTTTAACTAGAATTTTTTTGCCGATCAAGCGCTACCTGGTATTGAGGTTGTGGTTCAAGCCATGGTTTTATTCATCTGTCGCATTCTCTTTTTCCTTTCTTTCTTTCTTGCAAACTCTGATGTTAGAAATGTACTTAATGGATTTGAACACACATCTTACCTCGCATTCATGTGGTTAATAATGTAACTATTACTCTCATTACAATGGTTTGCTATATGGTGATAGTGAGATTCCTTCAGCGAAGGGGAAACCCAGAGAATACCAGTGAAGCTCTTTCATATGAGTCTTTGTCAAGTCTTCCCTGACTTTTTCAAGGCACGGCTGTTCATTACGTGATTTAATTAGTCGCAGGTTCTAAGGAAAATCTGCTGGTACTTAGTTCGGTCACCACATGATCGGTTGCAGTCAAGCCTTTGTAGTACTTTAGAAGCTAAAAATGTCTCAGAAATTCCCCATATCAGGTACATCTTTGAATTGTTTCTAGTATTTGGTTGTACGCTTTCTTGCGATAGGTTGATAATCTGCGATAGAATTTGGTTGGCCGTGCCTTTGTTATTTTAACGCAGTTTGCAGTTGAAACAATTGGTCACAATGGAGGTTATCCAGTTAGCTCTTTGGAGTAATTTCAGAGATAAATTTGAGAATGAGAAAACCATGCTCGAAGGTGCACTTGTTGAGAAGGCAGCAGAAGATCTTAGATAGAGAATACGCAAACATGTAATTACAGAACTTTGTCATTTTTTTTCCTTGCTTTCTTTGTATCATCATGCTGATGCAACTTGCTCTATTTTCTGCAGAATATTATTGTCGTTTTGAAGTATTACTTGAGGATTACCTTGAGGAAACTTGCATAGCTGTGCCTCAGCATCCAGGTTGATTATGTTGAACATTTATTTATTTCTCTTATCAATGTCAATCTTTATGACTGATTGCCTAGACCCCTCATTTAACCCTGGGCAGCCTCTCTGCCCCTGATACCTGTAGGTTATGGTTGCTAGACTTGGATACAAGTTCCAAAAAAGTGGAAAAGAGGTTTTGGTGCCTTGAAGGCCAAGGCTTGTCTTGAGGTTGAGAATGTTGTGCTTCTATTTTTTTTCTATGAATATTTCAGACCGATATATATGCATACACACTATGCTTAGTCAACTTCTCATAAAATTTGTTGTAGCTATCGGTGTCAATGTCTGGCATTGTGAAACCATTTCTTGTCCCATGGAGCCTGAAATTCTGATGCGCTTTAGAAGTGTGGGAGGAGTTCTGTTATGACTCACCATTTCCAGTGTTACAAAAGTATATCTCGTGATTAGAGCTTTCTTAATTTGCTCAGAAATCTATGTAGCTGAATCACTCAACGAAAGGAACTCTGTTTTTGGGGTTCTGTTACCACTATTGTAGAGAGCGTTAATCATTCATATGCCTCAATCTATTAAATCAACACTATCATCTGCTAGAGAGACAGCATAATAGTAATTATACAAGCCTGTATGATATTCTATTAGCATGACCTGTTAGTTCTATGACCATTTTGGGAAGCTGAAAAGCATCTCTCCAAAATGGATGTTTCCAAAGCCCTAGTAGGAAAGATAGACCTGCCGATGGGAGTTGTCTGTTTCCAGACAACAAAGGAGCGCAATGATACCTTGAACTCGTGGGCCACAGATTTGGAAAAGCTCCTTGATCTTATTGAGGAAAGCTGCCGCCAAATGCACAAGCAAACTATGGTTCATATGGCTGCTTTGAGAGCTTGGAGATGTTCTTAGTTGAATGAATGACCTCTCTTCCCTTGAGCCTCCCTCTTTCTTACCAAAAGAGAGAAGCTGAAGAGTGTGGTTTCACGTTGTCCTCTGAAGTGGGGACTAAAGATATCATAGAACTATCGTGTAGCTGTCTTACATTTGATAGCATATTTTGCAGGTGGACCAGATCTGGGCCTTGTTTTGGACTGAAATGATATAGAATACACTTTCTGCATAGGGATATATTTTGGTCTTTTCATCTTTCCTCTTCCCCCTCCTCGTAATTGAAGATTTTTGGACTCTCAGGGTCCAGAACTTGTACCAATTGAATTGGTATCAGAACAAGATGTGCACTCGTTACAACAAAAGTGCGTGCCTTGTTACTAAATTCTGTTTCTCTTTACAAATTTTGCTGGTGTTACTGTTTTTCTAACATCAGGGATAACATTGGCTCTCAAAAGTAAAGGTGAATAAATGTTATTTTGTATTTCATTTCACATTTGAATTTTGTTTTCAGCAGAGAGCCTGTTTCCTTTGGACTTAATCTTGACCGTTGGCAGTTCTAGAAACCTCTGTTTAGGGAGCTTATATATTGTCAATAGACTTAGCTTTTCTCCAGGATGATGTTGTGATGTCATTTCCAAAAGACACTATTGTGATATCATTTCTCTCTGAACTTTCGGTCACCGGAATGTGTTTCGATGTCAACTAGTTGACATTTCTCTCAACTCTTGGCATGTATGTGAGTAATAATACAGTAAGAAGCTTGAAATATTGAGGATAATGTGTTTGTTTTACAACTCTGTTAAGATTTGGACTTAATGGAAGTTCTCTTTACATAGTTGATTCCCATTTTCATTTTACTATTGATGCTTCCAAGTGGCAACTTACAACGATTTCTTCGTCTAATTTGTTTCCAATTTTATCTTGTCCTCTAAGGCAGGATATGTTTGTTTTGTTCTATTGGATTATATTGTCCTTCAAGGCAGGATATGTTACAAATGCTACTGTCAAGAGAATGGCTTGTCATGCTAATATTAAGTGGCTATTCAACTATCAATAATCGCATTCACATCTATACAAGCACGGGGTACTGCTCAGGGAATGTCCCACTCTCCCTTCACGTGATGCACGAGTTTTGCTGACCGAACATATGTGACAATCTTTGCCAGCCCAATTCCAACCTGTCCACTCGTCGGCCGAAAGAAAGAACCTGTTCAACTATTGGGCATCACAACATGATCGCACGGCTTGTAATGATGTCTTACTTGACTATGCAAAAGTGGTTGTGAGATCGTTATTGTCTATAATAAGGCAACTCCGAATTACTTGACTCACTTTGCTCTTGCTTTTTTAGAGGAAACCTTTGAAAGCTCTTTAAACCAAGACCGTTATGCTTCCTTCAATTCGTGCCTCATAGTCTTAAGCTGCATGCCGTTTTTGAGGTGTATTTTGGATAATTTTAGTGTGATTTTGTGTTCCCAATCATAAGAAATTCTTCTATTTAGTATCTAACAAGACCCAAGGGCAAACCGTATATTTATGCTTTATTTGGGAAGGAGGGGAAGAGGAGCACAATGAAGTAAATTTTTCTAACCTTTACGAGAAGAAGGGGCAGGAAATTCATCACTTTTCTCTACTCCTTTACTCGATGTATCCAAGCAAAGCAGCTTTTCCTTTATCATGAAGGTGCTTGCTTGCTAAATAGACCATAAGCATAGGGTAAATCATGCGTTGTTGCTACCATAGGAGTCATTATCAATTGAAATCAACTAAACATTAATTTCGTTCCTCAAATGCGTGGAACTTCACTTGACTTTCAATTGATGTACATCGGCCATTATCCACATGATGCTCCACTGAACAATCAATGTGTCCATTCGTGTGGCAAAATGTATTATGGAGATAGACATATGAAGTTGATCCTTGGAAAGAAGAGGTGTCGCGCAACGTAGCAACTCAGTCATTCAGATCCTCCTCCTCCAGCTTGTTTTGTCTATATGCTTTATGAGGAGGAGGATTTGATGGCACAAAGGAGTTTGTAGACCAACTAACAGACTAGTTTAAGAAAGAAAGGGATTCTACCGCATAGTTTGCTTGGAGACTGAAAGAAAGAATAATGAAGAGGGGTACTGATGGCCATGTGACCGTCAAGTTTCCAACTAGTACGTATTTGAAGTGCTTGGCATTGTGAGCCTGAGATTTTTTATTTTGACATGGATTCTCTTTTAAGGTTCCGAGCTGACAGCTTTTGTATTCTCTTGAACGTTGGAGAATCATATTCACATTCAGGTCCCCACATTCATATGACAGGGTGAGGTGAGCACAACACCTTTCGGTGGATGAGGTAATGGGGGTTTCGAGGAAGCTCAATCGAAAGCCCTTGGGAAGTTGCTTGTGTCTTTATGGGAGCAAATTCACGGTCATTTGATGACCCTTTCTGGTGTGATTTGTCAATTGATTTTTCGTGGAAAAGGTCATGAAATTGAAACTGAAACCAACTGAATGTGCAACATTTGAAAAAACAGAGCACCTGAATACTAAATAGATCTATTGCCATCCAAATTAAACCAAACATTAGGCAACACGAGAAAATATTTCGTTACCGGAGTTTACACAACGCCACACATGCAATTTAAGAATTGATGTTTAGGCAATGATCCATATTCAATTTTTACTTTTAGCAAGCATTTCGGTTCCATAAATGAAGTAGTATTTTATTTGTTTGGGTAAACAATTATCTAGATATAGTTGCGATTTCTTTACATAAAAATCTTCTTTCAAAATATCAAAGTCCATCCTTATTAATTGATGTGGGACAAGTTGCTAACAATTTCCTAGAATGGATCGGCCGACAACCTCTACGGAAATTCACCGGGCAGCAGCGTAATCGTGGTGTCTTTGCTCGCTTCACCTTCCCATGACATTTCCCCAACGAATCCATTTATTAATGGAAAAGCAAGTCAAGTCAAGTCGTACTGTTTCTCAGATTTTAATCGAAGCACCTGTGTAGGTTGCACGCACCTTCCGCATAATGTTGACGACATTGTGCGTGCAATAACTCGGTATTTTTCAAGCAGTCAACATCATTCAAGTGTGCACAGTAGAAAAAGCGAGGACGAGGAGCATCTTTATTGCAAGTTGGTTTTCTTTCCTGCTTTTTTGTTAAAAGAATAGGCAAGTCAAGTCAAGAAGCACCCGCGAAACTTCCCCGTAACTTCCGCATGATGCTGCAAATATTACGCGTGCAATAACCAGCATTCTTTAAGTACTCAGTAATCAGCAATCAGCAGAGTTCAACACACAGTATAGTGTTGTATGTTGGTGATCCAACGTCCAGGGCTGAGGATCGATGCAGATGACAACAGTGGGTGGGTCGTGTCGTATGAGCACTCCTAAGGTAATCGATGACTCCATGTCCTTATCTATTTCCCGCTTTGATTGCTCCATTTTTTTTCTGATGAGTTCTCTGAGAGTTTATATTTTTGTTTGAATGTAGCTTCAAGTTTGAGTCTTGAGAAAAATTTATGCTATTCTCGGATTTGGGGTTCCATATTTTCTCCTCCGTTTCCTTCTCCCATCAATCTCTTTTACAATCCTCTCGAGATGAAAAGAAAAGAACCCTTTAACTCAGAAGATCCGACCTATGAGGCATCTTCCTCAGCGATCCCTCCACATGGAGGTGATTATGATGACAGGATGAAAAGGACAAAGGGAAATGATTACGATGTGTTCTTGAGCTTCAGAGGGAAAGACACTCGTAAAGGCTTCACCGATTATCTCTATACTAGCCTTGTTGACGCAGGATTTCACGTGTTTAGAGATGACGATGAGCTTCCTGTTGGTGAGAAGATTGGTCTGGAGCTCCTCTACGGCATCACGCGATCCACAATCTTGATCCCGATTATCTCCGAGAACTACGCTTCCAGCAAATGGTGCCTTCGCGAGCTGGCTCGAATGTTGAAGTGCAAAAGAAGCAAAGGGCAAATAGTATTACCTATATTTTACAAAGTGAAGCCCTCGGAGATGCGACATCTTAGAGGAAGATGGCGAGATTCTATCAATGCACATAAAGAGAATTTGGGCGAAATGGTTGTGAAGGAATGGGAAGAAGCACTTGAAGAAGTCTGTTCCTTGAAAGGATGGGAATCAGAGGAAATTGATAATGGGTACATTACTCTCCACCTAATTGTTATCTAATTTCTCACAAATAGTTCTTTCTTGAAAATGATATACACATTGCTATCTTATACTAAATTCATTGTTACTTGACAGGCATGAAGGAACATTGGTTAAAATTGTTGTTAGAAAAGTTATGGCCGAGTTAAAAAGACTTTTTTTGTTAAATGTTCCTGAACAGTTGGTGGGAATCGATGATCATGTGGAAGAAATTATGAGTAAGATAGATGCAAAATTCAATGGTACAAGGATTATTGGGATTTATGGAATGGGCGGCATTGGTAAGACAACTCTTGCAAAGGTGTTATACAACAAACTCTCTAGTCATTTTGAAAATCGTAGCTTTGTGGCAAATATTCGAGAAACATCTCAGCGCGAGGGCATAAAATTTCTACAAAAGCTACTCATTTCTGACATAATAGGAAGTTCATTTGATGTGTCTAGTGTCGATGAAGGAGTCAATATCATCAAATGTCGATTTGCAAGTAAGAAAGTCTTAATTCTTCTAGATGATATGGATGATCGTACTAACTTGAATGCTTTGATTAAGGATGGTAGTTGGTTTGAAGTGGGAAGTATAGTCATCATCACAACTAGAAACAAAAGCATTCTCGATGAGGCTAGAGCAAGCTACATGTACCCACTCAACGAGTTGTCTTTTGATCAATCATTGATTTTATTTAGTAGACACGCATTTCGAAACGATTTTCCTCATGGTTATTACGAGGCTATCTCTTGTGAAATCGTATCTACTACCGGGGGACTTCCATTATCTCTTGAAGTTGTAGGTTCATTCTTATGTGGAAAGAAAGAAGAAGTATGGAAAGATACATTAAAGAAATTAAAGAAAGTGCCCGATAAGACAGTGCAAGAGAAGTTGAAAATAAGTTACGAAGCATTAGAAGACGAGGAGCAACAAATATTTTTGGATATTGCATGCTTTTTCATTGGACATTATAAACAATATCCAACTTACATGTGGGACGCTAGTAATTTTCTCCCAGGGAGGGGGATTGAAGTGTTAAGTCTTATGTCCCTAATTAAGATTGACGAAGAGGGTGAGCTAATGATGCATGATCAACTAAGAGATCTTGGAAGGGAAATTGTTCGTTTGGAAAATCCAAGGAAGCCTCAAAAGCGTAGTAGATTATGGAATTATGAGGAAGCTCTAGATGTAATTGACGGAAACAAGGTAAGAGTTTTCTCTATTTATCTTAGTAAGAGAATGTGGTTCCATCTTCCTTTCTATTAATTACCTGATATTATTTATTTGCTAAATATAGGCTTTCATGTTATTTATTTGCTAAATGTAGGCTTTCATGTTATAACAATAATTTGTTTATTGTTCAATTCTTAGTGAACTTCTTTTTTAGCAAAGATTTAGTTAACATTAATAACTTCATCTTATTTTTGTGAAACAAAAACTAGTTTGAGGTAAATGTGACACATGCTCACTAGTTTGAAATTTTCTTTTTTTTTTTGGACATGAAAATTAGTATGGGGGTAAATGCGGAACAAGTCTATCAGTTTGAGATTTTTGGTATTATTAACCAAAGTAAATATGGTTTTGAATTTCATGTGATTGTAATTTTTCATTGTTAGCATGAAAGTTAATAGTTAATCACCAAAAGCAATTATAACATATGGATGATTTGTACAAGCATCAAACAAATAAGTGCAAGTATCATGAATGTCGTTAAGTAAGAAAAACTAGACATAAACATCGAGATGCAAAACATAACGAAATGACAATACTTTTCAGCGAGCATTTTTTCGCACGAAGGAAAATGTAATTAACTGAATAGAACATTGCTTAGAAGTGAAAAAAAATTGGTATCTATGAAGTTGTTGACAAAAATACAATAAACACAAGAAAATTTTAATGTAAAAACAAGTAGGGATTCATTTGAAAGAATAAAAGTTTGAAGGAAAAGTTGAATCCACCAACATGCAATTCGTCACCTAAAACAAGAATTAAATTTGAGTTTGTAAAATATTAGGTTACAATAAAAGAAATACACAGAAGACTTGAGTTCCTTAAGAATAAAAATTTTATCAATTTTCATGTCCAATCTGTTCATGCAGAAGATCTCATTAATCCATGGGAAAATTGATCAAAATTTAGATGAGTACTACTTCAAAGTAAAAAAGCAACACGACAACGAAAAGATAGCATCAAATATCTGTAGTGATAAAAAGAAAAGTAATGATCATGTATAGAACGTTCGATGTTATCAATCCTTTCACATACAATGAAAAACCCTCATAGAAGAAACAAGTGAGAAGAAGGGACTGTGAAACACATGCGCACCTTTTGCGATGACATTCTCGTTTTCATTTTGATTATGAGAATTGCAACCAAAGTATATCCAAAAACGTGGGAGGATTCTACAATTGGGATTCTTTAATATTGATAATTATATAGATGGCAAGTTTGATAGATATATTTGGACGGTTAGAGTTGTATTGGTTCACATATACATGACAGGAGTAAAGGTAAGGTTATTCCATATATAAAGGGTATGAATTTTGATAGATATATTTGAGCTAATGTATGCATGAAGAGAGGCCTTCTATTGTATTGCAAATGGATGCAAATTTTGGAAATTCATAAGGTGCAAATTGCAAAGGGCATAGTTGGATGAGGAAAAAGTTCAAGAAATACCACTTGAGCTTCTCATCTTTACATAGATTAGATAAATAACATGTAGCCACAACCTTTCATTTCACAAAATTGATGGGGAGAAGCCTAAGCTATAGTAGTAAGGATCATGTATATAACATTCAATGTCATCAAATTTTCCTTCCACATACAATGAGGAACCCTCAATGAAGAAACACATGATAAGAAAGGAATGTAAAACACGCGTACCTTTTGCGATGATATTCTCGTTTTCATTTTGATATTGAGAATCGCAAACAAAGTAGACCCAAAAAGTGAGGGGATTCTACAATTGGGATTCTTTAATTTTGATACTTATATCAATGGCGAGTTTGATTGATGTATTTGGACAGTTAGAGTTGTATTGGTTCACATATACCAAATAGGAGTAAAGGTAGTGTTATTTCGCATACAAAGGGCATGAATTTTGATAGATATATTTGAATTAGTGTGTGCATGAAGAGAGGCCTTCCATTGCAGTTGCAAATGGACACAAATCTAGGAAATTTAGAAGGTCCAAATTGCAAAAGGCATATTTGGATGAGGAAATTGTTTGGATGCAACCACTTGAGTTCACATCTCTACACAGATTAGATAAATAGTATGCAATCACAACCTTTCATTTCACAAAATTGAAAGGGAGGAGCCTATATGCCATAGTAGTATAACAGCAAATTGAAATCAATGCACTTTATCTTATGTCAGCTAGTCCCATCTCATCATTCAAAATTTATGGTCCACAATGTTTCCAAAATGTAGGGTACTAGAAAGATAGAGGCCCTTTCTCTTGGCGAATATGGTATGGGAAGAACATACACAGCCAAACAACTTAAAAAAATGACCAACTTGAGATTCCTCCAAGCAAATGGTGTGGATTTCACCGGAGATTTCCAAAGCTTACTTCCTGAATTAAGATGGCTTCATTGGAAGGGCTGTTCATCGAATTTCGCTGCGGACAACTTTCATCTGAAAAAACTAGTTGTACTCGATCTATCAGAGAGTGCCATTTCGGAGGAGTGGGGAGGATGGGATCCACTCAAGGTAAGACATAAAGAAGGCATTGAAGTATTTTTTTAACATAACTTATTTTTTCCTTGTAAATTTGAAAATTGATTTTCATAATTAAACTAGCCATTTCTCTTTAATTTGATGCTATTGAAGGAAAACATGGTGCCCGATGAATGTATCTCTCTTCCATTTGAATTTGTCATCTAGTTTTTGATAATTAAAGTTGCTTATATCTAATTAGAAAATATCTCCTTTGAAATTTTATTTGAAAATAAATGCAGTTAGCACTCGTACACTCTAAATATTCTTTTGCAATCGATGTGCTTAAAAAACATTTATCTTTTGACGTGGCCAAACATTACTAAAAGAGGCATTTAAAATTAAATAAGACAACTACAAAAGAGTAGAGGAGCACGGGTAATTTTTGAGGAATTCTAAAAAATCGAAAACATAAGGAGTAGCAAAAAATCATAGGTTGCGACAGTCCAATTACATTGACATATCCTTTCTTTCTTCTAGATGGCGAGCGAGCTCAAAGTTCTCAACCTCCGTGATTGTAAATTTTGGAAAGAACTCCTGACTTGTCCACTTTCAAAAGGTTGGAGATTTTACATCTTGCATATTGTGAGAATCTAGAAGAGCTTCATCCTTCTATTGGGGACATCAAGACTCTTGTTTGGTTGGATGTCGATCATTGTGGAAAACTCAAGGAGCTACCGAAAGGTATAGGTAGAATGATAGAATTAAGGGACCTTAACATAAAAAGCACCGGTATACATGATATTCCTATTTCGAGTGATTGTTTAATAAAGTTGGAGCGTCTATCTCTCAGTTTTTGTAAAATTTCTCAACTTCCTAAATACATGGGCTCCTTGGTTTTGTTAACTGAATTACACATATTTAATATAGCAATAGAAGAATTACCTGAATTCATTGGTGCCATGAAGGAGCTCAAGGTTATTCGAGCCGATATGTGTAAAAAGTTAGCCCACATATCCAGCTCTATAGGCAATCTAGCATCTCTGCAAAGGTTGACGTTAGGTTGGTGCAAGTCATTAACAGAGATCCCCAACTCTATTGGAAATCTGGCATCATTGGTCGAGCTAGACTTAAGTTGGACATCGATTACAAAATTACCTGAAAGCATTGGAAATTTACAAAATCTGAGGATCTTGCTTATTTATGAAAGTATCATAACAGAATTGCCTGATACCATTGGAATGTTGGCAAAACTGCAATATTTGAAAGCTTGGGGTTGTGGAAATCTGGAGCGACTACCGTGTAATATATGCAAACTGACTTTGTTAGAGGAGCTCAAACTTGATGGGTGTAGAAAGCTTCAAGAATTACCTGAACCGCCCTCCGGCATAACGGAACTATCGATCACCTGCCAGGGGCAGTCTTTGCCCCATCTTTCCCAGCTAACCCGTCTCAAGGAACTCCATCTTGACCATTGCCATCGGCTTGAATGTGTCCCAGAGCTTCCCATTGGACTATCGGAGCTTTGTATTACAGATTGTGGAAAATTGAAAGCCTTGACGAATTTGTCAGACTTGAAACACTTGCAATTTTTGCAAATTTTGGAAAGCCCATCTCTGGAAGGATCGCCCGACGTGTCGAATTTTAGGCGTACGCAGATGAGAGAACTTGGCTTGAAAGAATCCGAGGATGAGTGGGGGAGCTTAATATTCGAGCGTGAGCAGACGTGCAGAGCTACGGGGGGCAGAAGAGAAGGACGGCTGGACGTCCATGGAATCTCTCTCTCTCTCTCTCTCTCTCTCTCACTACTAGTCAGTCGCCCTGTTGAAGATCGAAGAATGAAGCCACCGTTCGCACCGCTCATCCACCGCAGGCAGGCGGGCAGGTCGGTCGGCGCGGCGGAGATGACGACGGCGACGGCAACGAGGCGACGCCACGGCTGGCAGCGCCCTCTCCATCCGCTCCAGGTAAACGCACGCACGCGTCTTTCCTGTGGTCTCTCAGCTTCATCTGCATTTTAGAACCACGTCGCTCCGACGCGCGAGCTCATCGATTGTTCGGATTGGAGATTTTAGTTTTCTCAGTAGTAAATGTGTAGGGCGTGATGCAGATGATCGATCAATCGCATTTGAAGTTTAGAGTCGATCCATCTCATGTCGTAAATTTGCAATTGCGGAGCGGTTGGGATGGCGGTGTTCGATTTCTAGCGGTGGCCTTCTAGGTCTTCTTGGGGACCGTTGCTTGGGAACGGGCTCTTGAAATCACCATGACGACAATATTCTCTTTTGTGGTAACTCCTTAGCGTTTACTTTGTGCCATGATGACATTGATTGCTTTTCTTTCGTCGGTTTTGGGAATTGATGGGATTTTCCACATATTTCCCCGATTTTCAGGTGTTCTCGGCGATGTTTCGTTCGTCGGTGTCTTTGCGATAGATCCGATGGATAGGACCAGTTATAGAAAGAAGAAGAGAGGCTCCGAAGCAATGGCGCTCGCGGACTTTTGTGCCTATTCCTCGAGCTCCCTTTTCCAATTTTGATGCTTGATTTGCCTATCTGGGTACTTCTTCTTTCTCTTTTTTCTTGAATGATGATGGAAGGAAGGTTGGGGCTGATATTCCTGTGGAAGTCTAATGGTGGATCCTCTGTATGTGTATACGAAGAGATATGTAATAAAGCAAAGAGATTAGCCTGGGGAGATATCCTTTTCGGCAGCATATCGGCGAGTCTTACCCGACCGCTTAGCTTTGGAGGAGAGAGCGAACTCAATAGGTAGAAGTCAGTAGCTGTGGCATATGGATGAGTTGAGTAGGAAAGTAGTGCACAAAGTTCTGTGGATAAGCTGGACATTGTCGTTTGGGGTACTATCTAGGAAAATACTTTGAACTTGTACTTTTACAAGATGGGCCCACCTCCTTTTGGAATTGAAGTTAAACGTGTGGGAGTGAAGGGTTGTAAAATTAGATAATATCCTTGGTCTATGATGACAAAGAGAAAAAGGCGCTTTGTCTTAGTCAAGTAGTTTTATTTTGTTTTATCGCCTTTTCAGGGTTTAGTGAAGTCAGGAGTTGGGGCTCCTCTTTGTTTTTTATTCTGCTTAGTAGATATGTTTTTGGGGTTTGCATTATCTTTTATAGAGATGGATAGGTATTTCCCCGTTGCCTTGCTTATTATACTTATTGCATAACAAAGAAACCGAGGAGAAAAGAAATTGAGATTGGGTACTGGAGGAGCGATTTGTAATACTAATTCAGGGGTAGATGTTCATCCACCCACTGACAAACTAATATGCAATCAATTAAAAATGAACTATGAGTACGGGTTGTAATTGCAATAAGGGTTTGCTGCTGAGTTTCTCCCTTGCACGAACACAACATGTGTTACGTTTGCTGGAGAAAGGAATATTAAAAAAAGCGCGAGCCAAGATTATTGTGTTTGGTCACCTACCTGGTTCTTGGGGCTTGAACTTTTGTCTCTGCCTTCCTCTTCAAGTGATATAAAGGAGTCACAATTATTTGATGACATCGATACTTGGATATTCATTCATTTAAATTGTTTTACCTGTATTTAGTTGCTCCCAAACTTTCTTGTAATGAAAGAAATGTCTTACACACATTATTAGAAGGTGAATGTCGTCATCGAGGTTAACCTATGTCCAAGTATTTGCCTTCTCATCTCTGCTTTTAGGTGAAAAGCTAGTGGAATTTTCGCTCTTCGTCGATGGTATTTCATTGTTATGGTATGCTGAATGCTGATAAGTTCCTCTGGATTAGTTAGAGCATGATGATTGGTGGCTATTAATTATACCTATGTGAGATCTTTACCTTAAAAGTTGGTTTTAGGTTGCAATCTGTCTAGGATGCAATTTAAAAGATGGAAGTTGGTCACATCAGAATCATTCCCAGTTTTGATCGAAGGGATCATTGGAGATGGAGAATGGGATTCTCGCTCTGGTCCCAAATATCCAAGTTTGCCTATTTAATTGGGACTCAATCTCATCGTAAGTAAAATGAAGCCCCAGTTCTCATTGTGCATGACCCATTGTACGTCTAAAACAATATCTAAAGGCCAAACCTGCTAAGTCAGGCTAACTTTGGGCATGGAAATACAAGGGGACTTAAAATGAGAATGAGGTGTTGCCCTCATCCTGAATTAGATTGCATGGAAGATTTAATGGCTGGTTATGACAAGGCTGAAGATACTTTCCATACAGACTTGGGAGAGTCCATAAGCTTTCAACCGGATCAACCTTTTATTGCTGGAGTTGGAAGTGGTCTCTACATTCATGAGAGGGTGGGGTAAATAGGAGGTCTGTTGTGCCTCCACAAACAGCAATGGAGCACAATGCCCTAACCTTTGTATGGCGAGAATCTCTTCGGGCTGGGGGACAGTTCATTTTTGCATCATAGCATATAGCTCTTCACCTTGTCTATTTCTTTCATCTTCTTGTCTTCTTCTTTTCACTTGCCATCGTCCGGTTTTGCATTCGTTTTGCTCTCTTCGTACTTTTGCCCCAATGCTTCTCTAGATAGCTTTCTCGAGAGTTACAGGAGCTTCCTCAATGGTGTGCTTCTGTTGTGGTGGCTCTTGTGCTTTTGATTTATACATTTGAGCTTCATTTCCCTTTTTTAAAAGATAACATGTAGGTATTAGTACAGAAAAAAAAGATTAACAATCTATTTCTTTAGAACTTAATTTTCTGTAGAGTCTTATGATCATTGATCCAAAGCATGTTCCGATTTCAATCATGTGGGATTGGTCTTAACAACATTTAACTTGAGGGTTAAATTTATATGTATTTATACTGCAGGGATTGCCTCCCATACGCGAATTGATAGATCTTCAACTGTTGTTTTGTGTAGCTATGATGTGACATCTATGTATGACTATCTGAAAAATGAATGTCCTCGGCATATCTATATGGAAATTGGCTCTAGGCAATCCATCAAGATTCAAGATCTTAGTCTTAGGGCTTGTGCTTTACTATGGTGGAATCCTCTAGAATCTAGTATGGTGGAATCCATTGGAATCTAGGATTATGGAATCCTCTTCTGTTTCTCACCTTGTGTTTCTTGATTCTTTCACAAGATTGCCCCAGATTTTTACTGATTCTTGTTCTTCTACCTTCGTATGAATCACATACATCTTTTCGGGTCTAGTACAGGACATGTTTCATGATATGTCCTTTATGGGGATAATGGTGCTTGTGCCATTTGCAAGTTTTCAATTGGCTGGGATTCTCTTGATACGAGATACCGTATTCATATTGCACCTTCCTATTATCCCTTTTGATTTCTTTTTGACTATTTCTTCATGCTAGAATGAAACATTTTCCGTGCTGTTAATCAAATCAGTTCAACTCTAATAATTGTGCTCTAGACAGAATCAAGTCATTGACTTGATTAGATGGTGACAAACGTGTCGCTGTTTTCTCATCAACAGGCTGTGACAAAGCAATGGTGTAGCAGACTATGCAATATATTAACCAGACAGCTGATTTTGAGACAATGATAGAGCTTATTGGGACACTTTACTCTATTGCCCTGTGATGGTTAAAATGTGAAATGAAACCCTATTGCAGATTATGTTTATGAGCAATCTTTTTTTCCTTCCCGTGGTTTCTATAGCTAGTTTTGTTATGCAGATATATGTCGAAATTGAGAGAGCACGGTTGATTAAGAAGATTGCAAAAGTAAAGGAAGAACAAGGTCTTATTGCAGAAGCTGTTGACTTTATGCCGGAAATTGCGGTAACTAGAAGCGACTCTTTTGTTGTCACCGATCTTGTAATTGATTTTTCCTTGTCCAACATTTCTATGATGGGTTTAAATTGCAGGTAGAAACTTTTATGTTGTGTCCACTATCTTTTAACTAAATTGTTTTCACGATCAATCGCTACCTAGTATTCAAGTTAGGGTTCAAACCATGAACTTGTATGGCTTTATTTAGTTGGTACATACTCTTCTTCCTTTCTAGCTTTATAGCAAACTCGACGATCAAGATGTGCTTAATGGATCTAAACATACATCTCGGTTTACCTAGTGTTCATGTTGTTAATGATGTAGGTATTACTCACATAACAACAATTACCTCAAGATATGTTGATGCTATAAGGCCACATGGTGAAGGGAAACCCGGAGCGGTTGATACCGGTGAAGCTCTATTGTTGTTGAGTCTTCACTGAGTGTTTTGAGGCACGGCTGTAGGTTCTAAGGAAAATCTACTGGTACTTGGTTCTATCACCACATAATCCTATGTAGTCAAGCCTTCTTAATGCCGCTTTAAGGATCAAAATCTCTCATATATTACCCAATTCAGGTACCATTTTTGAATTGTTCTAGGTAATTGGTTGTACATCTTGCAACATCTCAATAACGTGCCATAGAATTTGGTTGACCATGCCTTTGTTACTTTAACGCAGGTTGCTTCTGAAACAATTGGTCACACTTTGGAGGCTATCCAATGGACTGTTCTTTGGAGTACTTTTAAAGATGAATTTGAGAATGAGAAAAACATGCTTGGAGGTGCACTTGTTGAGAAGGCAGCGAAGATCTTAGACAGAGAATCATTAAATGTGTAATTACAGAACTTTGTCATTTGTGACTCACTCTATTTTCTGCAGAATATTATTGTTGTTTCAAAGTATTACCCGAGGATTATTTTTAAAGAGACTTCAGAGCTGTGATGCCTTAGTATTTAGATCTGATTATGGGGAACATTGGTTTATGTTTTATGAATGATTTTCAAGACCCCACATTTAACCCCGAGCAGCCTCTCGCCTGTAATCCCGATTGGGACATGGTTGCCGGACTTGGATACAAATTCTAAAATAGTGGAAACGAGGTTCAGGTGCCTTGAAAGCCGAAGGCTTGTCATGGAATTGAGAATGTTGTCTTTGTAGTTTCGTTCCGTAAACATTTCTGACCGACATATATGTGTGCACTTGGCTTAGTCAACTTTTGCTCATAAAATTTTTAGCTGTGTAATTGTCTGGTATTGTGAAACCATTTCTTGTCCCATGGAGCCTGAAATTTCGATGCCCTTTGGAAGGGTGGGAGGAGCTGTGCTATATTGCTATAATAGTTCAGCAAGTTTTCTACTAGTATTATCACTCACCATTTCCGGCATATAAAAGTATATCCCACTGTTGGAGCTTTCTTAATGTGTTTAGAAAACCTACATAGCTGAATCACTCAAGGAGAAGAGCTCTCTTCTCGGGTTTCTATTGCTGCTGTTGAAGAGCGTTTTAATCGTTCACATGCCTCAATCGATAAAACCAATACTATCATCTAATAGAAAGATTGTATAATGATAATTATCCAAGCTTGTATTATATTCTATTGCATGACCTATTAGTTTTGTATTACCATTTTAGGAAGCTGAGAAGCATCTCTCCATAATGGCTGTTTCCAGGTCTTGGTGGCAAAAGATAAGCTAGCTGATGTGAGTTCTCTGTCTCCAAATGACAAAGGAGAGTAATGACATGGTGGCAACAGATAAGCTAGCTGATGTGAGTTCTATGTCTCCAAATGAGAAAGGAGAGTAATGACATCTTAAACTCGATGGTGACAAATTTGGAAAAGCTCCTTGATCTTGTTGAGAAACGTTGCCAACAAGTCCACAAGGGAAACCAAGGTTCATAAGGCTACTTTTAGAGCTTGAAGATGCCCTAGTTGAATGAATGATCTCTCTCCCCTTGAGTCTCCTCTCATCGAGGAAGAGAAGTTGAAGAATGCTGTTTCCCATTATGCTCTGAAGTGGAGACTGAAGATATTCCTTATAGATTTCTCGTGCAGCTAGTTTAAATTTGACTGCATATTTTGTAGATGGACCGGATCTAGACCTTGTGTCGTGTAAGGATATACTGAATGCACTTTCTGCATTGGAGTGCGTTTTGATCTTTTCATCTTTCCTCCTGTTTTAATTGAAGATTTGTGGGCTTTCAAGGGTAGGAACTTGTACCAGTGGAACAGGTATCTGCACAAAATGGGCACTCATTCGGACTGCAGTGAGAGCCTTGTTACTAAACTTTGTTTCGCATTACAAATTCTGACGGTGCTTGTGTTTTCCTAACACTGGGGAAAATTACCTCTCCCAAAAGTAAAGGCTAATGAATGTTATTTTTTTATTTCATCTCGCATTTGAAATGAGCACCCGGTTTCTAAGGACCTTCATTTCAATAAGATAAATGCACTTTTTATCTCCTCGAGGGACGTTACTTTTCTCCAACTTAATACATCAATAATTATAAGATCACTTTAAAATTATTCTTGAGGTCTTTGTTAACAAGGCCGATTATTTATGAGAAGTAAATAGTTTTTTTCTTTTTAGAGAATTTAATTTTCAATTTAAAGTGTTTAGAAATACAAGCTTTACTACTTTTAGTTAATGTTGCAATGCCATTGTCAATGACTTAATTCAAATGTAGGGAAAATTCGAGGTAACGCAAAAAATTAATTTTTTTCCATTATTTGAATGCCTTTTTTTACCACGTACTTGAAAACCAATTAATATTCTGAAAATAAAAAGAGCTGTTATAAAATATTAAAAACATTTAATTTGACAAAAATTAGTGTTAGAAAAAGTTTGTGACGTTCATTAGTTTAAAGCCCTGCTGATGAAAAAATCGAATTCTTCATTGATCATAAAGAGCAATTATTGAAACTGATCAATTCTTGTGAAAAAAAAGTCCACTAAAACTCTGTTTTTTTTTAAGCGTCCCCTCTCTCCGCGGGCCACGACCTTTCGAGGTGGAAAACGTGACCCCAATGGAGAAACCGCAGCGGTTTTTGAATGTGGAGCAGTTTCCTCGCTGGTGGATTAAAAACATTGCAACACACACAAAGTTCTCTCGGTACCTTGCTCTGGATAATCGACAGGGGTTGAATTGGATTGCCTGTGCATTTGTTATTTGGTCCAACTCTTGGTATTTAAATATCTGCTAATTGCTATGTGCTCCGCCTCTCTCTGTTTAATTGTGCAATTTGTATCCCACTTTTTGAGTTGTTTGTTTGCTAGGTTGAGCCTTGCGGCAAGCAATTAGCAATGCAGCACGATGCCAGCACCTTTGTACGGCAACCGTCCCTTCTGGCTGGGGACGGAAGCGATTTTACCATTGAGTATTTCTATCATCCTTCTGTCTTTCTTCTATTTACTGCTGTCATCGGGTTTTGCATTCGTTTTGGTCTCTTCTTCACTTTTGCCCCCAAATACTTAGGGGTTAATTATGATGCTTAACTCTTTCGCCGATGGGAAGGTAAATATATGAAATCAAACTCCATCGCAGCTTATATGCGTCAGCAATCTATTTTTGTTTCGTGGTTTCTATAGCTAGTTTTGTCATGCAGATATATGTCAAAATTGAGAGAGCACGGTTGATCAAGATACTTTAAAAAATAAAGGAAGATCAAGGTCTTATAGCAAAAGCTACTGATTTGATGCAAGAAATCAGGGTAACTAGAAGTAGACTTCTGTTGTCATTGATCTTGTAAATGGTTTTTCCTTGTCCAACATTCCTATGATGGGTTTGGAATGCAGGTAGAAACTTTTGTAGCAATGGCAAGTCTGGAGAAAGTTGCCTTCTTTTTTCTTTTTTTTTTGAAGAAGTATGGATTTGTTATATTGCTTTTAGCCATTTACGCACTATTACTCTGATTGGTTTCCTGATTGATGGGTTTTGCAGGTTTGTTTGTGCTTAGATCACCAGGATTATGTCTATGCACATATTCTTTCTAGGAAAATCAGCCCCCAAGTGTGTGATGCAAATCCTTCCAAAGAGAAGAAAAAGCCTAAAGAAGGTGAAAACATTGTGGAACAAGCTCCAGCTGATATTCCGTCACTTCTGGAGTTGAAATGGAAATACTATGACTCATGACACAGTAAATTGGCGTTTTGCTTTGTCTAGTGTTTGTCCACTATCTTTTAACTAATTTGTTTTTGCCAATCAAGCGCCACTTCGTGTTCAGGTTGTGGTTCAAACCACGAACCTGTATGCTTTATATATCTAGCACATACTATTTTTCCTAAGGCATATTCTCTTGTGCCTTTCTAGCTTTAGCGCAAATTCTGACGTTCTAGATGTACTTGATAGATTTGAACTCTCTTAGTTTACTCTGCATTTATGTGGTTAGCAATGTAGGTATAGGTATTACTCACACAACAACGATTACCTTAAGATAAGTTGAATATATAAGGCGATAGATGAGATTCCATCAGTGAAGGGAACCCAAAGCTGAAAATGCTGATGAAGGGAAACCCAAAGTAGTGATACTGTTGAAGCTCTTTCATTGTTAAGTCTTCACTTTGCATTTTTCAAGGCACTTCTGCTGTTCATTACGTGATTTAATTTAATGCAGGTTTTAAGGGAAATCTGGTGGTGCTTGGTTCTATCACCACAGGATCCTATGTAGTCAAGCCTTATTAATGCCACTTTAGAGGATAAAAATCCCTCATAAATTTCCGATTCAGATACACCTTTAATTTTCTTTAGGTAATTGGTTGTACATCCTCTTTCATTATCTCCATAGTGTGCCATAGAATAAGGTTGACAGTGCCTTCAATAATTTAATGCAGGTTGCTGCTGAAACAATTGGTCAAGTTGGAGATTATCCAGTGGCCTGCTTTTTGGAGTACTTTCAAAGATATATTTGAGAATGAGAAAAACATGCTGGGAGGTGCACCTGTTGAGAAGGCAGCAAAAGTTCTTAGACAGAGAATCATTGAACTTGTAATTGCAAAACTTTGTTGTTTTTTATATGACTCAATATTATCTGTTTCTGCAGAATATTATCATTCAAATGTGATCTGCCGAGAGAGAGAGAGAGAGAGAGAGATGAGATCGTGGCAGTAGTGATCTCAACAATGATCATTCAAATGTGACTTGGTTGAAAAGAAATTGAGATTGGGTGCCAAGGGAGTGATTCATAATGCTTATTTGGGGATTGATGTTCATCTACCCATTGTCGAGAGAGAGAGAGAGAGAGAGAGAGAGAGAGAGAGAGAGAGAGAGAGAGAGAGAGAGAGTGGCAGTAGTGATCGGCAACAATGATCATTCAAATGTGACTAAGAAATTGAGATTGGGTGCCAAGGGAGTGATTCATAATGCTTATGAAATGGATATACTATGACTCATGATACGGTAAATTGGTGTTTTTCTTTTTCTAGTGTCGCGCCCACTATCTTTTAACTTATGTCTTTTTGCCGATCAAGCACCACCTAGTGTTCAGGTTGTGGTTCAAACCACAACACATTCTCTTGTTCCTTTCTAGCTTTAGTGCAAACTCTGACGTTCCAGATGTACTTGATAGATTAGTACTCGCATCTCAGTTTACCCTGCATTTATGTGGTTAACGATGTAGGTATAGGTATTGCTCGCACATCAATGATTAACTTGAGACATGTCGATGCTACAAGGCAATAGGTGAGATTCCATTAGTGAAGGTAAACCCGGAAGCAAAGTGTACACTGGTGAAGCTCTTTCGTTGTTAAGTCTTCACTACATGTTTCAAGGAACAACTGTTTATTCTGTGATTTAATTTAATGCAGATTCCAAGGAAAATCTGTTGGTGCTCGGTTCTATCACCACATGATCCTATGCAGTCAAGCCTTCTTAATGCTTCTTTAGAGGATAAAAACCTCTCAGAAAATTCCTAATTCAGGTACCATTTGTGAATTGTTGTGGGTAATTGGTTGTACATCTTGAAATATCACAATAATGTACTATAGAATTGGTTGACCATGCCTTCAATATTTGAACGCAGGCTACTTCTGAAACAATTGGTTAAGTTGGAGGTTATCCAGTGGCCTGCTTTTTGGAGTACTTTCAAAGATGAATTCAAGAATGAGAAAAACATGTTGGAAGGTGCACTGCTTTGAGAAGGCAGCGAAGTTCTTAGACGAGAGAATCGTTGAACTTGCACTTGCAGAACTTTGTCTTTTTTCTTCTTTTTGGATCATCATTCAGATGTGACTCAATCCATTTTCTGCAGAATACTATCTTTATTTCAAAGTATTACTCGAGGATTACCTTGAAGAGACTTGCAAAGCTGTTATGCCACAGCATTCAGGTCTGATTGTGTTGAACATTTTTTTTTATTCTATATCAAGGTCAATCTTTATGAATTGTTGCCTAGACTCCTCATTTAACTTTGAGCTGCCTCCCTGCCTTCAATCCTTGATTGGGGCATGGTTGCTGGACTTGCATACAAGTTCCACATTAGTGGAAAAGAGTTTTGGCGTATTGAAAGCCAAAGGCTTGTCATGAATTTCTGGCCCGACAAATATGGGTACTCTTGGCTTAGTCGATTCTGCTGATATATTTGTTGAGGCTATAACCATTTCTTGTCCCATGGAGCCTGAAATTCTAATGCACTTTTGAAGGTGGGAGGAGCTCTACTATATTGCTAGTATCAACACACACCACTGCATGTGTCACAAAAGTATATCTCGCTATTAGAGCTTTGTTAATGTGTTTAGAATTTCTGCGTAGATGATTCACTCAAGGAAAAGAGGTCTGTTTTTTTTGGGTTCTGCTACCACTATTGTATGATTCACTCAAGGAAAAGAGCTCAGTTTTTTGGGGTTAGGGCTTTAATCAATCGCATGCCTCAATTTATTAAATCAACACTATCATCTGACAGAGAGACGATATGAAGATATATATACAAGCTTGGATGATATCCTATCAGCATGACCTGTTAGTTCTATATTATCATTTCAGGAAGCTGAGAAGCATCTCTGTTGTTTCCAACTCCTTGGTGGCAAAGATAGACCGGCCGATGGGAGTCGTCTGGAATAGATGACAAAAGACAGCAATGACATCTTGAACTTGAGGGCAAAATATATGGGAAAGCTGCTTGATCTTGTTGAGAAAAGTTGCCACCAGATGCGCAAGGAGACTATGGCTCATAAGGCTGTTTGGAGAGCTTGAAGACGTTCTTAGTTGAATGGATGATCTCTCTCCCCTTGAGGGCCCACGCCAAAAAACAAAAGAGAAGCTGAATAATGCCGTTTCACATTGTGGTCTGAAGTGGGACCGAAGATGTTCATCATAGAACTCGAGTAGCGGCTTCAATTTGATTGCATATTTTGCATAGGGGACCAGATCCGGGCCTTGTTCCGGATGGAAATGATATACGAACACACTTTGCATAGGAATGTATTCATTCTTTTCATGCTTCCTCTTTCCCCTCTTCTTTTAATTGAAGATATGTAGGATTTTAGGGTCGAGGCGGTACCGACAAAATAGGTATCGCCACAAGATGGGCACTCATTCGGACTAAAATAAGCGCCTCATCACTAAATTCTGTTTTGCATTACGAATTTCGCTGGCTCTTGTGACGCTAATGAATGCTATTTGTCATTTTTCTTCAAGGGATAATGTTTTCTCGAAGTCGATACTTCAATAGGGGAGGGGCCTTTGTTCTCTAGAATTCTAGCTCCTCCATTCTTTGTCATGGAAGCTGAAAAATATTGGGAAGAGGAAACGATTAGGGCGATCCTTGGTCTATTTTGGCAATAGGCAATCTACATACGTGGGGAATTTTGTTAGTTCATCGAGAAAAAGCTGTGGGCACATCTTTAGCTTTAGCTGTGGAAGTAGTAATGTGGCTAATGCCCAATGAATAACAAGTACTTTCCTAACAAAATGAATTTATTTATCATTTTATCGAAGAATGTCACCGTGAGAATTGCTTAGCAATCAACATAAGTCAGATGAAGAGTATTAGTGATCTTTAGGCTTCATTTGTTTCATGGAAAATAACTTTCGGGAAAACGTTCTTTGAATTTTTGGTATTTGTTTCACGGAAAATGAATTGCTTAGGGAAAACATTTTCTACTATGGGAAAAAGTCTTCTAAACTAGGGAAATTATTTCCACTTTTGAAAAGTGTAAGACATTTTCCTTATTTAATCTCTTTTATCTCACAACCTATAAGCACTCACTTCCTCCTCCCCCTTTTTTTTTTTTTTTTTTTGAATTATTACATTTTCTTCTTTTTTTCCCTCTTCCTCTTTATTTTTATGTTTTCTTTTTCTCTTTTCAAAATTAAGTTTTTAATTCTTTTTCTTCTTCCTTGGCCAGTCGTCGGGCACGGCGGCGACCGGCCACTGAGCCAACTCTAGCCTTGCCCAAGGCCAGATCCACCGAGGGCAAGGCTTGAGCTTGCCGAGGCATCCGTTGGCCAACGAGCTCACTTTGCTCACTGGATCGGTTGACCCTCGAGCTCGTCAAATTTGGCGATTGCATCTTGGTCGATCCACGGGGCACCGGCCACATCAAGGCACACTGCAGCAGAGGAAGGAGGAGGAAGAAGGAGGGAGGAAAAGAAAATGAAAGAAAAAGATTAAAAATTCAATTAAAAAATATATATAAATTAAAATTAATTTTTTTGGTCAATTAAAAATATTAAAATTTAATTTTTTTTTGGTAATTTTTCTCAAAAAATCAAATTAGATAACGAGCAATGGAAAACATTTTCCACTCAAACTTCAAGTTTCAGTCGAACACCAGAAAATATAGTCATTTTTTGGAACATGACTTCTTCGAAAATATTTTTTGGAAACATGATATTTTCCGTGAAATGAACGAACCCTTAATGTTCTAAATTTTTCCCCTTTTTTTGTAAAGCCAAAGGTTTGAAAATCACATCAATTATCATAAGATATACTTAAAAGTCATTCGTGCGGTCAATAAATATTTTGGCCATTATTTGAAGATATCTTTTTGTCATGTACTTAGAAGACTAATTGAAATTTTGAAAAAGGAAAAAAAAAAGAAAAGAAAAAAGACAGCCACTATAAAGCATTGAAAACATTTTTGTTTGGCAAAAAGAGACCTTCAAAATGTTCAAAAACATTTTATTTGACCAAATTTAGTGTAAGAGAAGGTTTGTGATATTCATCACGGCAAGGACCAACTAGTGATAAAATCAAAATTTTCATTGATAAAGAAGAGCAATTGTCAAAACCAATCAATTCTAGTGAAAAAAAAAATTATTAAAGTCTTTTTAAAATTAACTAGCCGATCATATGCTTGATGAAGAAGACCCCATCAATTATAGTTGACAATTTTCCGGCAAATTGAGTTGTACCAATTTTGAAAACCCTAATTGGTTTTCCTCTTTTTGTTGTTTTCTTAATACAACCTTGAATCCCATCTTATCTTTCTCGTATGATTCTTTTGTTTTCAATTTATTTCCTGCTTTTTATTTGCCATCCTACTTGTGGTCATTTTAACCGTCGGCATTTCGACAACGGCAAAGTGGTCAATTTTAAAGAAGAAGAGATAAATTTAAAAAATAAAAAAGTAATTGAAAATTTATCATTATTGTTTTTTGGCTTTAAGCGAATCGTTCCTCTTTTCTTGTGCTCATGAAGGAGAACTCTTGTTTCTAGCCCCGGTCGTTGGAGCTTTCAGTTAAAGCTCGAGGTTTTCGCACCATTTCTTGGATTGGAGTGCTGTCATCAAATCATGCCCCCGTCACCATCTTCTTCAGCGACCGAAGATGGTCGAGCCATGCCCCAATATTCCAAAGCTCCACAACAATGGGGGCGTCGTGGGATCCGCCAGGGAGCCGCTCTCTGCTCAGAGTGAAGAAGCAGCTCTCCCGAAAGGCCGTCTTGCCTTCGCGAGCGCCCCCACCTCTCCGCGGCCCAACATAGTACCTGGATGAGAACCAACGTAAATCAAGGGTTATTAGATCTCGTATAAGGATCTTGTACATTTTATAAATAAACAACCTTGACCACACCATGTAGGTTAGCTGAGGCCATTGCCATCCTTTCACTATATTGTATTTCACATCTAGTGACATTTGGTTCGGTCACGCTAGTGGAATGTGCTTTTGGAACATGGTGAATCTTGTCCATCTTGCTGGTTTCCAACAACACATCCTTTGGAGGTGGGCACAATCTAGCAGCGGTTGTCGCTTGATCGACATATCGCTGGGAATAAGAAGATGCACCAAGCTGCAACCTTTTATGAGAGGGCTCTTCGGTGTCTAATTGCGGGAAGTCTACAGAACGTGGGAAGTCTGCAGAGGTCGTGACGCTTGTACCGCCTGAATTCCTGCTTAGGTTAAGACTATAACTGTTTTCGAAAGAACCTAAAACCGGATGCTTGTTTTGTTGAGCTAACTTAAGCTTCAGCTCAGATTCCCATAGAGCAATCTGCTGCCGCAAGTCCTGAAGTTCAAGACTCCTTGGGCCTACGACATGATCAGATCCATGCTCCTGGCATTCCAATTTTTGGTTGAGCATACCCAAACTTCTTCCTGCACTTCCTTGCCCAATTGAAGGTGCAGAACCAATCCCATTGTTTGCTTCCTGGTTCTTCGTCTTTGGATGTATAAATGTACAACTAGAAGGCAATCTTTTGGACATCATTTGTTTTAGTCTCGAGTAGGGTATCCCAACTTCTTCGATGTTTTCTGGGCCAAAATAGGTGGCTTCTGATTTCCATTTATCCAACTGTTTTAGCTTTATCTTCAGACCTCCTATCCTGTCTGCCCCCATCAGAATCACTGCTGCTCTCATCATCAGAGAAGCTTATAACAAGATTGCCGTTAGGCCCCAAGGAACCACCAGTTCCAGATCTACCAGACTTCTGTCCAACTTGATTCATTCCAAGACTATTCTCATGTTTGGTTTGTATATATGGTCTGGTTGGAAACTCAATTGAGATTGCAGGAGGATCAGCAGCATCAACCTTTGCTGGTATGAAATAATGGCAAACAGAAAAACGTCATGAAAGGAAAAAAAAAAAAAAGATCAAGTAAAGGTTCAGACAAAACACCAGAGTCAGAAGAGCAGAAATGTTAAGCATCTCCAGGAAATGTGCAGGTACACACTTATTTTGGAAGACACTGATACCAGAGAGCAACCCTGAGACACTCTATTCTAGATAAAACAAGGAGTGTACAGAAAATAAGAAGCGTTCTTGATTTTAATGCAATGTAAGTTTATGTAAGCAGACACATTCAATTATGCTGCTGATTCAAGGACCTGTAAGTTTATGGATAGGATGAGTGGAGATCTTAAGTTGCTGCACCAGGTCCAATGCATTTATCAGCTCATAACAATAGCATCCCACGCCCCCCAAAAAAAAAAAAAAGCGCTAAAATCACAGTGGTTTCCTCGTTTGTGGATTAAAATGTCGAAGCTGAGACAACAGGGTGTAATGCCCATGTGTTGGGTTTCAGTTGCAACTTTGTTCTCTATAAGTTTGTTTTCATTGGGTATTAGGTTGTGCGATGCATGCAGGCCTTGTAGGAGCATTATCTTGGTGAGAAATTTTGTTGAACAATTGGTGGGCAAATATTTGCTAATTTCTTTGTGCTTAGCCACGCTTTTGAAGTATCTCCTTGTGCTTTGCCTCTCTCTGTTTAATTGTGAAATTTGGATCCCACTTTTCAAGTTGCTAGTTTACTGGGGTGAGCCTTGCAGCAAGAATTAGCTAGTTGATTGCTGGCTTACGTATTAGTCCTAGGTGATTGTATTGGGCAACTAAATAGGGGGATTCTCAGTGTTTTGACAGGAACTTCTTGGTCTGGTACCATAATTATTGAATTGTGTGACATTGTTGATTTAGCGGATGCACTATCTTGCAAATGATTTTTTTAGGGTCTGACACTATTACCTGTTGACGTTAACTTTCTGCAGGTAATAAATTATTCAAGATGGCGAGATTTGGAAGAATTGCTTAAAAGATGTGCTTCTGGAACTCTTTAATGAATGAAGGTTGGCGTTTATATTCCTGTGGAAGTTTAATGGTGCTTATGTGTACACAAAGAATGGGTAATAAGCAAAAAGTTTACTTGAGATATCCTTTCTGGCAGGGTGCTTGTATTTACTTATGAAGTGAAATTAATTAACATCAGTGAGCATTCAGCGCCCAAGTAGTACAAAGTGAGTTTCCAGCAGTTAGCATTGCCACTTTCTCTCAAAAGAAAAAAAGAGGAGGAGATAGCAAACTCAATAGGTTGTTGAAAGATTACTTGGTAACTTAAAGGATGCATTTACCTAAGATTCGTTATCAATAATTATCTCCCCGATCCATGAAGTCAATGTAAGATCATGTGATGCTGCATCCTATCAAGAACACTGATTGGAAGTTCTCATAGGAAAATAATGCACAAAGCCATGTGGATAAGCTGGACATTGTGATACTATCTAGTGTGGAGGTACTAGCAAAATCTTTTGTCGTACTTTTACAAGATGGACCCTCCCTTTGGAGTTGAAGTAAACATGTGTGAGTGAGGATTGAAAAATAGAGATCCTTAATCTGTGATGACAGAGAAAAGGCATATTTTTAAGTTAAGTAGTTTTATTTTGTTTTTTCATCTTTTCAGGGTTTAGTGAAGTCAGTAGTTGGTGCTTCACTTTGTTTTTATTCTGTTTAGTAGATTTTTTTTAGGATTTGAGTTCTCTTGTATAGGGATGAATTCTTTTTGTTTTAGATGGATAGGTATTTCCTTGGTGCCTTACTTAGTATACCTTTTACACAGCAAAGAAACCCGGGAGAAAAGAAATTGAGATTGGGTGTCAGACGAGTGATTCAAAGTACTAATCAACTAAAGATGAACAATAAGTATGGGCTGTACCTCTCCATTGCAATAAGGGTTTGCTGTAGTTTCTCCCTTGTATGAACGCAGCAAGTGTTAGGTTTGCTGGTGGCAAAAGGAATATTAAACAAGCAGGAGGGATTATTGCGTTCGGTCGTCTACTGAATTATTGGGGATTGAACTTTTGTCTTCCTAGCTGAAAGCACTCTTTGCCTTCCTCGTCAAGTGATTGAGTCATCATTATTTGGTGACACTGATACTTGGATATTCATATCTGTGAAGTTGTTTCTCCTGTATGTGGTTGCTCCCAAACTTTCTTGGTCAAAGGAAGCATTTTACACTCCTTTGTTAGGAACGAATTGGATCATCGAGATTAACTGATGTCCAGGTATTTTCCTTTCATCTCTGCTTTGGGTTGATAAGCTGGTGGAAATTTTACTCTTCATTGATTGCATTTTATTGTTATGCTATGCTGAATGCCAATAAGTTCCTCTGGAATAGTCAGAGCATTATGACTGGTGGCTATTTATATGTACCAGAATTTTACCTTCACAATTGTTATTAGGATTGCTATCGGTATAGGAGGCGATGGAAAAAGGTACAAGTTGGTCACATCGACAATCATTCCCAGTTTGGATTAGGAGTAAGATCATTGGAGATGTAGAATGGGATTCCCAATCCCAATTCCAAATATCCTACTTTGCCTATTTAATTAGGACTCCGCCTCTTAGTAAATCAAATTAGGCCCCAGTTCCTGTCGTGCATGACCTATTTTGCATCTGAAACAATATCTGAAGGCTGAACCTTCTAATTGGGGCTAACTTTGGGGATTGAACTATAAGGGGATCATAAATGAAATTGAGGTGTTGCCATCGTCCTTAATTAGATTGGATGGAAGATCTAATTATTGTTGTGGCAAGGCTGAAGATACTTTCTATACAGACTTGGGAAAGTCCATATGCTTTCGCCTCGATTAAGAAAAGATTAAGAAAAACCTTTTGTTGCTGGAGTTGGAAGTGAGCTCTATTTTTGTGAGAACTTGGGTTGCGGTATATGGGAGGTCTACTATTCCTCCACAAGCAGCAGTGCGGCACAATGCCATCACCTTTGTATGGAAACCATTTCTTCTTGTTGGGGACGGAATTCTTTCTACGTCATAGCATATAGCTCTTTACCTTGTCTATTTCTTTCACCCTCCTCTCTTCTTCTTTTCAATGCCATCATCTGGTTTTGCTTTCAATTTGTTTTCTTCTGTACTTTTGCCATCATCAATAGTGCAGAGCCCAATGATTATTGATCCAAAGTGTGGTCCAGTTTCAGTCATTTGGGATCGATCTCAACAACCATTGCCTTAAGGGTTTTATTTTTATGGACTCACACTTTAGCGATTGCCTCCCATGTGTACTGATTAGATCTTATAATGTCGTTCTGTGTAGTCATAATATGCCATCATGTATGAATATATGAAAAACGAATGTCATTGGCATATCTATTTGGGCATTGGCTCTTGGCAATCCCTAGAGATGCAAGAACTCAGGCCTTGCACTCATGCTGTTTGCAAGTCTTTTCAATTGGCTGGGATCCTCCTGATTTTATTTGTATTGCACCTTGCTATTACCCCTTTTAGTTCCTTTTTCTCACTCTATTTTCTTTCTAGAATGAATAATTTTTCTTGCTGTTAATCAGATAGTTCAACTGAAAGTTTTATTGTGTTCTAGACATAAGCAAGTAATGAATTAATTAGATGGTGGCATTCGCGTTGCTACTCTCTTATAAACAGGTTGCAGCAATGGAGAAGCGAGGTTATGAAATATATTGACCAGACACACGATCTTGAGACCAAGATTGTGCTTATTAAGGCCCTTAACTCGTTGTTCTTTGGGAAGGTGAAAATGTGAAATCAAACTCTATTAGGGGTTCATGAGCAATCTGTTTTGGTTTCAGGGATTCTATAGCTAATTTCATTATGCAGCTATATGTCAAAATTGAGAGAGCACGGTTGATAAAGAAACTTGCAAAAAGTAAAGGAAGGACAAGATCTTATAGAAGAAGCTGCTAATTTGATACCAGAAATTGCAGTAACTGGAATTTAGGTTGTGGTTCAAGCCATGGCTTTATTCATCTATCACATTCTCTTTTTCCTTCCTATCTTTATCACAACTCTGATGTTAGAGATGCACTTAATGGATTTGAACACACATCTTACCTTGAATTTCATGTGGTTAACGATGTAAGTATTACTCACATTACAATGGTTACCTTGAGATTTGTTGTTGCTATATGGCGATACATGAGATTCCATCAAGCGAAGGGGAAACCCAGAGCAATGGGCACCAGTGAAGCTCTTTCATATGAAGCTTTGTCAAGTCTTCACTGATTGTTTTAAGGTGCAATGTTCATTCTGTGATTTAATTTGTCGCAAGTTCTAAGGAAAATCTGCTGGTACTTAGTTCAGTCACCACATGATGATTATGCAGTCAAGCCTTCTTAATGCCGCTTTAGAAGATAAAAATCTCTCAGAAATTCCCCAATTTAGGTACATCTTTGAATTGTTTCTAGGTATTTAATTGTACATTTTGTTGCAATATCTCAATAATCTACCATAGAATTTGGTTGGCTGTGCCTTTGTTGTTTTAACGCAGTTGCGGCAGAAACAATTGGTCACAATGGAGGTTATCAATTAACTGCTCTTTGGAGTACTTTCAGAGATGAATTTGAGAATGAGAAGAACATGCTTGAAGGCGGACTCGTTGAGAAGGCAGCAGAAGATCTTAGACGGAGAATAAGCGAACATGTAATTACAGAACTTTGTCGTTCTTTCTTGATTTCTTTGGATCATCATTCAGATGAGACTTTCTCTATTTTCTGCAGAATGTTACTCGAGGATTACCTTGAAGAAACTTGCATAGCTGTTATGCCTCAATATCCAGGTTGATTATGTTGAACATTTATTTATGTTCTTTATCAATGTCATTCTTTGACTGATTGCCTAGACCCCTCATTTAACCCCGAGCAGCCTCTCGCCCGATACTTGCGGGGTATGGTTGCTAGACAGGATACAAGTTCCAAAAAGTGGAAAAGAAGGTTTGGTGCATTGAAGGCCAAGGCTTGTCTTGAGGTTGAGAATGTTGTCCTCATAGTTTTATTCTGTGAACATTGCATACTATGCTTAGTCAACTTCTTCTCATAAAATTTGTTATAGCTATAAGTGTCGATGTTTGGCATTGTGAAACCATTCTTGTCCAATGGAGCCTGAAATTTTGATGCCGCTTTAGAAGTGTGGGAGGAGCTCTGCTATGACTCACCATTTCCAGTGTTACAAAAGCATATCTTGTGATTAGAGCTTTCTTAATGTGCTCAAAAAATTCTATGCAGCTGAATCACTCAACGAAAGGAACTCTGTGTTTAGGGTTTTGTTACCGCTGTTCTAGAGAGCTTTAATTATTTACGTGCCTTGATCTATTAAATCAACACTATCATTTGCTAGAGAGACTGCATAATAGTAATTATACAAGCCTGTATGATATTCTATCAGCATGACCTGTTAGTTCTATGACCATTTTAGGAAGCTGAGAAGCACCTCTCCAAAATGGTTGTTTCCCAAGTCCCTGGTGGGAAAGATAGACCTGCTAATGGGAGTTGTCTGTTTCCAGATGACAAAGGAGAGCAATGATACTTGAACTCGGGCTACAAATTTGGAAAAGCTCCTCAATCTTGTTGAGGAAATCTGCCACCAAATCCACAAGCAAACTATGGTTCATAAGGCTGCTTTGAGAGCTTGAAGATGTTCATAGTTGAATGAATGATCTCTCCCCTTGAGCCTCCTCTCTCTTACCAAAAGAAAGGAGCTGAAGAATGTGGTTTCATGTTGTCTCTAAAATGGGGACTAAAGATATCATAGAACTCTCATGTAGTTTAAATTTGATTGCATATTTTGCAAATGGACCAGATCTGGGCCTTGTGTTAGACTAAAATGATACACTGAATACACTTTCTACAAAGGAATATATTTTGGTCTTTTCATCATTCCTCTTCCCCCTTCCTTATAATTCAAGATTTTTGAGCTCATGGGGTACAGAACTTGTGCAAATGGAATTGGTATCAGAACAAGATGTGCACTCTTCAAAAGTCCTGTAACTTTTGTCTTCCCGGCTCAAAGCACTCTTCGCCTTCCTCATCAAGGGATATTAAAGGAATCAAAATCATTTCATGACACTGATACTTGGATATTCATATGTGCTAATTTGTTTTTCATGTATATAGTTGCTCCTGAACTTTCTTGTACTAAAGGAAGTAGCTTACGCTCCTTTGTTAGGAGCGAATTGGATAATGGGGATTAAACTATGTCCAGGTATTTGTCTTTTCATCTCTGCTTTTGGGTGATAAGCTGGTGGAAATATTGCTCTTCATTAATATAGTCATTGTTATGCTACGCTGAATGCTTTGATAAGTTCCTCTGGATTAGTTAGAGCACTATGACTGGTGGCTATCTATTATACATACACCAGATTTTTACCGTCACTATTGTTATTAAGATTGCTATCGATATACCATGCAATTAAAAAGATGGAATTTGGTCACATTGAAAATCATTCCCAGTTGAGATTAGGAGCGAGAATCATTGCGAATGTAGAATGGGATTCCTAATCCCAATCCCAAAAGCCTACCTTGCCTATTTAATTAGGAGTCAATCTCATAGTAAACCAAATTGGGTCTCAGTGCTCACTGTGCATGACCCATTGCACATTTAAAAAAAATACCTATAGGCCAAACCTGCTAATCAGGGCTAACTTTGGTAATTGAACTATAAGGGGATTAGATGGGATGAACTATAAGTGAGAATGAGGTGTTGCCCTCATCCTGAATTAGATGGGATGGAAGATTTAATTGGTGGTTGTGGAAAGGTTGAATTTACTTTCTATGCAGACTTTGGAGAATCCATAAGCTGTTCAGTGAGTAAGAATAGCCTTCATGAGAGCTTGAGTTGGGGTAAATGGAAGGTCTGCTGTGCCTTCACAAACAGCAGTGCAGCCCATTGCCAACACCTTGTCTATTTCTTTCATCCTCCTGTTTTCCTCTTTTCACCGCCATCATCTGGTTTTGTGTTTATATACTCTTTTCTCTACTTTTGCCCCCAGATGCTTCTCTAGTTAACTTTCTTTATGAGGTACAAGAGCTTCTTCAGTGATGTGCTTCTGCTGCAGTGATAATCATGCTTTTGTCTTCTACTTTTAAACTTCATTCCCTCTTTTCAAAGATAATATACAGGTGTCAGTACAGAAATAAAGATTAAGTATCTATCACTCTAGAGCTTAGTTTTCTGCTGAGTCTTATGGTCATCAATCCAAAGTATGGTCCAATATCAATCATTTGAGATCGATCTTAACAACCTTTACCATAAGGATTAGATTTTTATATTGCAGGGATTGTCTTCCTTATGCATACTAATTAGATCATGAACTGTCATTTCGTGTAGCTGTGACATGCCATATATGTATAACTATCTAAAAAATGAATGTGCCCGGCACATCAACATGGGAGTTGGCTCTAGGCAATCTGTTGGGATGCAAGATCTCAGTCCTGGTGCTTGTGCTCTAGAATCTAGTATGGTGGAATCCTCTAGAATCTAGTATTGTGGGATCCTCTTCAGTTTCTCACCTTGTGTTTCTAGATTGTCTCCCATGATTGGCCCAAATTTTTACTTCTTGTACTCATGTATGAATCACATTACTTTTTTTTTCATGTCTATTTCAGGATACATTTCATGATATGTCCTTTATGGGGATATTATGGTACTTGTGCTGTTTGCAAGTTTTCAATTGGCTGAGATCCTCTTCATAGAGATATCCATACTTGTATTGCACCTTGCTTATGTCCCTTTTGGTGCCTTTTTTTACCATATTTTCATTCTAGAGTGACAAATTTTCTGTGCCGTTAATCAAATAATTCAAATCAAAGTTTTAATTGTGATCTAGACATTATCAAGTCATTGACTTGATTGGATAGTGACCTAAATATTGCTGTTTTATCAACAGGATGTGACAGCAATGGCACAAAGAGCTATGCAATACGTTGACCAGACACCGATCTTGAGACCAAGATAGAGCTTATTAAGACACTTAACTCTGTCATCGCTGGGAAGGTGATTTTGTGAAATCAAACTCTATTGCAGCTTATGATGATGAGCAATATGTTTTTGTTTTGTGGTTTCTATACTAGTTTTGTTATGCAGATATATGTTGAAATTGAGAGAGGACAGTTGATCAAGAAACTTGCAAAATAAAGGAAGAACAGGGTCTTATAGAAGAAGCTGCTGATTTGATGCGATAAATTGCGGTTATTGGAAGTCGACTTCTATTGTCACTAATTTTGTAATTGGTTTTTCCTTGTCCAACATTCCTATTATGGGCTTAATTTGCAGGTAGAAACTTTTGGAACAATGGCGAGAGGTGGAGAAAATTGCCTTTATCCTTGAACAAGTATGGGTTTTTTGTATGTCTTTCAGCCATTATGCGCTATTGTTATAATTGGTTTTCTGATCGCAGGTTCATTTGTGGGTAAATCGCCAGGATTATGTTCAAGCACAGATCCTTTCTAGGAAGATCAGCCACCAAGTCTCTGAGGCGGATCATTCTGAAGAGAAGAAAAATCCTAAAGCGGTGAAAATATTGCGGAAGAATTCGTCACGTCTGGAGTTGAAACGGATATGCTACGAACTCATGTTTCAGTACATTGTCGTTTGTCTTTTTCTAATATCGTGTCCATTATCTTTTCACTAAAAAAAAAATTGGCTATCAAGTACTACCTCGTATTGAGGTTGTTATTCAGACCATGAATTTGCATGGCTTTATTTGTCTGGCACACTCTTCTTCGTTTCTAGTTTTACCACAAACTCTAAATTTAAGATGTACTTGATGGATTTGAGCACCCATCTCAGTTTACCTCGCATTCATGTGGTTAACGATGTAGGTATTACTCACATAACAATGATTACCTTGAGATTTGTCCATAAGGTGATATATGAGATTCCATGAGGGAAGAGAAACCCAGAGCAATGGATACTAGTGAAGCTCTTTCTGATGAGGCTTTGTTTTCATTGAGTTTGTTAAGGCACAACTGCTCATTCAGTGATTTGATGAAGTGCGGGTTCTAAGGAAAATCTGTTGGTAAGGGTCATTTGCTTTCGCGGAAAATATCATGTTTCTGCAAAACATTTTCTTAGAAGTCATTTTCCAAAAAAATGACTTTATTTTCCGGTGTTCGGCTGAAACCTAAACTTTAAGTGGAAAATATTTTTCATCGTTCATTAGCTAATTTAATTATATGGGAAAAATGATAAAAAAAAATTTAAATTTTAATATTTTTAATTGACCAAAAATTAGTTTTATTTTTTATATTTTTTAAATAAATTTTTAATTATTTGTATTTTAAAAAAATTGAATTTTTCTTATTTTTTTCTTTTTTTTTTTCCTTCCTCCTTCCTCCGCCATTGCATGCGACAATGGCCGGTTGCCTGATGGCCAACCAAGACCCGGTTGCCGATCCGACAAGCTCGAGACTCGGCCAATCTCGCCCGAGCTCGCTAGAGCCGGCGAACCTCTGGCAAGCTCAAGTGAGGCCCGAGCCCTGCCCAGCTTGCCGGATCTAGCAAGGCTCGAGCTCTGCCCTAGGCCGGCGAGAGCTCCGCCTCGCTCGATCCGGTGAGGCCCAAGCTCAACTTCGCCAAATCGAGCTTGGCGAGCCTCGCCGGCCTAGGGCAAGGCTTGAGCGGGCTTGCGGCCGGTCGCCGGCCACCGCCATGGTCGATGATCGACCAAGGCCAAAGAAGAAGATGAAAATGAAAGAAAGAAAAGAAAAAAGAAAAGGAAAAAAAATTAAAAACTCGATTTAAAAAAAGAAGATAAAAAGATAAAGAAAGCATAAAAATAAAACAAAAATGTATTGGTAAAAAGAAGTAAGATGGAAGAAGTTATAGAAAATGTTTTCCACTTCTAAAGGTTGTTTTTTCCAATGATGGAAAACATTTTCCTTGACTAGTTCATTTTCCATGAAACGAACGCTGGAAAATCCGGAAAACGTTTTTCCAAAAATCATTTTCCGCGAAACGAATGTGGAGGGCTTTCACAAGGGGTAAATTGGTTGATTTTTCCAGAAAAAAAAAATCAGGTATAGGACAAGAAAGGAATAGAACTAACAAATACCACTAAAAATCCTTAAATAAGTACACCCACACTACTTATTTTTCATTAATTTTTTCGTCACAAAGAAACCCAATTATATAGCCGGGCATCATTTACTCCAAATTAATGTTTGTGTTATAATAAATTTCAAGTTGGTATATATGTGTCATATTTATTCCAAACTAATTTTCACATCACAAAATTGGACAAAAGTTAATGAGGATAGCACTTTGAGATTTTCCTAGCATGTGAATTAGTTTGGGATATATATAGCACGGAGTACTAGTTTGAGATTTTTATGACACAAAAATGAATTTGGGGTAAATGGGGCATGAGTGTACTAGTTTAAAATTTCTTGATACAAAAATTAATTTGAGTAAATATGGCACAAGTGTACCCATTTAAAATTTCTTGTGATACGAAAGTTAATTTGAGTAAATATGGCACAAGTGCATTGGTTTGCTATTTTTGTGTCATTGACTATAACAAAATTTTGTGATTTTTTCAGGTCAACATCACAAACCTCTGTTGATATCATCAAGTCGTGATAATTTGCGTCATGTAATTTGCATCATGGCATCAAGTAGATCAATTAAATGGGCAAATCGAGTCTAGTTTGGGATGGATTGAAAATTGTTCGACTTAAATAGACCCATCTAACTCGTTTTGATCTATTACTATGTAATACAAAACTAATGACCTATACCTGACCCACCACGACCCATATTACTAAAGCACTTCTATGTCTAATTCAATCTAGGAAAACTTATGTGTAAAGTGACTAAGCGCGAGATTGAGTAAGAGCAAGAAAAAATGATAAGAGAATCATGAAGTTGGGTTAGGTATAAGAAAATCATGAATCCATTGAGGACCCATTTACTACTCAAATCTTTTGGATACCCTTGAATTAGAGATGCCAGTTGGCTTGCTAACCCAATTGACTTGACGGGCCAGCAAGTCACAAGGCTCAGATGGGATTGGGCCGGCTCAATTCAAATTCAGTTATACTCATACTTTCTTACTCACCTATGAACACATACCCTTTCGAGTGTTCGGAGTATCTTATGAAAATACTCTTCTTTCCTCTAGGACCAAATTTCCCAAACTTGTGATAGGGCTCATGAGTATAGGTAGCACAACCCCAAGGCTTAAGAAAACTTAAGTCCGATTTTCTACCTGTCCATAACTCATATGGAGTGGAAGTAACTGATTTGGAAGGCACTCAGTTAAGTATATATGCAGCAGTTAACAACGCATCACTCCAAAAAGTGATAGGTAAGTTAGCATGCACCATCATGGACCTAACCATTTCTAGTAGGATTCTGTTTCTTCTTTCCGCAACACCATTTTGTTGAAGAGTATATGAAATAGACAAATGTCTTTCTATTCCTTTTTCATCACATAATTTTCTGAACTCATCAGATAAATATTCTCGACCTCGATCGGATCTTTTATTTTTTTATCTAATTGATTTTCTACCAAATTCATAAACCTTTTGAAACAACTTAATACTTCAGATTTATGAGAAATCAAATAGACATATCTGAATCAAGTATAATCATCTATAAACGTGATGAAATAAACAGCCCTATGCATTCCTCTTACATTCATCGGACCATAGACGTCAGAATGAATTAATTGCAAAGGAAATTCAGCTATTTTCCATTTTTCCAAATGGTTTCCTTGTTGTTTTTCCTACTAGGTAATGCTCACATATGGGCAGATCGACTTTTTCAATATTGCCTAACAAGCCCTCTTTGGCTAGTATATTCATACATTATTGGCTAATGTGACCAAGTCTAGCATGCCCACACTCACATCATTATCATATGAAGTAGAAGACGTGAAAAAGGAATAACAAACATTGACATCACCACAGTCAACATTTAGTACAATAAAACTATCCAGAAAATAACCACAACCATAGTAGTTTGTATCCAAATACAAATCTACACCTATATTATGGAAGTTCATATTAAAACCAAGCTTGACCAACACTAAAACATATACTAAATTTCGACGAATCTCTGAAACATATAAAACATCATGTAGGAACAAGGTGCGTCCACCACACATGTTCAATTGGCAGGTGCCAATCCCTTTAACTTCAGCTCTAGAGTTATTTCTCACATAGATCCACTTAGTTTCAGTTGGTACTCATCGGAATTCCACGAAGAATCCTCTATCCTTCGCTACATGGTCTGTTGCTCATGAATCTACAATCTACAAATGATTGGATTCAGCCAATAATACAGAACTTAACACATAAGCAAAGTTCTCAAATGTACAAGAGGTGTTTACCTTTTTCGGCTCACAACAGTTGCGAGCATAGTGACCTTTCTTGTCACAATTGTAACACCTCACCCTTGACATTTTCTTCAATTGATTACGTTTCCCTCTCTTGTGTTGGTTAACTCTTGATTTCTTGCAATAAGGACTTGATCATTTGCATTCCCACATATTGAACGAATCAATACACTTGCGTTTAGAGCTCAAAGCCCTTTCTGAGCTAGAACCAGCATTGCAAATATCTATTTTCGGCTCAAATGCCGTTAGGCGGTCCTCTACTAGCTTAAGGTGGCGCACGGCATCCTCAAGATCTTCCATAACATAGTCAAGAGCTTCTAGTGCTTTTTGCTTTTCTAGCATATTTTGAATCTTCATATTCAATATTTCACAATTGTTGCCGTTCATATCAGCAATTACGTTTTTAGTTGTTGAAACCATCGATCTGAACACATTAGACATATATGCACGAATAATTAATGCCTATCATTTATGCATCCACTTTGCATTGACCCATCATATCAATGAATAATTTCAAGTAAGGTTTCATAATCAAAGGTCACTATATTTCCAATCATCCTCCAAAAATCATAACTTAAAACTATCATTAATATAATTGTCTTATGCAAAATAAATTCTATGAAGTTACAAAAACTTCTATGAACTACCCACAACAGTCAACAATAACAGAAAACAAATAATATTTGACATCCAATAGAATAATAATGCTTTCACATAATACAACTAACATATCAGTTGCCACACCAACAATAATTAAGTATAAAAGCATTACATGAGATGTCCACAAAAGCACACTAAACAAAGACCATCCAATACATCTAACACCAAATCAATACACGAACTGGGAAAGATCCTCTTTTGTTCAATTTCTTGATCTTTTCCCTTGTAACAGTCCAGTAATAATCATTTATAAAATCCATCACAATTTTCCTATATGAAGCGGTTCTGTTGACATCCTATATGCGATTCAACACTCTTTGCCATTCTGGTGGAAGAGTGTTCATGAAAAATCGCACCATCTCAGATTGTGGCAAGGGACGACCATTCCATATGACCTTTTGAATTTTCCCATTGACTTCAAGAACGTGATCAATTAAGTTACTACTCTCCCATCGATGATCAGTCAGCTCAGCTATCAACTTAAAAAGCTTTTCCTTTTGTTCATCGGTAATTGCGCGAATATGTGTGCGCAACTTAAGGGGAGGCATTGTTCCTGCAACAAATGCAAAACAAATAAGGGATCACATATAATCGACATAGACTTAATTGGAAAAAGAAACACATTCTTTTCCTCTCCTTTTTTTTTTTTGTCAACAGTCAATAGTCAAAGTCAACAGGTCAACGGGTCAACGGTCGGAGTCAACGGTCGGCGGGTCGGGCTGGTCGGACCGGATGGGCAAACCGACCGGCACGTGCGGCACGCGTGTGCAGTTGACGTCACGATGACGTTAGCTAGCGCATGCCGTGCACGTGCGTCGCACACACGTGCGTTGGCCCCGCGCACGTGCGTCGCACGCGTGCGCGTCGGCCTCGCGCGCGCACGTGTGACGCACGTGCCCGTGGCTTCGTATCGGCGCGTGCGTTGCACAAGCCGAAGACGCCAGTTTGTTCCGGCTGCGCATGTGGGCGCGTCCGGCGGCCTTTGGCGGCATTCCGCCATTCGTCGCACTCGTCTCGACGAGACCTTCCATCTAACGCCATCAAAAATAGATTTCTACTTACAAAAACTTAAAAAAATGGATGAACAGTGCTCGGGTGTCGGGATTTTTCCGCCCCAATCGGTGTCGGCCAATAAATTTCACAAAAAATCAATAAGAAATCATCCATAAACATGAGATGGGTCGGGAAAAAATATGGAAAAAGATCAAAAAACAAGAACTACGGCTCTGATACCAATGTTGGGATTGTCGGATTTCCCTGAAACCGGATTCAACACTAAATCGAATCCCTAAACTTGTGCGGAAGACGAGCTCGGGAAAAACACATGCATCACCGATCCTAAGGCACATCACAAAATCGAACGTATCTTGTTAACCACAGATTAAACATCAACGCCGATATGAGGAAGAGAAACTGATCACGTTCAATCCGATGACGTCAATTGGCCTTGAAGGGAAGAGAGTGTCGTATCTTTTTGTTTATTCTTTCTTTTGGAGGGAGAGAGGAAGGAGGAACGTACGTATTGCCAAAATGTGCGTTCCTCACTCTTTATTTCCCCCTTATATACGTCTTCTGAAAAAAGAAACGTGTCCCTTCATCACATCCCTCTATCCATGAGCCATAATATTGTGGGCCGGGCTTTTAAACCCAACATGGGCAGACGGGCCAACTTAGGCCCATCACATTAATAATTAAAACCATCACTTTCTGGCGTGGAGGGGCCCCCGCGTCATCGTGAAAGTCTGTGGAAAAACAGTACTTTTCGACGGCAGCGAGAGGAGAATCGAAGGACGCGGGACACCTGTCTTTAACGTCCTTGGCTTTCTCTGTCTCTCTTAATCTTTCTCCTTCGTAGGGGGGCCAGGATCTCGGGGCCCCCTCTTTTCCCCGGAAAATGGTCTCGGTTTGACGAAAGATCTGTAGGAGACTCTCGGTTTGGTAAATGGACCTGATGAAGAGCAAAGCTTTTGCGTCGCAACTTCACCACAATTCAAACAATATTTTCTCTTCGTAGTACAACCCAAATCCTTACTTGTACTTGCTTTGCTGTACACCCACATCCTTACTTGCTTTAGTATGCAGCCCACATGAGCACTAGCACAACATTAAAGACAATGTCCTATGAAAAGGTAGTTGGACAGAGGGAGGGTGCTTTGCTCGTTCTAGATTTGGCTAATTGGCTTAGTCAAATGCACAAGTAGGGAAAAAGGTGTTTGGATACCCTTCTCCGCCTGTCCTCTCCATCTCAAGATGCCTCATGCGAGTATTGACTTCGGCGAGGGACAGAAAGAGGGTGCTTTGCTCGTTCGTAGGTGCAATCTAGATTTGGCTAATTGGCTAAATGCGGCCAAATGCAGAAGTAGAGGGAGAAAGCTGTTTGGATACCAAATGCGGCCAAATGCGAAGTAGAGGGAGAAAGCTGTTTGGATACCCTTCTCCCTCCGCCTTTGTCCTCTCCATCTCAACAAGCCTCATATGCGATAGAGAGCATCTCTGGGGAGTGAGATCACTTTGCGTGAAAGTAATTCATTAGATGGCCACACACCAAGTAGCCACGGCGGCTCTTGCTTTCGGCATTCTGGGTGAGTAACCTCCGCCTACTAAGCGTTGATCTTCATCGTTAGTCTTCCTACTCATCATGGTTGCATGCTTTCTGCTCTCGAGCTTTTCATTTTTTTTTTATCACGACCTACTGACGGACAAATGGGAGTCAAAACACACCTAATGGAGGTGTTGATTAATCCCAAAAGTCAAAGTACGACAAAATCAATCCTAAATCACGAGGCTAATCATAATCCTCGCCTACTTACTAGCAGACATCTCCTTCATTTTGCTTTTCCATCTTTTATTATTATTGGGGGCTACTATGTAAATAATAATTTGTTTTGAGCCATAAATTTTTAAAGGATTTGATCCCAAAATAATTTATAATTATTCGTTGAATGGATTTCATGTCTAATCGGAGTAAGGGCCAATCAAGAATAGCAGCCAAAGATAGTAAAATACAAACATAATTTATCTTTGCAATCGGGGCAAAGGTCTCTGAAAATTCTTTCAAGTTTGTGTGGGCACAAGATCTTTAGTAATTAGGGAAGGAAGGATGTGGTGGAGACGTCCTTGAGGAAATAAAGGCTGGATATTATTATCTTTCGAGAGAATAGGAAAGAAAAGGATATAGGCAAAACTTTTTCTCACATTTGAATTAATTCCAACTCCTGTTCTGGTCATTTTCTTTTTGGCGAGGTCAAGTCAAGCCCTCAAAGTCTGGATCACAAAATTCTCACGTCTGATAAGAAATTGTTCGAAAGGTCATAATATGATGAGGGCCTCCATACTGATATTGCTAGTGTAAACACCTAGAGGGGGGTGAATAGGCGCACAAACTATTTTTCTCAAATACGTATGCAACAGATTGAAATACGATCGATGTAGAGAGAGTAAGGAAGAGAAAATCAAACACAGGATTTATAGTGGTTCGGCTTATTCCAAGCCTACGTCCACTCTTCCGCATTGACAGCCCACGGGCTGGATTACACTATGATCAAAAGAGGAGTTACAGCACAGCTTTGCCTTGATTCCACAAAGTGTAGATGTTCTATCACACCTCCTCAAGGTCTCTCACAAATATAGACTCTCTTTTGTATACAAGTATTCGCTCAAGAGATTTATCTAAACAAATAGGAGCTTCAGACTTTGGAATTTTTCTATCACGCACACTCTCTTAAAACAACTAAGAACGTCTTCCTTATATACTTCTTTATGCCATCATACCCGTTGGCACTTTCCAAAGGAATTCCTCCAATCTACCCGTTGGACGGAATCAATTAGGAAGATCGGTCGAGCTATTAAAGGAACGAGTTGATAGCCCATCAATCTTGTTCGCCCATACAATCAGGATCTCGGTTTCCATAAGCGAAACCTTCCAATAATATTTAGACAATCATCGAATCTTCAGTCATTGAATCAATCTTGATCAATCAAAGGATTACGATACGTCTTCTCCAGCCACGAGATCTTCTCCAGATGATAAGGTTAAATCTCAAACAAAACATCCGGTTCGGGATAACCTTTCTTCAACAGATCGTAGATGTCAATGAGGATAGACTTTGAGTCTTGAGTCGCGGTCCGGAAGTCTTCGAGACTTTAAGCGCGAGTCCGAGACCTTCATACTAGATTGACGGAAACATTTTGTCAACTTCAAAACTCTTCACGAGGATTTCTCCAACAATCTCCCCCTTTTTGATGGTGACAAAACCTTCCTCTGATTTGGATAACTTTGACCCGCAAAACATTTCTCAAACACATATGTATATCTTATGAAAATAAATGACTAATAGAATAACACTAGAATCTGCAACCACAGAAAATAGGTTAGTCCAATATATGATTAAGCCATTCATAAGATATCAATATTGATAAATAGATGCAGTCAAATCCAAGTCTAGGCGGTTCTTATCCGACACAAAACAAAGTCAAAGTCTGTCAAAAACAAACACACGTTAAACACAATCCATCAAAATAAAAAGATTGAAGTTTTGTTTTTCAAATCATGCATCTCTCCCTTTTTGTCATCATTTAAAAAGGATGAGATGAAATCAAGATTGCTTGGGAACGCGGACAAGCTGGAAATCTTCCATAGATCGAACAATGCCTTCCGGCCTCTTAAAGTCTTCCTTCACTGTACAACCTCCTCACTCTTGGCATTGGCCTGATTCGAATAGAGAGGGCTTGCATCTTTTCATTTAATGAACAGGAAGAAGCTTGACCTTCATTCTTCAAGCTTTGAACTTCGCATCCCAAGGCATATATCGACCTTTCATCTCCAAGAGAATATCCATGATTCTCGCGAAAATCTGCTCCATTATCGGTCCGAGTACTTGCTTCGCTTGTTACGATGGAGTAAAGCGGGACGATGGTGGATCAGCATAATCTCGCAGGTTTGGCGATGAAGCTTCAAGACCTTCCTCTGGAAATTGAGATGCATAAACATCTTCGGGTGCAACGGGCGAACGGCGACTCCTTCACTTTCATCTGGAAATGAAGATGTCACTCCTTTCTCCTGAACTCCCCCTGTTTTCATGCCTACAGGTGGAGAAGAGATTTCCTCAGGTTCTCCTTCTCTTCCTTCTTCTTCAGGTCTTTCTTGCTCTGCTTCTTGCTCTGTTTCTCTTTCTCCTTCCTCCTTCTCCTTTGCTTCTCTTTCTTCTTCCTCTTTCTCTGCTTCTTTCATCTTTTGTTCCGATTCTTTCTGTGGAACAGGACGACTTAAGTTCTTTAAAGCCATTGCAGAGATGGTGATGTCATCATCATCATCTTCATCCTCAATGAGGAGAGCTCTTCTTTTCTTTGATGGAGCAGCCATTGGCTCCTTCCCTTTTCTCTTAGCAGCAGAAGAGAGTTGATGAGACTTGGCAGGAGTCTTCTCCTTGAATTTCTCCAATTCCTTGCTCGGTTCCTTCGACGCATTTTGGTCACCATTTTCAGTCCTACCACCATATGATCGCATGATCTAACACAAAAGATCTGCGGAGGCTGAATATTCAAATGTCTGAATAACTTCGTAACAAGGCTTGGGTAAGGGAGTTGACCTCTGTCCTTCATCACCGCTCTATACATATGAAACATGACAGTATGAGGGAGAGAAAACTTCTTTCCACAGAGGATAGCATACATCAACTTTGCCTCAGAGCTAAAAACATCAGTTTTGGAAGTTGATTTTGGCCGAAGGCAATTAATCACTTGTCTTGTGAAGCAAAATGTTGAATGCATTCATCCTTGAGTAGGTGATCTTCTCTTGTTCTCTGTCCTTCACCAATTCAAGTGTGGCCCGAGCAATGGAAACTTTAATCGGTTGATATCTCGCCTCTCTCAACTTCTAACACATCAGCCCAAAGCATATCCATATCTACAACATAGTCTTGTTCTTTGACACTGAAGGAAAATCTATTCGCATCTAAAAAGCTAAGATTTGAATAGAAGTAAGCAGTCAATTCAGCATTGAGATAGCTAGTACGAGTACCTAGAGGGGGGTGAATAGGTATACACAAAAAAATTTCTCGATGTTTGCACGATACTTAAACAATTAGAGACTTTGCAACAGTTGAAAATTCAATCGCAAGGCGAGTAAGGGAAAGAGAGAATTGAACACTCGGTTTATAGTGGTTCGGCTTGATTCAAGCCTACGTCCACTCTTCGCACAGCCGATTGGCTGGATTCCACTATGATCAAAGAGTTGTTACAGTGTTGATCTTTCTTGATTTCTAGGTGTAGATGATCTACTACACTTTCTCAAGGCGTCACCAAGTATAAACACTCTCGGTATACAATATCGCTCGAGTCTCAACTAACAATCAAAGGATCTTCGGACTACGGAATTTTTCTATCGATCACACACTTAAAACAACTAGAACGTCTTCCTTTTTATACTCCTTCATGCCATCATAGCCGTTGGCACTTACCAAAGGAATTCCTCCAATCTACCCGTTGGACGGAATCAATCAAGAAGATCATCCGAGCTATATAAGGAATCGATGATAGCCCATCAATCTGTTCGCCCATACAATCGGGATCTCGGTTTCAAGAATAGAATAATCCAAGATTATTTCGTCGACCATCGGATCTTCAATCGTTCTTAGATAAGATATAAAGAATCCGAAATGATTATCCAACCAAAGAAACTATCCCGAGAGGATAGGATCAAATCCTCAATCATAAACCTCGACTTTGGATTTCCTTCAACACTTTGGATTAGAAAGGCGTGGTGAGAATAACTTTGAGTCTTGAGTCTTGAGTCTTGAGTCTTGAGTCTTGAGATAACAAAGTCTTGAGACTATAAAATCTTGAGATTTTAACTATCGATATCCAGACTTAGGCGATAGAAATGTTTTGTCAGCTTCAAAATATTCGGAAAGATTTCTCCAACAATCTCCCCCTTTTTGATGGTGACAAAACTTTCTTGAAGATTTGAACAACTTTGACCTGCAAAAACATTTCTCAAGCAATATGGCTAACTCATAAAGATTAATAAACAACCAGACTCTCGCATCCACAAAGCAAATTGGTTAGTCTTTCATGAGTAATACCATGTAACAATACTTGATATAAATGCAACCAGTCAAGCATCAAAATCCACAACCAATTCAGTCTAACACTCAAGTTCAAGTTCTCAAGTCATACTCAAAAATAAACATAACCACAAAAGTCAAATAAAGTTTTAAAATAATGTTTGTTCAAATTGGTTCTCCCCCTTTTGTCATCATTAAAAAGAGGGTGAGAAAGGAGTCATGTCCGCTTGGGAATGCGCACGATCGGAAATCCCCAATGGTGGACTACTCCTTCGAGCTTCTTCGAGATCTTCTCGCAGATGAGCTACCTCTTCTCTCTTGGCATTGGCTTGAAGTTGTAGAGCGAGGTCTTTGTATTTTCTTCGAGAGAGGCTGAAGATGCTTGTCCAGCATGCTTCAAGACTTGGATTTCACAATCCAGAATATATATCACAGTTACGCATTTCGAAGAATATTCATGATACTACGAAGATCTAGAATCATCCGTCGTGTATGCGGCATTGGCTTTCTCGGATGGTGTGTGTGCGGAACGATGGCGCTTACGAACGGTCTTGCAGATTTGGAATCGTCGTATCATCTTCTTGGGCAATTGAGAGACCGAGCTTCTTCGGGTCTTCCGGAGATTTTCTTTGATCTTCGGCAGCATGAGGTGGAGACCTCTCTTGCTCGCTAACTCCCCCTGTCTCTAGGACATCGAAAGGGGAAGAGTGATGATCAATCTCTTGATTTCCTTCTCTCATTTATCAGCAGGACCGATCTTTTACTTCTTCTTTTTCTTCCTCAACTTCTTTCTCCTTCTCTCTCTGTTCTTCTTCTTCTGCTCGTGAAGTTCGTCGAATAAGACACGAACGTCTTGTTCTTGTCGTCTTTGGAATAGTGGGATCTTCATCATCTTCATCTTCATCCTCATCCTCCAGGATAAGAATTCTTTTCCTCTTTTCGAAGAAGCACTAAATGCCTTCTTTCCTTTTCCTTTTGAAGCATCGACTGATTTGGAGATTTCACTTTGAATTTCTCCATTGCCTTAGAAAGTTCTTGCGCACGCATCTTCATTAACATTTTCAGCCCTACCACCATCTTATCACACGGTCGAACACAAAAAGTATGTGGCAGTTCAATATTCAGATGTCGAAGATCTTGGTCACGAGACCGGGATAAGGCAATTGTCCTTTGTCTTTTGACACATTCGTACATATGGAAAAGAATAGTGTGCGGGAGAGAGAACTTCCGTCCGAGTTGATCGCATACATCAACTTTGCTTGAAAGAGACACGAAGTCTTTGAAGTAGACTTAGGTCTTAGACAATTGATCACAATCTTGTGAAGCACAATGTTGATAGCGTTCATTCGGAATAGATAATTTTCTTATCTACATCCCTATCTTTGACAAGATCCGAGTAGTTCGGCGGTGAGACTTTAATTGGGAGATAGCGTCCCCGTTCAACTCCAACTATGTCGCCAACATATTCACATCTACCACATAGACTTTGTCTCGAACATGAATGAAATTCTATTCGCATCCAAAAAGCTAAGATTTGAATAGAAATAAGCGGTCGGATGATCATACCCGTCGTAGAGTCGAGCGAAAGTCTCAAGTTGAAGCAAATTCAACTTCTCTCTTAGGTTCAAGTTGATGGAATCCGGGAAGTCAAAATCGACACTTCTAGGGTTGATTACCCCTCTTTTCAACAGATGTAATACACTTTTTCTTGATCCTTGGATTTAAACAAATCCATCCGATTTCCTTTCGCCTTTGCCGCCACACCCATTCTAGGTTCAAATTCAAGGAACATTTTGTCATCATCATTCGCGTCAATCAGATTTTGTCCTCGGCATACGAGGATCTCTTGGAATGTTCGCAAGAGCTTCCTCTCTGCTTTTCCTTTTGGGGCAATTCCCCATTCCTCCATTTTCTTCAGAAAAGATACTCATTCCCATAATTTTTGTCCTTAAGGAAGTCATCTATGTAGTTCAATGGAGTACCTGTGCTTTTCAATGCACGATAAAGATTATACAAAAAGGAAGGCTTTTGAACTCTTACTGGGTCGGCATCCTCGATTATCTCTTCTTCCAGATTATGACTTGCACTTTGTGGGGCGGGGAGATGCTGAATGACGTGGAGGAGAGCGAATCGGACTTTGTCGCTGACCAGATAAGTCTTCTTCCTCAGTGAGATCGAAATGAGTCGGTCCCTTCTTCATTCTTTGTGGTCCCCTGTTCGCGATTCTTGATGATTTCCTCGAAGACGACATCTTTCTTTGTCTATTGGAGGATTCCTTCACTTGCTTTCCCAAGAAAAATGACCACTTTCTCGACGATGAACAAAGAGTAGAAACAAAAGATAGAGAGAAGAGTGCTTTTTAGGGTTTTGAAGATTTGGGGAAAAACTGTATATATAACTTAGTTTTTGAAAGGGAAGTTCAATCGGTGCAATGGAAAGTGAACGATTACTTCTTTTCAAAATCTATAAACGCCAAAATTATTAAACAAAAGATCGTACCTTTTCGACTAAATGACAATTAGTACCTTTTAGAAGAAATACAACTTACGGTCTTTATCCACGAATGTCCGAGTCTCGGGACTTAGAGTCTAAGAGATCGAGTCTTTAGAGTTGGTAAGTCTCTAGACTTTAACTTCTTCAAGCTTCAAAATGTTGAGTCTTGAGCGGATAAAGTCAAGCGATTCTTCTCCAAAGGCTTTGTGAATATGTCTCGCTAGTTGACTTTTTGAATCAACAAATTGGATCGAGATTTCTCCATTTTGAATATGATCTCTAATAAAGTGATGTCGAATCTCAATATGCTTTGCTCTTGAATGAAGGATTGGATTTTTGGTGAGATTTATAGCACCGGTGTTGTCACATCGATTTACGTGCATGAGTCTTCAATGCCAAAGTCTTGTAGCTGTTGTTTTATCCATAGAATTTGCGAACAGCAGCTTCCAAGAGCTACATACTCGCCTTGTTGTTGAAAGAGCTACGGTGCTTTGTTTCCTCGAAAACCAAGACACCGTTGTTTCCAAGCAGCGAGTTGACAAGTTCCGAAGTGCTCTTTCTATCGATTACGCACCGGCCAGATCTGCATCGAGTATCCTAGAAGATTAAAGTCTCCCTTCTTTGGATACCAAAGACCGATGCTTGAAGATGAAGCAACGTATTTGATAATTCGTTTCACGGCACTTTGAGATGTGATTCTCTAGGATCTGATTGAAACCTAGCACGAGATACAAACACTAAACAAAATATCGGGTCTAGAAAGCGGTAAGATAAAGAAGTGAACCGATCATGCTTCGTACAGCTTTTGATCTATTTTCTTCCCTTCTTCATCCTTGTCTATCTTCGAGAACATGACATTGGTATGTCGATCTTTTGCATTTTTCCAATCCAAACCTTTTGACAAGATCATTCGCATATTTTCTTGATGGATGAAAGTTCCTTCCTTCATTTGTTTCACTTGGAGTCCAAGAAAGAATGTTAATTCTCCCATCATACTCATTTCAAATTCATCCGCATAGACTTAGAAAATTTCTTGCAAAGACTTTCATTAGAAGATCCAAAAATAATGTCATCAACATATATTTGAACAAGTAAAAAGTTTTTGTTTTCCTTTTTGATAAACAAAGTAGTATCTACTTTACCTTTGACAAAACCATTTTGTAATAAAAACTTACTTAATACTGTCGTACCAAGCTCGAGGTGCTTGCTTTAGACCATACGAGCCTTTTTTCACCAAGAGGCGAGTCGGCTTCTTTGGGTCTTCAAATCCAGGCGGTTGTTCCACATAAACTTCCTCATGGATAAATCCATTTAGGAAAGCACTTTTGACGTCCATTTGGAATAACCTGAAATTTTTGTAACAAGCAAACGCAAGTAATAGACGAATAGCTTCTAACCTTGCAACGGGTGCGTAAGTCTCGTCATAGTCTATTCCTTCTTCTTGCGTATACCCTTTGGCCACGAGCCTTGCTTTGTTTCGTACGACTTTTCCTTTTCGTTCATTTTGTTCTGAATACCCATTTGGTTCCAATAACAGTTTTACCTTTTGGTTTAGATGTCAATTCCCGGACATCATTGATGTTGACTTGTCTAAGCTCTTCTTGCATAGCTTCGATCCAGCTTTCATCAGATAAAGCTTCTTCTATGCTTTTTGGTTCAATTTCAGAGATGAGAGCCACAGCACTAGATTCTTCATGCCTTTTTGATCTGGTGCGGATTCCTTCATTAAGTTCGCCAATAATAAGATCTTTGGGATGACTGGATTTGTGTTTCCAGTTACCAGGTTGATGATCTCTTTCTTTATTTGATTCTCCATGATCGTCTTGATGATGGACTTCAGAATACGAGATGCTTCTTGAGATGTAGACATTTGAAGATCTAGAGCGGATTCGGTCTCATCGTACCGAGTCATTTGGATTCATCTTGCGAGTCTTGGAATTTGACATTCATTGATTCTTCCTGGTGGCTTTTTTTGTTGTAGACTCGTAGGCTTTGCTTGATGTAGAATATCCAAGGAAGATGCCTTCATCGATCTTTCTTCAAACTTACCAACTCGATCATTTGCATTTTTCAAAATAAAGCATTTGCAACCGAACACATGAAAGTATGAAACAATAGGCTTCTTACCTTTGAACAATTCATAGGGGTTTTATCAAGAATAGGTCTTAAAAAGACTCTATTTATAATATAGCAAGCAGTTGAAACGGCTTCAGCCCAAAATCGTGAAGAAATTTTACTTTCAATTAAAAGTGTTCTAGCCATTTCTTGAAGAGATCTATTCTTTCTTTCCACAACTCCATTTTGCTCGGGTATACGGAGAGGAGAACATGTGATTAACACCAGATTTATCACGGAATCTCGTAAAATCTTGATTTTCAAATTCACTTCCATGATCTGTTCTTATACTAGAAATAGCACATCCTTTTTCATTTTGAACCTTTTTAGCAAACTTTTCAAAGTACGAAAAGGTTTCGATTTGTTTGCTAGAAAATATACCCGGGTAAAACGAGTAATCATCTACAATTACTAGACAATATTTCTTACCTCCAATGCTCTGGGTTCTTGTTGGTCCGAAGAGATCCATATGAAGCAAGCGTATTACATGATTAGTAGATACATGATTTATTTGTTTAAATGAATTTTTTACCTGCTTTCCCAGAATGCATGGAGTACATAAGTCAGACTTTTGGTATGGCAGTTTAGGTAGACCTCTAACAAGCTGCTTTGAAGAGATTTTGGCTAATTGCTTCTTGTTGATATGGCCAAGCTTTCTATGCCATAGAATTGCTTCATCTTGAATTGAAATTAAGCATTGTTCTTCATTTGGCTTTACATCAAGGAGGTAGATGTTTCCATGCCTTCGACCCATGAAAGACTCGAGTCGAATCTTTGCTAATTCAGAACAAATGCCTTCTTGAAAGAAGATCTTGTAACCAGTATCACACAATTGGCTAATGCTTTGAGTAGATTGTAGTTGAGTCCTTCCACTAGAGAGACATTGCTTATTGTGAGATTTCCAATTTTCGCAATTCCGAATCCCACAATACTTCCTTTGCTATTTCCTCCGAATGAAACTTTTCCACCATTCACTTTAATAAGCTTTATGAAACACTCGAGTCTCTGTCATGTGTCTTGAGCATCCGCTGTCAAGATACCACTTTACCTTCTTTTGACGAGACCCGCATTCAAAAAAGAGTCTCAAGCTTTCTTTGGTACCCAAATTTTCTTGGGTCCTTTCATGTTAGTAGGATAAGCATTATTAGGCCATACTCTCTTCACGAGGCTTCCAAACCATAGGACACTCTTTTTCAAAATGATCATTTGATTACACTTAGAACACCTTAAAGCATTTCGACCTACGGGCTTTACAAAAACTCTTTTGAAATGATTTTTATAAGCCTCTCTCGATGGTCTTTTCTTAATTCTTTCTTTTACTTTCGGAAAATCAATCAAAGGGATTGTTTCTTCTGTCATACCTAGACCCGACTTATTAAAGTAAGGTCTTTGGATTGAAAGAACTTTTTCAAGTTTTCGGACCCTATTGAAAATTTCTTTGAAATATTTGATAAATCAGTTTTTAAGAAAGCATTTTCTTTTGAAAGATTGTCTTCACTCTCTTTAAGAGTAGAAACATTCAAGTCTAAATTTTTACCTTTTCTTCTAAAATGATTTCCTTTTGTTTTAAAACTGAGTTTTCCTTTTAAGTTCGGAAATCCTTTTAAGAGAAGTCTTAAGACTAAAACATAACTCATTAATATATTTAGAGACTTTGACAGGGATTTTATAATTGCTTACCTCAAATTCACTGTCCGAGTCGATCCAGTGCGAGTACGATTGCGCCATTAGACACGGGTTGGCATATTCCTCATCACTCTCTTCACACTCGTATCGCTCCGGGTTTCGGCTTTAAGAGCTTTTGAAATTTCTCAGCTTTTCCTCTTTTTTTTCGAAGAGGACGGTTGGGTCGATGTGTCCCTTCTTTTTACATTCGAAGCAAACTACTTCTTTGTTTGGTTCCTCATCATCAACGAGACTTGGTCCGCTGTCTCCCGAGAACTTTGTTTCTTTGGGATAAACCTTCTGCCTTTTCTATTCAGTTTTTTGAATCTTCTTATCATGAGGGCGAGCTCCTCATCATTCATATCATCTTGAATCTGCATCATCGGAATCATCATTTGATTTCAGTGCAATAGATTTCTTACCTCTTGGATCTTCGTCTTCATTAATTCGTTCCACTTCGTAAGATCGAAGAGTTCCAATCGGTTCGTCTACGAGATAATGGCATGATTCTTTGCGTCTCTCTTATTGAAGTCTTTATATGATTCCAATCCTTGGAGAGTCCACGTAGAAGCTTGTTCACCTTCATGGGATCAGAAATTTTTGTCCTTGGTTCTCAAGACCATTGACAATATCTGTAAAACGACTAAACATGTCGGTTATAGATTCTCTGGTTTCATTTTGAAGGATTCATATTGACCAAGAAGAATGTTAATTCTGGTCTCCTTCACTCGATCTGTTCCTTCATAAGTGATATGTAACTGTCCCGGACTTCTTTTCTTTGTGACACAAGAAGATATTCTGTTATATTCAGTTGGTGACAAAGCACAATATAAAGAATAAATTGCTTTAGCATCAAGTGCTTGTCTCTTGTTTATTTCTTCTTGAGACATTCCGCTGGTTTCAACGGTTTCTTTTCCTCTTTCGGTGTTTGATGCAGCAGCAATAGTGATTCCTTTTTCCACTACGTCCCATTCCAGAGGATCCTTTGATCGTAGGAAAGCTTTCATCTTGTTCTTCCGGATGTTGTAATCCTTTCCATCGAAGTAGGGAGGTCTGGTATTGCTTTGCCCCTCCATCGGCCAGTGCTAGCATACTAGCCATGGATCTTTTACTCTGAAGTAAAACACTTCAAACAAAGTAAGAACACAGGCTCTGATACCAATTGAGATAGCTAGTACGAGTACCTAGAGGGGGGTGAATAGGTATACACAAAAAATTTCTCGATGTTTGCACGATACTTAAACAATTAGAGACTTTGCAACAGTTGAAAATTCAATCGCAAGACTGAGTAAGGGAAAGAGAATTGAACACTCGGTTTATAGTGGTTCGGCTTGATTCAAGCCTACGTCCACTCTTACGCACCGACGGCCGATTGGCTGGATTCCACTATGATCAAAGAGTTGTTACAGTGTTGATCTTTCTTGATTTCTAGGTGTAGATGATCTACTACACTTTCTCAAGGCGTCACCAAGTATAAACACTCTCAGTATACAATATCGCTCAGTCTCAACTAACAATCAAAGGATCTTCGGACTCACGGAATTTTTCTATCGATCACACACTTAAAACAACTAGAACGTCTTCCTTTTATACTCCTTCATGCCATCATAGCCGTTGGCACTTACCAAGGAATTCCTCCAATCTACCCGTTGGACGGAATCAATCAAGAAGATCATCCGAGCTATATAAGGAATCGATGATAGCCCATCAATCTGTTCGCCCATACAATCGGGATCTCGGTTTCCAAGAATAGAATAATCCAAGATTATTTCGTCGACCATCGGATCTTCAATCGTTCTTAGATAAGATATAAAGAATCCGAAATGATTATCCAACCAAAGAAACTATCCCGAGAGGATAGGATCAAATCCTCAATCATAAACCTCGACTTTGGATTTCCTTCAACCTTTGGATTAGAAAGGCGTCGGTGAGAATAACTTTGAGTCTTGAGTCTTGAGTCTTGAGTCTTGAGTCTTGAGATAACAAAGTCTTGAGACTATAAAATCTTGAGATTTTAACTATCGATATCCAGACTTAGACTGATAGAAATGTTTTGTCAGCTTCAAAATATTCTGGAAAGATTTCTCCAACAAGCATAAGCCTCAGTTGAGTCAGAACAGAACTTTTCAAGTTGAAGATAATTGAACTTTTCCCTCAAGTTCACTTTCACAGCATCCAGAAAATCAAAGTCCACACTCCTAGGGTTTATTACCCCACGCTTCAGCAATTTCGAGTACAAGTCCTTTTGTTCCTTTGATCGAACAAATCTCCCATTTTTCCTTGAATTTCAGCCGCAATACCCATTTTCGGTTGAAATAAACTGAAACAGATTGTCATCATCATTTCCATCTACAGGATTTGGCCCCCGATCACGAGGATCACTTGGGATATTCGCAAGGGTTTCCTCGGCCACCCCTTTACGGCGATTCCCAAACTTTCCATTCTTTTCAGAAAGATATATTCGTTCCTATATCCTTTTTCTTTAACAAAACTATCAATATAGTTCAAAGGAGTACGAATTCCTTTTAAAGCACAATATAACTTGTAGATAAAAGCAGGCTTTTGAGTTCTTACGAGGGTCCGCTTCCTCGATGATTTCTTCTGTTGAACAACGTCTTGAGGACTAGATGATGGAGAGTGACGCTGCTGAGAATGTTGTGGGCTCGGTTCTTGATCCGGGATAAACTTCATCTTGTAAGATCGAAGTGCGTAGGCCCCTTACTCATTCTCTATGGTCCCCTGCTTGCGATTCTTGACGATTTTCGTGAAGAAGACATCTTTAACAGTGATTGGAAGATTCCTCGCTTGACTTTCCCAGAAAAGATGACAACTTTTTGAAGATTTAGCGATGAAGACAAACGGAAGTGGAGGATCGATGCTTTCTAGGGTTTTGAGAGTAAAGTGAATAGACAAGTGAAGAGTAATCGATAGTGCTCGTTCGGTTAAAAGGAAGAGTAAACGAATCGTCACAAATGAAATAAAAATATGCCTTTTCAAAATAACTGATTTTATCCGTAAAAATAGTTATTTCAAAAATAACTTCCCTTTTGAAAATGAATCGATGTAATATATACGGCAACAATTTAAACACAGTCTGATGATCGTACCTTTTCAAGATAAGATTGGAGAGAGAAAGACTTACGGTCGAAGGTCGAGACAAGCTGATAAAGTCTTGTAAGCTCGAGTGCGAAGGTCTTTAGACTTTGATATCCTCATACCTCAAAATATTGAGTCGATCCGTATAGACTCAAATTGATTTTTCTCCAAAGGCTTCGTAAATATATCAGCCAGCTGATTCTTTGAGTCAACAAAAAGAATTGAAACATCTCCATTTTGAACATGATCTCTAATAAAGTGATGTCGAATTTCTATATGCTTCGCTCTTGAGTGGAGAATTGGATTTTGGTGAGGTTGATAGCGCTGGTGTTGTCGCAATTAATCTCCGTGCATGAGTCTTCAATTGCAAAATCTCTTAGCTGTTGTTTTATCCATAGAATTTGCGAACAGCGGCTTCCAAGAGCGACATACTGCTTCGGTTGTTGAAAGAGACACAAGACTTTGTTTCCTTGAAAACCAAGACACTTTGATTGTTTCCAAGCAGCGGCAAGTTCTGAAGTACTCTTTCTATCAACTCGCAACCGGCCAAATCTGCGTCGAATATCCCGAAGTTTAAAGTCTCCCTTCTTAGGATACCAAAGACCGATGCTTGATGATGAAGCGACGTATTTAATGATGCGTTTGGCAGCGCTAAGATGGGATTCTCTAGGATCTGATTGAAACCTAGCACAGATGCAAACACTCAACAAAATATCAGGTCTAGAGGCAGTAAGATAGAGAAGTGATCCAATAATGCTCTGTACAGCTTTTGATCAACTTTCTTCCTTCTTCATCTTTGTCTATCTTTAAGGAACTTGACATTGGTATGTCGGTCTTTTTGCAATTCTCCGGTCAAACCTTTTGACAAGATCATTAACATATTTTTCTTGAAAAATGATGAAGTTCCTTCCTTCAATTGTTTTATTTGAAGACCAAGAAAGAATGTTAATTCTCCCATCATACTCATTTCAAACTCATCTGCATAGACTTTGAAAATTTCTTGCCTGAGACTTTCATTAGAGGATCCAAAAATAATATCATCCACATATATTTGAACAAGTAAGAAACTTTTATTTTCCTTCTTGATAAATAAAGTCGTATCTACTTTACCTTTAACAAAACCATTTTGTAATAGGAAATTACTTAACTGTCGTACCAAGCCCGAGGTGCTTGCTTTAAACCATACAAAGCCTTTTTCGGTCCCGAAGGCGAGTCGGCTTCTTTGGGTCTTCAAACCACGGCGGTTGTTCCACATAAACTTCCTCATGGATAAATCCATTTAGGAATGCGCTTTTGACATCCATTTGGAATAACTGAAATTCTTATAACAAGCAAACGTGAGTAATAGTCGAATAGCTTCTAACCTTGCCCTTTGGAGCGTAAGTCTCATCATAGTCTATTCCTTCTTCTTGCGTATATCCCTTGGCCACGAGTCTTGCTTTATTTCGTACGACTTTCCCTTTCTCGTTCATCTTGTTTCTGAACACCCATTTGGCTCCAATAACAGTTTTTCCTTTTGGTTGGGATGTCAATTCCCAAACATCATTTATCTGAACCGTATGCGAGTTCTTCTTGCATGGCTTCAATCCGGCTTTCATCGGATAAAGCTTCTTCTATGCTCTTTGGTTCAATTTCGAACGAGTGCCAGCACTAGACTCTTCTCGCCTTTTGGATCTTGTGCGAATTCCTTCATTAATTTCGCCAATTATAAGATCTTTGGGATGATTTGGACTTATGCTTCCGGTTACTCGTTGATTTGTCTGGGTAGATGATCTCTTTCTTTATTTGGATCTTCAACCCGATGCTGGTTTTCAGTAGCGAGATGCTTCTTGAGTTGTAGACTTTGGAGGGTCTGGAGCAGGTTCAGACTCTTCTTGATGAGTCTGTCTTGATTCATCTTGCATTGAGTCTTGAAATTTAACATTCATTGACTCCTCTACAGACTGGCTCTTCTTGTTATAGACTCTGTAAGCTTTGCTTGATGTAGAATATCCAAGGAAGATACCTTCATCTGATCTTTCTTCAAACTTACCAACTCGATCTTTTGCATTTTTCAATATAAAACATTTGCAACCAAATACATGAAAGTATGAAACAATAGGCTTCTTTTCTTTGAATAACTCATAAGGGTTTTCTGAAGAATAGATCTTAAGAAGACTCTATTGATGATATAGCAAGTGTTGAAATGACTTCAGCCCAAAATCGAGAAGAAATTTTACTTTCAATTAAAGAGTTCTAGCCATTTCTTGAAGAGATCTGTTCTTTCTTTCAACAACTCCATTTTGCTGAGGAGTATATGGAGAGGAAAACACATGCTTACAGCCAGATTCATCACAGAATTTTGTAAAATCTTGATTTTCAAATTCACCTCCATGATCTGTTTTTATACAAGAGATCACACATCCCTTTTCATTTTGAACCTTTTTAGCAAATTTTTCAAAATACGAAAGGTTTCGGACTTACTTGAAAGGAAATATACTCAAGTAAAACGGGAGTAATCATCAACAATTACTAGGCAATACTTCTTACCCCCAATACTCGAGTTTGGTTGGTCCGAAGAGATCCATATGCAAGCAAGCGTAGAACATGATTAGTAGAGACATGATTTATTGGCTTAAAAGAATTTCTTACCTGCTTTCCCGAGAATACATGGAGTACATGAATCAGTCTTTTGGTATGGCAATTTTGGTAGACCTCGAACAAGCTTTGCTTTGATGAGATTTTGGCTAATTGCTTCATATTGACATGTCCAAGCTTTTTGTGCCATAAGCTTGCTTCGTCTTGAATTGAGATAAGACATTGTGATTCATTTGGTTTCACATCCAGAAGATAAATATTTCCATGTCTTCTACCCAAAAAAGATTGAGTAGAGTCTTTCCGATTCCGAACATGTTCCTTCTTGAAAAAAGATCTTGAAACCAGTATCACACAATTGACTAATGCTGAGAAGATTGTAATTGAGTCCTTCCACTAAGGAAACATTACTTATTGTGAGAGTTCCAATTTTCACTATTCCAAATCCCACAATACTTCCTTTCTTTGTTTCCTCCAAATGAAACTTTTCCACCATTTATTTGAGCAAGTTTTATAAAGCAATTTGAGTCTCTGTCATGTGTCTTGAGCAACCGCTGTCAAGATACCACTTTACTGTTTCTTGATGGAGACTGCATTTAACAAAGAGTCTCAAGCTTTCTTTGGTACCCAAATTTTCTTGGGTCCTTTGGTGTTAGTAAGATAGCAGTATTAGCCCATACTTTCTTAATAGGTTTCCATACCATAGGACACTCTTTTTCAAAGTGATCCTCGGACTGTTGCACTTTGAACATTTAAGAGAATTTCTTCCTACGGGTTTAACAAATACTTTCTTGAAGTGATTTTTGTAAACCTCACTTGAAAGCCTTTTCTTGATTCTTTCTTTTACTTTAGGAAAATCAATTAAGGGAATTGTTTCTTCTGTCATACCTAGACCAGATTTATTGAAGTAAGGTCTTTGTGCTGAAAGAATTTTCTCAAGTTTTTCAGATCCCATAGAAAATTTCTTTGATATATTAGATAAGTCTGTTTTTAAAAAAGTATTTTCTTTTAAAAGATTTTCTTCATTTTCTTTAAGATTGGAAACATACACGTCTAGACTTTTAACTCTTTCTTCTAAAACATTTTCTTTTAGCT